>NC_137881.1:27354472-27604472 GCF_963924005.1 Protomyctophum bolini | reverse complement strand
TTTGATTTGATATTTGATTTGATATATCGTTAATGGTCGTTCGACCTTGAAACGACATCAGGCTATAGTTTTGTCTAATCCAAAGTTCCTCCTATATTGTTTTTTGCTGTTTTGCACCGATGAAGTATTCATTAATAACATGTTTCTTCTTCATTTAAAATAAACATTTGTTTTTTTGAGTGTCTTTCATTATGGCTCTGGCTCGGTTTTTCTGGCACTATTTTATGAGACATGCCTCATACACACACCCACTGACTGTGTGTGTGTGTGTGTGTGTGTGTGTGTGTGTGTGTGTGTGTGTGTGTGTGTGTGTGTGTGTGTGTGTGTGTGTGTGTGTGTGTGTGTGTGTGTGTGTGTGTGTGTGTGTGTGTGTGTGTGTGTGTGTGTGTGTGTGTGTGTGTGTGTGTGTGTGTGTGCTGTGCATGCGTGTGTGTGTGTGTGTGTGTGTGTGTGTGTGCATGCGTGTGTGCGTGCAAGAAACTCCTTATGCTGCCAATTAAGAGGCTTTAAGCCTTTCAAACGACTGCAGTCAGTCACAACCGTAACCCGCGTGACATTTCTGACAAAGCCTGGAGACAATTATGGCCTCGAAATGTCATCACCTCATTTTGTACCGCTGATTTGAAACGCTATACCTTTTAAAGGAGGGGTAATAAAGGTGGCATTTAGAGATATCGGGAGCACATTTGCAGTCCTATCAAGGTGCCATTATTCCTGTGGTATTTCCGATCCCGCGCTAATGTCCTCCTTTTATCAGCTGTCAAAGCCTGCACTGGCTGGAATGTGCTCCGTGTGACTGTGTGGCATGCTGATATGATGTGAGGGTATGGGTTTCTTTTTTCTCACCAGGTCGTCAGCATGCATGGTTTTGGGACCCCGTGACCAATGGACAGTGTTATGGAAATCCGGCTCTTCTATTCTCCCCATTGTTCCCTGGTTCAGAGTGCACAGCCCTATCCCTTTGGAGAGAGAGGAGCGTGAGACTGGTATGTGTGCAAATTATAATTCCAAACACTACATGGGTTAGTTATTTTAAAATGGGGGGGGGGACGAGATTAAGGCAGGTTTTTTTCCTCCTCCCCCCAAATACCTTGATATCGATATTGTGACAATAATATTGTGCTGTGATGCTAATATCGAGTTAGTTTAAATTTAAAAAAAGAAATGTTCAAAAAGCAAAAATACCAGATCTACAAGCTCGCAGCATATGGCACCACAATGCTTTGTGAGCTTATTGATTGACTGAAAGTAGAAAATAAGGTTTAAGATGTGATCCTTCCATCTGAAAGCTCAACTCTTTATGAAATGCTTCACAGCCTCCCTCTTCCCCCTGAGTCCCTATACACACTATATCCAGCTATATTATTGAATTTAAAAAAGAATCTTTCAGCTCTTATTATTTCCCTTCGATACGCAGCAGGCTGTCATTTGCAGCCTCTGTGCGAGTGACTCCAAGCCTGCTGTTAGTCGAAAGCATGCTTCTGCTACAAAATGTCAAGCTACTGTAGCCTACATGTCGTCACATTTTTTCGTTGAACATACTTGTATCTCACGACACTTTGTCACTATTCGCTGATGCATAAATCACCTTAAAGCTACATTTTTTCCCAGTGTATACTCTTTTCTTTCCCTCCCTCCCTTTCCCTTCAGGACAATCAATGTGCCGTTGGAACGTGTAAAAGCTTAATGCATTGTTGTTTTTAATCGATACAATATGTACATCCAGTTTTTCAGTCATCATAATGCAGGAAAAGCTCAACTTTATATCTATACAGTGTTCCCATTGTTGTCAGTAAAAACCAAATAAAATAATAATCATAATAATAATAGTAGTAGTTCTGGTATGGTAATACAGCAATCTTCTGAAATAGGAATGGCAGAAGGGAACTGAAAGTTAATAAAAACCAGGTTGCATTGCTGCAGCATACGCACTCGAGGTCAGGTGTGGACGGCGTAGGTGAGTCAACCATGCATGGCCACAGTTCTTTGATGCCAGCTCCCCAAATCCTCACTCCCACCTTCTCATGTCTAACATGCTCATATTTCTACCGCACGTTCTCCCGGGGAAGTCACTATAAGCCTGCCTTTGTTCATTCATACCGCAGGTACCTGAACAGGCCTGGCTACGTTACTGTATACGCCGTACCCTCTGACCCTATACCTCTCACTCGCTGATTTAGGCGTTGTCATTCCGCCCCCCTTTGTCCCTGTAACCTTGTAACCCAGTATAGGCCCCCAGCAGCCCAGCTACTATTTACTCAAGGCCCCTGTTTAATATGCCTTAACCAATTTTGACCTGGGAACGATTCTGCAACGAGTCTTCTAAATCCTGACTGTTTTCTTGAAAAAGCTATGTTTTTCTACGTCGGTCGTTCTCAAACACTTTCATGTCACTTTTCACGATTCTTCAAAAATAGCAGACCTACAAGCTCGTAGGAGCTTGTAGATCTGCTATTTTTCAATAGCTAAAGCATAACATAATGCTAACACCAAAAGGGGTTTCCGCCCAGAATGAGTTAAAGGTCACCTAATGTCTCACTGTAGTCAAAGCACCCCTTTCCACCCATCTACGTCCTCTGTCCTCGACACAATTACCATGGCTACAATTTTCTTTTTTTAATAGTTGCATGGTCTTTTAAGTCCAGCTCCCTCATCTATGCTTCCTTTCCTCTCCTCCTTCCACCTTCCTCTTGCTGATTGATCTCACCGCCAACAAACCCACCCAACCCTCCCTCTGTGTGACTGCATATCTTTCCCCCCGCTGTGCTTTGTCGGTCGTCCTAGCAACATACAACAACCGTAACAGGGGTTCCAAACCACAGAGAAACCTCAGCGCTGCAGCACAGCTATAGCCGGGCTAGCAGAGTAGCTATAGCTCGAGTCCCATGTGACCCAACTTAGAGGTGCTCCGATCCATCGGCCGTCGAACAATCGATCAGCATTTTTTAACGATCGGTGATTGGCTGATTTTCACTCCAAACGAATTGGCGATCGGGCAATTTACCCGATCTGGAGAAACCGATCTTTTATACCATTTAAGTGGTATAAAAGTACATCAGATAATATAGTATAATATCGTTTTGCATCTTTATGGCAGGGGCCTAAACATTCTCCCCTTCCTCCACCACACACACACACACACACAGGAACAGTTTTGACGTAGGGTTTTGACTTTTTTGGGGGGGGGGGGGGAATATCTGTATCGGGCCGATCGTGAGAAAAAACAATGGGTGATCGGGATCGGTCCCCACAAAACACCTGATCGGAGCACCTCCTCCACTGACCTGACAAACGGTGCTATACTGCTGCAGCGCTGGCTTCTCTCCAGCCAATACAGAGGCCAGGCAGACAACACAGTGGAGGCTGTCTCTCTTTGACCACCTTAAGTTGTATCTGGAGGCACCAGGGGCGCCGCGGAGAAGATGGCGCACACCACCGTTAGTCTATTAAAGTGGCTGTCATGAGTCACCCGGGGGGGTTGTTGTGAGATATTCTATCTAAGAGAGACATCTGTTACAGTTGCACGTCTTCAATAGTATAGCTCTCTAAACGTCTTTAAAATATGTTATATATATTTTAAATCCATAGTTTCTGTTTACAAAAAGGATAAAAAAATATCCCCCAGATGCTATTTACAGTAAAATACACTTTACAACTTTACATTTGTGAAATTGCTGATTTTAAAAACAAAAATAGCTTTGAATCTCACATAGAAGGTAAATCGAGCTGTTTCGGAGTTGTGTATGAGTGTGTGTGGGAGTGAGGTCGTAGTGCAATAGAACAAATTTGGATCAGTGACGCAAGTCAACACAAGTGTTTTGTTCACTGACCCTTGAAAGCTCTGTTGGGAACCTACAGTCCACTTGAAGACCCTTACGCCTCATTTATGCTCTGTAGTACAACGGTGTTGCGCACTGAAAATATATATTTGCTGGCGCGCGACACCATCATACAAAGAAGTATAAATCAAGCTTCAGTGCGCCATCTTTCTCCATGTCTGCCTGAACCTTTGTCTCAGACCAAACTATAAGCATCCTAATGCCCCTTCCCCTATTGACATCTGTACAAATATCTAGATGTACACCAGTATATATTTGACTTCAAGTAAAAAAAAAAAAAAAGAAAGTAAAAAAATAATAATAATAACATTGACGCATCTTTGTAAAGAAAGAAATTAAAAATAAAAATAAATCAGTGTACAATCAAACACCTTCTCGGGGCCTCTACAGAACAAGTGGTAAAGTTGCTATTGCAACAAAGTGATGGCATTGTCGCCGCCATCAGTTAATTAGTACAGTATATAAGGGATGTAACATCAATGCAGCATTTCATGTAATAATACAACCTGTGACGATTGTAGCTCGGTATCACGTGGTTTTAGTTTGTTTGTTTGTATTTATTGCTTGGTCACATGGCACGTGGGCAGGGTTTTTTTTCCAAATGTTACCGATAAGTACAGGATTGTGTTGACAACTTCAACAAAATAGAGCCACATAATAACGGATAATACAAATGCAGCAAGAAATGACACCTTTGGCAAATTTCAACCTCCAAAAATAGCCATGGGTCATATAGTAGGAATAACACTTTGTGGTATCATGTATTCATATACTGTATACATATGCTTTAAGGTACACACAGTAGATAATATGTGAGCAAAAAACCTTTTTCGGGACTTTTATTATAGGAAATTTAAAAATAAAAAATATCTGTACTGTATAATAGCAAAACAAGACACAATTGTGCTACAAGTGCTTATGTGTTCTTGGCACCTGTGGCCTCGGTTTGAGAGGGGGAGTCCACCTGAACAAGCCACAGTGGAGTGAGATCCCCAACCAGAGAGGTTAGAGAGAGAGAGAGGGGAGTCTTATTCTCTGGAGTTCGGAGAGGGCAGAGCGCGCCCCTCTTTACACACTGCCAAAGAGGCACGTTCCTCTCTCACCCCTCACCCTCCTTGTGAGGCGGAACATTCCAATGAAAGCCATCTTCTCAACAAAAAAAAAGAAAGAATAAAAAGAAGGAAAATAAAGTCCTTTCAGATGGATTGAAACCTGGCAGAAATGATAGCTATAGCTGTAAACAATACATTAGCAATAGGTAGTGACAACAGAGCTATTTACAGTCACACAAACATGGTCAACACCTAACTCGGTGGTATTGTCACTTAATGAAAAGACCAAAAAAAAGCTGCTTTTTGTATTATTACTCCTCTCATTTGAAAACATTAAATAAAAAAAATAGCACACAAAAATAGTGAATCATTTCCCAAGACTTAAAATCAAAATGTTACATTCATGCCCATACTGTAATTGTACTGCCCAGGCTTCTGAGATTGGTCAGACAAACATCTATATCATATGACACACACACACACACACACACAGGAACTGTACATTTTGTGCAGTCTATACTTTCTCACCAGTTGAAAATCTTAAAGAAATACCAATCGGGAGAAGAGTATAGGACTATTTTCTTTTCCAGTATAGTGGTTGTTTGGTTGCTTCATGGATTGGACCGACATTGACCAAAGCTATTGTTTGAAGAAAGCTTTCAAGGAAGGAGTCAGAGGAACCTTTTAGTCAGGGGCTTCTGAAGAAACATAAATTATATAACATTCTCCTTTTATTCTTATTATGCAGCATACTTTTTTTTTTATATAACATTCTCCTTTTATTCTTATTATGCAGCATACTTTTGTCAAACCTCAACCACGATCAATGCACACTCATACAGTCCCCCATCAGCCAAATAATTTCACAGAAACTCAAACGGTTAGAAAAAGCACAAGATTGTTTCAGGATTGTACATCAGCAAAACGTCAGAGGAATGGTTGGTTACTCTGGTAAAGTTGCATACAGGCTTATTTTCTACATTCTAATACTGAGTGTACTTTACCGGTATCAAATGGGAGGTGAGTCTCCATAGGGCATAGCATTCACATGACATGAGAAACGTGGGCATTACTCTGAAACCTCGCCCGTTATAAGTAAATGCATTTATAGACATTAGTCAGTGCAGTTTGTCTCTACAATTCAAAATCATCTGTTCACCAGCGCAAGCCTCTGGATTTCTGAACTTCAGCATGTGATTAGAGTGCGTAAGGCCTTGTTAGAGGCGTTGTGAATGATATGACATTATTTGTTAAGAATGTGAGGCAGGACATTCCTCCCATATACTGATAATTATTGTTATCATAATCACGGCGTGATTAAAATACCTCAGTGGGTGAAACTTAAAGGTCTAATTCACTAACTGATTTTCCGCTGAAAAACCCCATCAGAATTCACAAAACACATAATTTTTTCAGTTGAAAACCGGTTATTTTTCATCGAAGATAAATTAGCCCTAAAATGGCAGCAGCAGAAATGGCTCAGATTTGATCGACTTCACATTCTTCCACTAGATCCAGAGCGGGTCACATTTCAGCTTGGCAGCTTAGCTATCCAAAGGCCACAGCTTTCACTCTCAAACCTCTCTCTGGTTAATGCATGTTGAACCGCAATTCCAACGTTGTAGGAATTTTGTAAGGGCAAATCTCAGATAGGCTCAAATAAAATAAAAAGAATAATAAACTTGCCAATTTGTTGAGAGCAAGTTAGCTCATATACTGTATCTTGTTTGCCGTGGCTTCTTGAATGAAGGGAGGAGAGGGTAAGACGCCTTTTTCTGTTAGACAGTGTCATTTGACCCCGGGCACGTTTGAGCATCTCAACAGCTTGCTGTACCTAATATCATTTATCGGGATACAATTTCTAAAGAACCCGGGTATCCGTTTACCTACGTCATTTGTCATTTAGACTTAACACTGAAGCGAGCAGAGCAGGGATTTAGTGTTGTGTTGCATGGGATACATGACTGGATACATTGGTGGAGGTTGGACCGTGTGACCTTTACGTACCTATTTTGGGCAAATCCCCCCCCCCCCCCCCCAAAACAAAAAGAAAACCCAAAAAAAAACAAAGGTGGGGTTTTTTTTATAAAATACAGAAAATAGCACATCAGCTATTGATATTGTCATACAACAAAGGATATACAGTTGAGTAGAGTCTAAGTGGTTGACGCTGACCCCATGTATCCCGTAGCCACACAACACACAATAGACCCTTTCCTTGTGTGTGGGTTTTATGTTACACACTGTTCTCTGCTTTTTGCATCACTCAGCCATTGATCTTAGTACTTGCAGCAAGGCCATTGGGATCCTCACTAGAGCATGGTTTTTATAGAACACTGTCCGCGGCAGTCATCCCCGGAGGCTTTATACTCAAAGGATTTCATATCCAAACCCCCCCAGGCGTAATCACAGAGAATCAAAATAAACTATTCTAAAATTGTTTTCGAATTTAAAAGAAAAGAAAAAAAAACGAAAGTCTAAGCGACATGACAAGTTCTGCGATTCCACTGTGATAGGAGTGGCTCCTCTAAAAGTCACATTTGCATTCAAAGACACATTTCATGCAAAACAGTATATATTTTTTTTCTCAAAGAAACACATTTCTGTTATATGTTCATTTAAAAAGAAGCTTCTCTTCTCTGCATATATATATATATATACATATCATATATAATGATATATATATCATTTTTTTCTCTACTTTTCCAGGGCAGGCACCGTACACACACTGGGTACAGCTAGGCATGCCACATTTGCATTGCTTTTGCATTCTACGGTTGGTTGGCAGGCAGGATGTCATCGAGGCAGTGCTATGGTTGGTGAGTTTTTCATATGTCTACACCAACTCCAATCGTGCACGCACGCACGCACACAAACAGTCACACACCCACGCGCACACACACTGTCTCTCTCTATTTGTCTTACATACTGTACACATATACAAACACACACACACAAAACAAACAGGCACACGGCCGTGCATTGTCCTTGCATTTGACATTTTCCCCATCCTATACTGTAGTTGCAAAGTTAACGCCACACTGCTTAGATGACATCACGTTAAGGGCGGAGTCTGGGGTGGGGTTCAACAAGCTCCGAATGGAGTAATAAAAGCAGCGCAGCAATAAGGCTCTGTGGCCGCATGCAGACATGGAGAGGGAATGGGTGGGGTGACGGGGTCTGGGGCTGGGGAGGACAGAGGGTGAAATGGACGGTGGGCAGGATTCAGATGGTATAGGCTGGGGGGGGTCTAGCCCAGGGTTGCAGTCAGATTCATGAAGAAGGGAGATTCGGGGCGGAATGTCAGGAACAGGATGGTATGGAAAGAAGGGTCAATGGTAAATTTCATGACATTTATGTTAGTATTCTCTTTTCTTTTTTTTGGTCTTTTTTTTATCTTGTGTTTTTTTTTGTGTGTGTGTTGTCACAATTTTTTTTTTTGTATTTTTTTTTTTTACTTTATACAAGTAGTACAAAACAACTTAGGCTCAAAGTGGTGTTTTTTTCTCTCTACTTCTGCTGGTTCTGTGGGAGGAGGATGGAGATGGAAATAGATGTTACAGGACATTTTATTTTCTTTGAGTTGGGGGGGGGGGGGGGCATTTGCTACATGGGTTTTCAACCGTATATATGTTATATATATATACATAATACTAATGCCAATATTATTGATATATTTCGTTCTTTGCTCTTTGTGCTCAGTTATGTACCGTAGGTTTGCAAATATTGCTAGTAAGCCACGTCTTACCCAAGTTTCACCCCGATATTCTGGATGAGTATATAACGCTGTGTAAATTGGTGCTACTGTTGTAATTGTCGCAGTGTTAATAACATTGTTTACGTCAACACTGTTACTACAATGTGCGTAGTAAGTATCGGTTTTCTGTTATAAAATGATTAATTAGCATATCAAATGCTAGACATATTCAAAATGGTAGACTTTATCTCTCTTTCAATCAGTAAACAATTGATAAGTACTCATATAGAAACCGGTATCGTCACATTAGATAATACTTGACTTATAGCAGGTAAAGATGCATTTGTAATCATGCATCAAATATGTGATTTAAATCAGGGAATAGCTTAATGTCACTACACGCGCACGCACGCACACACACACACACACACTTCGTTGAGGCTGGAGTAACCATAACCCCCTGATGCACACTGTCATCCTTTCACTCCTCTCTCTCTCTCTCTCTCTTTGAACAACACAGTCTCACACACACACATGCATGCACGCCTTAAGCTCAGACATGCATCTATATTGTAAGGTGGAGGAGGGGTTCTGTCTGTGCGTCCTCCTGTCGTCCCACCCAATCAGAGGCTCTCTCTCTCTCTCTCCACAGTTCCAAAGAGACAATAAAAAAGGCGATGGTATAGGCCGATATACATATGCTGGGGCGGATGAAGGAGATAAGAAGGAGAGAGAATACTAGCTATATATATAAGGAACAGGACAGAGAGTTGAACACGCACTGTGTGCCACGGGGGGTGTCCTGTCCATGCAGGGCACCAACATGTCCAACGTTGTCTGTCCTGTCCCCACTTTTATATCCGTCACTGTGTGGGAATTATAGCACCAGACGCTAGCTGTGCTTCAATATGGTTGTCCTGTAATGGCTGGCGAAGGGCCAAATTAGGCTGTGTGTTTGTGATGGTGCTCCGTCCGCAAGCATACACACACACACACACACACACACACACACACACACACACACACACACACACACACACACACACACACACATATATAATTGGGCCACTGAACGACTAGAGTGGACTTGAGTATACACTATACACCACAACACGAGCGCACACACACACACACACACAATTTATGGCTGTCTCTCTCCAGGGACCTATATCTACCCCATCTCTATTCATCCAGCCCTTTTTATCCATCTCCCCATAATTCCTTCTACTCCCTGCAGTTCGTGGAAAACACGGAGCTGGGCGGGTAAACTGGAGGCGAGTAAAAAGCCCAGTTACACTCGGTCGCTCACACGGACAGACATATTTCAGATTTATTAAAGGGACAGGCCCCTAGAGATGCAGCATCTCATTTTCAAGGGGGGGGGGGGGACTCCATATATAAATAGCAGATATCCAGGAGTCGTGTGCTTGTACGTCAGCTCTTTTAGGTGACGAGTACAAATCAAGCCTGGGCGCGCGCGCGCGCGCTGGGGGGGGGGGGTCGCTTAAGTTAATGGGAGAGGGGTAAAGAGGGGGTTGGTGTGGGATAATAACGACTGTGAATATTGACTCAAGTCACATGAGGGGGAGGGGCTTATTTGAGGTCAGTTACATTGGTGTGGGACGGCAATGTCATGTGTCCAGATCCACTGTTAATGATAAGAAGCGTGTGGTGGTGGTGGCGGCGAAGCTATAATACTAATAGAAATGAGTGGGGGAAAAAACAAGCTCTTGTTCATGTAAAAGGTATATAGTACAAAACAACAACAAAATCATGATGGTAATAAAAAATAAATGCTAGTGGCTTTTAAAAAAATGAAGTGGTAGAAGTTAAGTAGTAGAGGTTCAAACTCTATAACGATACAAAATAAATTAAAGCTGTCGGAGGAAGAGGACTTGGTCGCGGCGGGGTCAAGGAGGGTCTTGGTTCTCTCTCTGTCCCTCTCTCTCTCTCTCTCTCTCTCTTCCATCTCCCTTTTCTCCATCCTCTCTCTCCCCCTCTCTCCCTCTCCCTCTCCTGGCATCCCTCTCTCTCTCTCTCTCTCTCTCTCTCTCTCTCTCTCACTCCTCGCGGAGCTGCAAGCGGTAGCGGCTGTAGCGGATCTGGAAGAAGAGCCTCTCGAGCGGCGAGCGTCCCATGCCGGGCAACCGGTAGTCGTCGCTCTGGCTCGTCTGGCGGAAGCCCAGCGACTCGTACAGCTTGTGGGCGGCCAGCTTGACGGCGGTGGTGCCCAGGACCACGGCGGCGTAGTTGTTGCGCACGGCGAACTCCAGCACGCGGCGGCCGAGCGCCTTGGCGATGCCCTTGCCGCGGTAGCGCGTGTCCACGGACATGCGGCGCAGCTCCACCACGTTGTCGCTGTCGCCGTTGTCGTCGTCCTCGCGGCCCTGCGCGGCCACGATGCCCACCACGCGGCCCTCCAACACCGCCACCCAGAAACAGGATCCTGTGGCAGAGCGGGGGGGGGGGGGGGAAACTTGTATGCTTAGTTGAGGTATAGTATATAAAAAGGGCTGAACACAGACGACAGATATTTTCACACGAAACATATCATATCAAGCATATCAAGCTTACACAATACTATACTTTGTTGACTGGACCTGGGGGGACACCAGGTATCTATACTTGGTCCGCTCCTTTTTTCCCCCCCTGTACAACAAATCTTTTAGATTTTTTCCCCTGACCAGAAATAGCCACGCTCACAATGCGTTGCAAAGCTAATTTCCCCCTAGAATAGGAATGCCAAGGTTCATGCACTTAACGGAATAGTTCACCCAAAAATCTATACCCCATTGTCTTAAGTTGCTTTGGGAGAAAGCTGATGTGATGTTTTCACTGACAAACCCCTTGAATTATGTGTGTGTTTTTGAACTGGCGTTAAACCCATTTAGACCGTACGCCTCTCCTTCTGCACCATACTCCTAGCTCTTTCGCGCATGCGCGTTGTCGCTCACTTCCCTGTTTACCGTTCACAAAGAAATAGCACGTAATCTAAGGAGCTCTCCGTGGTTTTGACCAGATGGATATATTAAGCTCTTCATTTCTGACTTCAACATGCCTCGCGTTCAAAATATGAATCGAGCAATCATCAGCGACTTTATCGTAATCTTAGCGAGGTAAACGAGCTAAAATATGTCTCCCGGTTTTTGTCCAGAATGGACAAGTGGGGGGCTTACAGAGTAAAAGCGGCCATGTCTTCCCGGCACCCCGAGTTTCTATTTTGAAAGAAATCCCGGCGCTGATTGTGTTAAAGTATTCTAATTCTAACAAAATGTACGTTTTTAAATTTGTATTATTGCAAGAACAATGGCTTCCATTATAGCATGCTAACTTTCCAGGAATATAAAGCCAGCTGTTTCTTAGCTTGGATTCCCCATCGATTGTGTCACTGGTAGGAGGGTTTCCGAACTGTCCACAGTTGAGACGCAGACCGAGTTGACAAAAATGTTACCATATTATAATGAGCATTAGTGAGGACCAATTATATGA
This sequence comes from Protomyctophum bolini, assembly GCF_963924005.1. Taxonomy (NCBI): domain Eukaryota; kingdom Metazoa; phylum Chordata; class Actinopteri; order Myctophiformes; family Myctophidae; genus Protomyctophum; species Protomyctophum bolini. The sequence continues at coordinate 27,592,395 of NC_137881.1, read as the reverse complement.
CAATAGGTTGAAAATGGGTGAAGTGGTCCTTTAATGTGAGGCGACAAGGTAATACGGTAATGACTGAAATCTCAATTTGGGGTGAACTATTCCTTTAAGAGCAGCTCAATGAGACTGCTTTGTGGTCTCTGCTCATTGCATACAGCAAATCTACCCTAATGGCACAGGGGTCAGGCAGGCCCCACTTAACAAATTACGCTCCATTAATGGCCTCTGGAAATAAAATGACATTAGAATCGATGAGCAAAATGAGGTGGGTGGAGAGACGGCACGAGAACACATTGCATCAGAAAAATGTTCCCGTAAAACGGCGTGTTGTGACCGCTTAAATGCTCTGGAGTGAAGGAGAGATGATAGAAAAGAGGACAGAGGGACAAGACAGATGATGAAAGCAGTGACCAGTGACATGACTTGCTATTTCAGTATACGTGTCATTAGCCACACAACTCGGCTCATGCTATTACTTGAATGACTCAGCTGTCCGCTTACAGCTCAGAGCCTATGAGAGAATATAGGTGATAGTGAAGCGTAAGCAACACACAAGCTGCAGGGGATGCCATAGAATAGATAGTGGTAGAGAAAGTTAGCATATTATTAAACTATCTATTGCCATATATTTCCTTTCATTTCATGTCAGAGCACACTTTAGAGTGGCTGTAGCTCAGAGTAAACACTTAGTGGTGGTAGACAAACAGACGGGTACAGTAACGGGACAAAATGAAACGCATCCAGGCACAAATCAGACAGACAGGCACAGTCAGATATACTGTAGACATTTCAGCAGGTGATGCTCATTTGGTAGGAGATTCTTATTTTCATGGGGGGGATTAAGGAACTGATTGTAGTCGTTATAGCAAGTGATTTGTTTGAAGGAACAACTAGGTTAATTTTGGTGAAACAGAATTCTTCCAGAATTTGATTTCCTTTTCTCGAGTCATTCGGTTTCCACTGTGTGGAAAGCCTGGTGATGCGAGGTTCAGTCAACGGGTAAAGGGAGAGGATTCTCTGTCAATTTAGTCTTTTACCCAATCTAGTATATACTGTCAGTGATACTGTAACACGCCAGCATTTTGATATCAAGAGGAGAGGTCAGGTCTGCCATGTGGACTTGGCGGTAGTCCGTGTGTGTGTGTGTGTGTGTGTGTGTGTGTGTGTGTGTGTGTGTGTGTGTGTGTGTGTGTGTGTGTGTGTGCATGCGTTTGTGACGTGTGTGTCTGTGTATTGGGTGGGGGTACGTGTCCGTAAAGCTCACTTGACCATCTGTTAGAACTGAGCCCTGTGCCAGAAATCGGGACATCATAGGAAGGCAAGCACAAAGACTGTGCGTGAGACTGTGCGTGCGTGTGTGCGTGCGTGTGTCTGCCTGCTTGCCTGTCTGCATTACTTAATGCTATGTCTCCTGATGTTGTGGCTCAAGGAACCTCACATCTGCCCTATCTGACATCTGATGTCGCCCCCTCTGCGGATATACTGTAGAGGCACTCATCACCGATAAGCTGTCATTGTCATCTCCACCTCAGAGGTCTCTCCCTGAAGATCGGATGAGACAGAGAGACATAGACAGCAGGATAAGACAAAGCAGAGAGAGAGAGAGAGAGAGAGAGGAGATTGCGAGCAAGGTTTGGCTTGCAAGTGTCTTTTGTGTGATACGTAAAAAAAACAAGTTTTTTGGAAGTCGTGGAAGGCGTGCAGTGCAGAAGTAAGGTTGTGTCGGGGAGCGCAGCGCTACAGGGCTCTTTGTTTTCGTCTGCTGTATTGCTGTGCGCGTGTAACTGTTTTCACGGATGGGCGATTTTGGCTCACCTGCACTGAGACAGGCTGGAGTAAGGCTGAGGGGAGCCGGTCGGGGGTGGGTCAGACAGATGGAGCAAGGTCGAATTAAGACGGCCTCTCTCTCACACACACACTCTCGTGCACACATACTGTACACACAGACACGCGTGTTGCGTGCACAGGCCACTGCCCTTTTTTGTGTGCACAGACTTACTAATGTGTCTGTCTGCTACTTTTTAGGAGGACGGCTTTTACTGTGGCGTGGTGATCAAAGACATCCTGTAACCGACGCAGGTTACACATGCTCAAACCAGCCGACACTCAATGCTTAACACACTCGCTCTTTGTATACGTTTCTCTTTCATTATAAATGGTCAGAGTAATCTCTGAAGGAAGCCAAAATCGTCCCCTGTCCCGTTTTTTCTGTCTGTCTCCCTCCCTGGTGATGTGAGCCAATAGGTCAGCGGCAGTGCTATAATATGTCTTGTGACTTGACAACCTTACGGTTCCCGTTTACAATCACCTGCACATGACTAAACTAGGACGGAAAATACGTAACACACAGACAGTATGTAGTGTACGTAATGCTCTCTCTTCCCTATAATGACTATTGCCAGTGTGCCCCTGAGCAAAGCTAACTTCTCATTGGCCACAGCCAAAACGGCAGCGGTCGCTATACTACAAGTGCATCGAGCAAAAACAACGCTTAGAAAAAAAGGATTCATGCTTTTTTCCATTGCGGTGCTATTGGATACAGTATTTGTATTTGAATAACGGGGTGACCTTTAAATATATACGTATAGTTCATCAATACTGCTTTGATCAAACTTTCTTATATACTTCATCCAGTATACGTGCATCAAAACAAAGTAGTCAAGCCCACTTCTGTGATTGGCTGCCTGGGCCATTGATGACCTTTCGTATTGTGCTGATAGGTTGACTTTTGTGCACGTCTTAAAAAAAAACGTGGCACGTGACCTGCATGGTGCAAGAGAGGAGAACATGGCAGTGTACCATAGGAAAACAGTGTTTCTTTTTGCTGGCAAAGCGTTTCTGGCACCTCCGTGTGATCCCCCCCCCCCCTTCTCCCCAGACATCTCAGGCCTGTAGCGTGTGTGCAGTGGGGCGAGGCGAGTATGAAAAAGACCTGGTCAGCAAAGCTCCCCCTGGGGAAGATTTCTGATTAAAACAAAAAAAGAAAAATATCAGAGGACGGGTACTAGACAAGGAGGAGAAATAATCTGGGTCTTCTCCGAGAAAGCGGAGCACGCACTCTGATGAACAGTAACCAGAGGTGGTGGGATTGATCGGTTTATATACCAAGCCAGAAGGGGAAGAGGGTGAGGGAGGGGTTGACCAGCATTCATAATGGGTAGAAAATACCACACTACACAATTGGGGGAGGGGGGGGGGCAGATGACGCTCAAAGCAAGAGAGCAATAGAGAGACGAACATAATGAATGGCAAAGATCTGATTGTTTTCTTAATGTGATGGGTCTCGTTATTGGAACTCATAGATATGAGTGTGGGAGTGTTAAATACAGTGTGTGATGTGAGCCGTGCACACACACACACACACGCGCGCGCGAGCAAGCAAGCACACACACAGTCTCACGCTGTGTATGCTGTCTAATGAGATTATGGTCTTTCCCCTCAGATGAAAGCTAGAGGGCTAATTCAGTTGATAAGCATTCAGTCTAGACCGTGATGCAACTTCACTGTGCAGTAGTTCACTTCTCTGTTACTTAAACCCTGTACCTCTCTAGTTGACATGGGTTCCCCCAGGAGACTATTGGTCTTTCCCTCCTCAACAAAGGTCTTGGCCGAACACAGCTGATCTACAAAGTTCTGCTAATTTGACAGAACGTTCGCCCCCAGAATAGCTAAACCAGGGTTCATGTGGGTTACCTATTTTTTGTAACTCTTGTGTTATTCATTTTCAGTCTTTGCAGCGCTTGTGTTTTTAGTGGCTATAGCAGTGGTTCTCCTATGACCGCTGAGAGTAATCTACTTGTCTGCCGTATTGGCTTTTCAGCTGCTGCAGATAGATTGATAGTGCAACACCTTATTTATACTTAGTTGCGTGCCAGTGTCGCACACCAAAAACGGCAGTTCTACAAGCTCGTACATCGGCCTATTTTCATTGCAAGACAGAACGTGCAACCAAGTAAAAGTCAGGCATACCACATGTAAGCTCTTATAGTTCAAATCAGGTGTCCGGTGTTAATGAGCGATTTATGTTTCCAGTGTATTTCCGCCCACAATATCCCCCCCGCCCCTCCTCCTCCTCCGCACGCACACGCACACACAGAGAGAGAGCCGCGACCCCGTTTTTCCTACCCAGTTTCACACCAGTGCGGGTTGGGAGGGGCTAGCCCACACGAGGATAAAGGAAACATTCAGTCCAAAATGTCCAGTTTGCTAATTCACAACTACTACTACTTTGGTGTTGAAACTTTGAATTTTTCTCGTAAATGTACGCTATGTGGAGATTATCCGACGAGGTTAAACCTTACATAGGCTATATAGCCTGCTAAATTGGTCAATATAAGTAAAATAATATATCCTTTGAAATAACAAAAACATTATAAAAATGGTCTATGGTCTAATCTAATGGAAATGGAATAAATGGATGATCAAATGCAGGAGTTTTCACGACTCATCTAACTGTAACTAGGGGCCGTCACCTTGCCCCCCCCGCCCCTCACTGGTGCGAAACTGGATAGGAAAAACGGAGGTCGCCACAGAGCCTCTCCCCTGGGGATCAGAGTGCATGCTGGGTGTATGGACGAAGTCCACACATCAGCAATTTTCTCCTTGTCACCAGCGGTCACTGACGAATGAGGGCGAGTAGAGGGAGGACGCATGTACACAACAACACATGTTCACATACATGGACATGGATGAATGACATACAGTACATGAGCAAATACACACACACAACAATGCTATCAGTGTGCACCATGGATATACAATGCAGCCTGTGCTGTTGTACTGGCCTGCTGTATATGACGCCCGATTCGCAACCGGAGAAAGGAGATCCATCCATTGCCATTTATGTTGTAGTCACGTGTACCGTATACGAGTATAGACACAGACACTGCACACACACACACACACACACACACACACAGACCGTGCATCGTTCCCTGTTACAACTCCATTAGCTACGCTGCATTCATCATTGAGGGACAGCACCATCATGTACAATGTTATCGCTTCACATGTGGCAGACCTACGGTTAGATTGGCTCTTTCTCTGACTTGAACACGTGTCTTTATACGACGGCATGGGCCAGGTCCTTCCTCGCTCCCGGGCCGGATGCCCGCCCTCCCCCCCCCCCCCCCCCCCCCCCCCCCAACGCCTAGTGTGAGGTTACACACACGCCACACGGACACAGAACCTGACTCCCAGATGTGATCTATACGCTGCTAAGGTTCAATGGAAACCACATGGCCTCGAGGCTCACATGGAAGCTATGTACTGTATAGCTATAGCCGGGGTGGCTCTCCCATGTAGACAACAGAGGCCACTTTTCTATTATTATTATTATTGTATCCCAAAACAATGTTTCCTTGGCTGGCGTTGTGGCATCACTTCCTCTTTCCACGGGATAAAGGATATCCCATTTTGCGTGCGTGCACACAGCGAGCGAGAAAGACAGAGGAGATGGAGGTGTAAAGGCGGACCAATTTTTCCTTTTCTTTTTTTTCTCGAAGGGATGCTGAGAATGTGAGGCATGTCGAGAGAGATGAAGGTTTATAAGTAGAGGAAAGAATGCACACTGGAGGGAGGGAGGTAGGGAGGGAGGAAGGAAGGAAGGAAGGAAGGAAGGAAGGAAGGAAGGAAGGAAGGAAGGAAGGAAGGAAGGAAGGAAGGAAGGAAGGACATTTTATTTTGTGTTTGCCGATGGTGCTTCAGCTGACATGGCAGAGATGTCTCCCTGGGGGACCCCCTTTGTCTGTGAGCTACCCAGTTCTCTTTCTTTCTTGCTCTCTTTCTCTCTCTCTTTCTTTCTCGCTCTCTTTCTCTCATTAGATCTCTCTCTCTATCTAATCTCCCTGAAACACACACACACACACACACACACACACACACACACACACACGCACAGAGATAGCTTGTAGCTGAGGCGCAACCCCTTCCCCCATGCACAATGCTCCCATTTTATATCTATTCCCTTCCCCTTAGTCCCCTCACACACCCCCCTCCCTCTCCCTTCTCTGGTTCTATTTGACGCTCCCTTACTCAGAGCTAATGTAAGTGCAGCAGGTACCGGTGAAGGAAGCAAGTCCCTGTCCTCTGGAACAGAGGTGTCTCTCTATCGCACGCACGCACGCACAGGCCGGTATTTATACACTGCTTGCTTGTCTAGACCGGGTGCTGCGCGAGGCTGACCCTGGACTCATTTGAAAGGCCAAAGAAGTGTCTATAATTTCACCTGTTTTACCAGACTTGGATATGAGGTATACAGCCACACTAAAAAGAAAACCTACAAACAATATGCATTCACGAGCCCGATAGGATCATCGCTAAAAAAGCTCCCGTGTTAAATTGCGTTTCACGACGGTTTGTCCTTTTTTCCATTCCCCTCACACCAGATGTGCCATATAGCCATTAACACGCCCGTCTGATGACGCGTATTGATTGATCTAAGATTGATGGAGCAGCAATCGTTGGCTGGTTGATTGGTTCCAAAAGGAGGTGGGGGGGGGGGTGGCAGAAAGAAGGAGGCAGAGGCTGTTGTGTGATTTAGGTATTGCTCTGAGGACTTTCTTTCTTTAGTGCACGGAGTTGCTACTATAATTACACGAATTACACCGTAGCCCTAGAAGAAGTGCTGTAAACACACACACACACACACACACACACACACGCTCACTGAGGAGATAAGAGCATTGATCTGCTAGTCAAGGCACGCAGACGGTATACCCAGAGTGGGTTCTCTGTAATAGCGTCGGGCCTCCTGGGGCTCAAGCTTCCTGTCGCACAACTGGATGTCTGGGATTGCCCGCCTGGCGTCATGAGCTCCTCAAGCAGCACAGATTATCATTTCTATATAGGACCCCTGGCTGATGAGCTCACTGCACGGACGGACACACACACACACACACACACACACACACACACACACACACATTCCCTCTTCTCTTATGGGGGGTAACTATGTTGCACAAAATTGTTTCAAATGCCAAATGCATTATCATGCATGGGTCCGTGACATGAAAATGTTTGAGAACCGCTTGCCCATTAACCCATTCTGACCTGAGATCAGATTCATACAAGGTTTCCACTGGTACACACACTGGTCTGATTAACCCATTCTGACCTGAGATCAGATTCTAAAAATGTCAGTCGCTCTTCGATTTTTCAAAAAATAGCAGACCTACAAGTTCCCGGTCAGAATGGGTTAAAACACACAAAGATACATCGCCCTCATCCTCCGAGTGCCCTCGAGACCTGCGACGCAAGCTGCTTCCACTGGTCTCTGTTTTGGGTCGTCGCCACACCGAGTTCATTCACAGTCGGTCCTGCTGTGTCCCTAATATACTCAGAACATCTGGAAATGTGAGAGGTCTTGTTCCTCTCGACGGGCTAGGGTATATAGTCTCTCCACGGAAGAATATCCGAAATTACCTGGTCTTTTTGCTCTGTGTGGCAGTGTCTGTCCAGCAAAAAAAGCGGAGTCTTCTCTCTGCCACAACAAAGACGCATATAAACACAGTCCCTCGATCTTCACCAGGCCATGCGTGCATGGCTGAGCCCAGGTGCAGGGGTTTCCCCCGTGGGTCTGCATGGCTGTATAGTCATTAGCATTGTCCTAGAGAGGCACTGGTGCCTGACCCCTATAGTCTAAAGAAACCATCGCAGCCCGCCAGCAATAATGGGAATGCTAAATTGCAATTGTCTTATGCATGCGGTGGATTTACCAAGCCAGTGTGACACTGCTGTGCATGTGTGTGTGTGTGTGTGTGTGTGTGTGTGTGTTTATGGTTGTGGGTTGTGGCAATGATCACTTGATGGGTTAACCAATGTGCCTGCCTTTCTTTACCCACCTGTGCTGGCCTAGCAGGGCAACAAAATAGTCCCCAGAGGTCCATTCACACAAATTGAGAGGGAGAGAGAGCGTGTTCCACGTTCACTTTTTTTTCTCTCTCTCATTTGTCACCGTGGCGGGCATCGTCATCATCACAGCAGCCCTCAAGGAGAATGAATAGTTTAAGCTCCTAAGGTGAATTGATTTCTCTAATTAGAAGCCTTTGTAGTAGAGCTGTATTGTGTATCAGCAGTTTTCTTCTGCACAATCGATAGCCCGGTGTGTGTGCTCCACGACACCATGTAAAGCTTAGAGGGGGGGGGGGGGGGGGAGGAGGGAGACACGTTGCACATTTTGAAGACTTGCGCTTGCCTCTGCCTGAAGAAGGCTCTGTAAACTCTTAAGATCTATAGCCTCGTTCTAGTTTTCTATAGGTGTGTGTGCGTGCGTGCGTGTGCGCGCGCTCGCGCCTGTCTTGTCCGTCTGAACGTTTTGTGATGATAGTTTCAGTTGAGATGAAAATGTATACGCCGCAAAATACTGTGTGGTGGTTAATTTAACCTATATAGAATGTAAACACTGCCACAGTTCTTACACTTATATAATTTAAACTCAGGATGTTTGTCCACGGGTTGCTCATGTCAGGGACGTCATGTGACCTTGGCTTTGCACCGGTCCATTTGTCTCGAGTCTCGACCCCCCCCCCGAAACAACACACTTTTGGCGGCCGAGCATCACCTGCTGACGAACACGCATGCACACGCATGCACACACACACACACACACGCACACACACACACACACGCATGCGTCTGCACGGTTGCACATTCTTCAAAACAGAGGGTCGAGAGACCTTGTGCGTGAGCCCTCCTTCTTACCTGTGGGTTTCATGTAATACGCCTCTATGTCAGCCATGTCCGTGTGCAGAGCATAGTCCAGATAACTTTGGATTACTGTCCTGCTGTAGTAGTAGCGCGCGCCCATGAGAATGAAGGGGGCGCAACAGGTCATGGTGAGGGATTTGGTCATAACAAAGCACATTACTATGGAGAAATGGAAGAAAAATAAACGACACCTGTCAGAAAAGAGAATCACATGTTTGATTTGGGCAGACGTTCAACTCCAACACAAAACACAGAGCAGAGAAAGAACAGTGGCATTATTTACACATTTAACCAAAAATAGCCTTATCGGTTCCTTCAGAAATATCCACAGGCAAGTATGAACAAACAGTCTCATGACTAAGATACCGGTAGGCTACATACTATCGACTAATTTCACACATCAACAAATGCTTTTCTTGTAGAGTGAATACTAGTGGTTGTTAGAGTACTATGTTTTCACATGGCACCAAGCAAGGGACTACAGTATATTTGTGTTTGGCAGAGAACATAATTGGAGTAGTACATCGGGGATTGCACTGGGGGGCGCACACAGCATAGGCGCTGCTGGGTGGAGGTGGGTGGGTGGTTGGATGATGCTGCGTTGCATCTCGCTGCGATACAGTGAGTGAGTTTTTACTCCATTGCACCACCACGTCGCGGTGTGACCTGATGGGAACTCAACGAACCATGTGCTCCGTAATTCCCCCGTGTTTGTTGAGGCGTGCTTTACTTATACTTCGATGAACGCTATTTGACCGATAAATCTAAAATGGTGCATGCCGAACAGAACCGTGTATAGCTCAAACACATCATACTATAAAGTGCGTATTATTAAGTGCGTGATAGCAATAGCCTACATGTTAAAGATGTACCGGTATGTAAATCCTTCATCAATAATGAAGTGGTAGACCTATATTAGCCTACTATGTATTTATATGAATGATGTGTGTAAACTGTAAACAAAGCCTGCGAGATGTGTGTGCGCACCACGGCTGCTGCATGCTCCGCAGGGGCGTGTCCTGCGAGGATGCATGCATGCGCGCACATGGAATAACGCGCGCGCGCGTGTTTGGTATTGGGAATGGGGGGTGCGTGGTGCGTAATCGTATCGTATGCGCATGCACGCACACCGTTGGGGGCAATCCTGGAATTCATTCACTCATTCACGGCGTCGACATGTCATCACATATATTATATTAACCAGCAGGCGCCTCACCGGCTATATTATTGCCTAGTATACATGCATGCACACATGCGTGCGCGTGGCCTTTTGTTGCGTGCATGAGCAACATGCCGGCCGAGGTAAAACACATGATACATATTATTATGAATTAAAGCAGATACTAATTGATTAGCCTATTTAGCCTATTATTATCATTATTATTAGTAGGCTACCACTCATAGTATACAAAAAATAGTACATGTCTGTATTTGTGGGGTATGCCTGTATACATTTGTGTGACTTTAGTTACAGAGCATGTTGATGATGTATATAGGCTACGGAGACATTATTTTAGTTAATTTATAGTAGCAGGCTTAGCCCGTCTATAGGCAACTTGAGAGTGAGAGGAAAAACATATACTTTGCGTGTTGTGAGGATTAGAAGAAACAACTTGGATATAGCCTTATAGGCTACTGACTGTATGTGTGTTACGTGAGGAGAGCACAATAACTGTTGTTTGTTTCGGTTTATCAGAATATATATAAATACATATATATCCTGATAAACCGAAGGATATATCGGGATATATATGTATAAATACATATATATCCTGATAAACCGAAACAAACAACAGTTATTGTGCTACAGTTTATACTTACATGTGAGCAGAGCATATAAGAACTGGGTGTTGGACTGCTGGCGGAGCCCTCTGAAAGCTGTGTTGGGTATCCTCTCCATAATACCCTCGTTAAAGATGCGCAGCACCTCCGCGCTATCCGCGCGCTCGAACTCGCGGATGAACACCGCCGAGTCTCTCCTCGAGACAACAACGTCCTCCTTCATGTCCTCCTCCTCTGGGTTAAGAGGAGCCGAGGGAGAAGAAGAAGAAGTCCACATCTGCGAGGAGGACACGATGATAGAATCTTTTTTGGTCCCAGGTATAGCATCGTGTTCGTCCGCAACGATTTTAGTCTCGCAAACCATTTTTGGAGACGAACAATGCATGCAACTGGCCGCAAAAACAAAAAAACGCAACTTGGACTTTGAAAAGAAGAAGAGAGAGAGGGGACGGCCGGGCGGGGGCGGGGGGGTGGATGAAGCGTGCGTTTCTTATTGTGTGGGGGGGGTGGGGGGGAAACAAACTGATAAAGAATGAAGGAAATAAGACGGGGGGGATGTTCTGATCTGCTGCAACCCTGAGCGTTTCTGACGACCAAGACTCGCCGGCGGAACTCAAGCACTATTTATAATAGAGTAGCGACGCGCGCGAATTCACGTTCAGGGGCTGTGGAGGGGGTCTTCGTGGAGGGAGCGCACATTGGTTGGAATGCGCGGTCATGTGATGATGCTCATATAGGTGGGTGCAGGGTGGGCGAGGAGGAGGACACACACAGCGCGCGCGCACACACGCACACACACACACACACACACACACACACACATGCAATGCATATGAACAATGTTGTTCACCGCGGCGTCGTTTCTAGGAGGGGGTCTTGGAGGAGTCGGTACATGTGTTCGTAACGGTATACGTATTTGGGGTTATTTCAGAGCAGGGCTACAGCCTACCGTATATGTCTTCACGCCTCCGTTGCGATGATTATTTATTTTCTTTATTTTATTGTTATTTCGTATTATTGCGTAGAAGGATGCATTGCTATATCCAACACGTATAAAACAAGTGACGTTTTATGGATTTATATGGGTATAATACAACAAACGGTGTGACTTGACTGTACACAGCCTGATCGCCGGAGTTTTGTGTCTGCTGACTGACAGCTCTGCTGCACTGCAGTGATTTCAGCCTGACTTTCCATCGCTTTGTCACGGGCTGCGCGAGTCGCGGCACCTCTCAGATTATGGTTGGTGATCGTTCCACGTAGCCCGTGTTGCACACATCATGCATCTATAGCTAAAACAAACCTCGTGCCCCTTTTGTTGCTATTTTGCGTCGCGCCCCATATGAGTAATGTCTGGGACAATAGAGCTATATGGCCTAGAAGAATTACGCACGCGGCACGTCATCACATTATGTGCATCACATCCATGTGCTGGTCGGTGCTTTTGTTATGGGACGGATGACACTCCCAGAAACTATATATTAGGTTTCTTCTGATATAGCCTGAAGTGTATAGAGAATATGCTATACATAGGCTATACTATACTATTCTCAAGAACTCATAATTGTATGTAGGCCCATAGGCTATCACTCAATATTGCATGAGAAAAATAGCAACATATTAAATAATGTATTAGGCTATAATAATAATAATGGCTATACAATTATACAGATGGGACCTCCTCGAGAATGAGATGCTGCATCTTTCAATAAATTAAAAACACCCATACAAACATTATTAGTTTAAACCTCGATAATAATATAGTATTGTTATTATTATCATGATTTAAAACAACAAAAAGATGAAGAATAAACCTATTATAAGCTATAGCTACACAAGCCTAAAAAGTTGATGTGAATGAAAACTAATCTGGACTCAAGAAGAATCTTTAGTCTATACTGTCACAGTGGCATGTTGAAGCAGAGAACCAGTTTGAACTGGATCGTCCTCCCGTCCAATCGATATAGGCTATACCGCCTCCCCCAGGTCCCCTCCTTAAACCTGATTTATACTCCGCAGTATAGGCTATACGATGGTGTCCCAGTGAACAGATGTACAAGCTAACAAGGTGTTGTTAGCTTGTAGATCTGTTCTTTTTGGCAGGCGACACCATTGAGCTGCATGAACAAGCAGCTATAGTCTATTTTTCTCAGCCTCATCAGTGCACCTGCTCTCGGATGACAGCTCATGCACATTGCATGTTGATTAATTCTAGACATTTAAATAGACACAAACCTTTTCTGTTCGGTTTTGACTTTAAGTTCTACTTATTTTACCTGTCGGAACTGAGGTAGGCTACTGTACTGTACTGTACTGTACTGTACTGTACTGTACTGTACTGTACTGTACTGTACTGTACTGTACTGTACTGTACTGTACTGTACTCAGTGTACTGTACTGTACAATGTAAAAAATATTGTACTTTTGAAAGTACAAAAAACTACTCGGTACCAAAAATCTAGGCAGAGAGCCTGTAACAAAAGTGGTTATAAACCTTTATATTATTAAGTTAAGAATTAGCTTTAACAGGTTTACTTTTTAGGACAATGATCAATATATAAGAAATACCTTAAGTAAAATACTTTTAGAAAAATACCTTTTAAATACCAAAATAATAGATGAGTCCACAAAAGAAAGGATTGTCCAGTCAGGAGCATATGTTTCAGCCTGCAGTTCACTTTAGTTCGGAGAGCACAGAGAATGAATCCACATACAGCCAATTACCGTATGTCTCTCTGCGTGTCACCAAATGGACACGTTTAATATAGCATTTTAATCAAGATTGGGAAAGTGAATAGTTTAAGACGTAAATAATGTTTAGGGGGAGACATGAAGACTGCCTTGCTACAATGTCAAACAACAGTTTTCACAGATACACTGCATGTAATCTGTGGCAAATGGGAGAAAAACAATTATTTATCCACACGCTGGCTAGGGGAGAAGTGATAACTAAAATCAGTGGGACAGCAAACAATTAATATCTTAATAATTCAAAATTATCCATATGTATAAGTATGTTATTTCAGCACATGAGATTAACCTGAGATTAAGGCTTATGTGTGTCGCTCAAGTGTCTTTAAAGCCAGCAAACACATCCTCAGCCAGCCTGCATGCATTGACCCCATGAATTATCCAGGAATTGAAGTAGATGACCCCCAGGTCACTGCAGTGTCACGATGGCTCTGCTTTTGACTGCACCTTTGACCTCCTGCACACACCCACACACGCACATTCACACGAACGCACGAACGCACACAGACAGACAGACAGACACACACAGTAGGCCTATAGAAATTCTGATTGAACTGATTGATTTGTATGACTTTGGTCGGAGGTGGGATAAAACTTCTACGCTGGCTGAACGCTAATTGCTCCTGATGAGCAGGTTGTTGCCTTGCATAAAGTAACTATACGTTTTTAGTAACTAATGTCAATGGTAAAGCTATAGATCACATACAAACCCCTATAAAAACATTGCTCAATACCGACAGCCAGTCAGCAAGTGGATTCATGAATATAAGTACGGTATATAAACAATAGTTTAGGCCAATAAAAAAAAATATATATATTATATACCAAATTTCACACCCCACAACCCCTTGCTGCCGGACTATAACAATTGATTGGTGTTCTTCCACTACTGTTTAAGGACTGTCTCCCTCTTGTGGCTGCAGTCCTGTACTGTAAGTCACTATCACATTTAATGCAGTGTTCAACTTCTGCAGACAGGGCGGCCCAGCCTAATGTACAGGCTTTAGGGGACTGCAGCCTGGGGCACCAAGCTCGTGGTGCACCAAACTGGCCAAATAAAAAAGAAAACAAATACAAAAATAAATCACACATTGTCATTTAGTGCCCTAAAGTCCATTATAGACGGACGATTTATGTCATAAGACAAGCAATCTGAGAACCCATCGTCAAAAAATAAAGGAAAATCACACCCGTGTGAAGTGAGGGGCGCTCTTATCATCGTATATTATCATACATCCCCTCATTGGGGTCATGCCTTCCCTCAGCCCTATGTTCCCTCAGCCCTAGTATGTTCTTCCATTTCAAAACAGACCCTATGTTCCCTCAGCCCCATGTTCCCTCAATCCGATAAGTGCAAGTGTAATAAATGTAATAGTATATAATAATAATATTATATTATATACTAATATTAATAATAGTATAAGTATATTAGTGTAATAAGTGTAATATAATAGTGTAATCAGAATAATACAGACAGCATTTTTTCCCCAATGAAATTGGCTGGAAAAAAGCCACCACTTTTTTCTCGTCTCGTCCTTTTTTCTCGTCTCGTCATCATAATAGGTTCATAATAATTTCTAAAATGAATTAGCTTAAAATTATAACGGTTGGCCCACTTTACGTATTGGCTTATAACTCTTGAACCATAGGTTCAATTTCTTTTCCCCTGGATTCCTTGGGTCATGACGTATCTCACCATATATGCCACGCCCATTTCCGTCAGGATAGATTTTCCGCCATTTTGAATTATTTTCCAAAACACACTTGTTGCTCCTCCTCCTACAGATTTGGTCCGAATATCACAGAAATTGGTACACATGATCTCTGGACCTATCCAATTAAAACACCACAGGCAGACTTTTGTTAGTCCGTATCGTTCGTCTGTAATCACCGTCCGAAGTTTTTGCCAGTCAGTAGGCGTTGTCAACACGCATCTAAATCAAGGAAGCAGGCACGACTGCAATTCATCTTAATGTATGGGTGCACGGTCTGGGAAGAACCTGTTAAACAAGACAATACCAGCACTCACGGAACTGTCCTTGAAGGAAATTTATTGTTTTGAGTTCCCAGAAACATTTTATAATTTTTGTTGTTCCTTTATATATATATTTTTTACCTTCCTTGTCTGGTTAAATTTGGTAATGTGTAAAAAGGCTGAGTCACACTGAGTCACAGCGCACACCTGACAAAAGACCATTGATATGAAATATTCAGACTGTACATGACCAAGACATAAGGGTATGGGTAATTGTTACATGGGGTACCAGAGCTAAAGGAAACCTTATTACTAAAGTATGGCTTTCCCGGTGGATTGTGGAGGCCATCCAACTGGCTTATGCCAGTACAGGGTTTCAGCCTCCTGAAGGCCTGAGGACCCAGAATGCTGCCATACCCTGCGTAGAGCAGGGTATGCTCTGCTGTGGGCCTCTGCTGGTAGAATCTAAAGCAGCAGCATCAAATATTTGCAAGAAAAACAAAATAGGTCAAAATGGGCATATTGTTTTACGGCCCAATAAATCGTCTTCCATTGGCCTTCATTGAGTTGAGTGATTGACAGCTGACATGACAAGCCTCTGTTACGGGTCTCAGTGCTGCTGAGTACCTCATTAACAAAACGGAACCTGAATAAACGGGGATAAATACGGAGCAATGAGTATTAATTGTAAACCTTGACCTTCATAAAACGAAATTATTAAATAATTACAGGTAAACAGACTCTTAAAACACATTAAGTTGGGTCACACTCTCCTGGTGGTGCCACACCTCCGTTGATTTACTCAACATTGGGGCTAATATTTGTCAGCCCCAGAGCCTATAGAAGGCTCTGCAACATTATTAGTATTGCCTTCACCACCAATAACCATGAGAGTACAGCAGCTATCTGCACCCGGGGGCATCACTATGCCAGCACTTTTTCTAGTTCTCCTCTCGCTTTCTCACGCAACAGCATTATGTTGAACCTGCTATTTATATAAACAAATAGCAGTTCCTTGAGTTTCTCAAGGAACTGCTTTTTCTAGTATACAATTATAATTCTGCTGTATCTCTCGTGACACGTAACTCACTTGATGCTCTAAGCTCAGCCAATAGTGGACCTGCAGATGTAAGACAAACATTGGATGTCCCCATGTATGTTTACCAATACGCCCTGAGGGTTTCTGGGTGTGACATTTTGAAACCATCATGAAATATCTAGTTTATTGAGCTTAGAATGAAAGCTTTTGTATAATGTATTTGTATTTGTTAATGATGAACTATACTACTATAACGCTGTGCCGTCACTGACTTATCTAGTCTGAGATTGTGAATTTGTGATAGTTACAATTTTAGTTTGATTTGGTACTTAGAGCTCAAGTGTGAGATATTGATAGTTACAGTTATACTGTGAGACATTAGTTACATGCAGACAGACAGACAGAATTGATCTCGAGGGATATTCAGTTGTCATAGCAGCACTGCAATATAAGTATGAAACTCAAGGTCCATAGAAAAACAACAAAAACACAATTACATACAACATGCATACATACAATTAAAAAAAAAAAACAGTCCAAATGTACATGTTAGACATGGGCATTTGTGACAGTTATAAATACAAGCTTTTAAGCAAATGTCTCCTAAGGCTAGAGGGGTATAGTGCAACTCTTCACAGGGTTACTTATATATACTGACGTGTATAGGCCAGGGGTCGCCATACTGACTTCGATAAAGTGAGTGAGCAATCGTTATGAATTATGTTAAAACTACAACTCTGTATCACTCTGGTGTACTCTGAGGTTTAAAAAATTACCTGTGGGTTATGGTTTCACCCCTGTCAGTGTGCAAGTGTGTCTGTCTGAGGAACAGACAGTGGAAGAACCTCCACCCCCCAGTTTTTTATGGGCCTTGTGGAGGCACTAGTATATCAGCCCTCTTCATGGTTTGGCCTATTTTAGCCTTTTCCCCCTGGATTCCTTGGATCACGATGTAACTCCCCATATAGGCCATGCCTATTTCTGCCTGACAAGATCTTTCACCATTTTGTGTTTTCTTCTAAACACATGTTGGTCCAAAATGCACACAAATACTCAGTGGTCTCTAAACAATTTCACTTCCACTCAAAGGTAGCCTCGGAAACCCAGACGTTTACTCAAAAGGGAGGCGCGACTGTCATTTTTTGTTGCAAAAACCCTTTAGCCTATAGATCCCCCGCTACCAAATTATGTGCAAATGGTCTTGTGAGTCATGTGACAATGACCGTGGAACAAGGTTTTGACATTCCTCGATAAAACCGTGTTTGATAAACCGCCCATAGCTTAGGGTGTGCCACAAAAACACTTCCCATTGTGATGGCTGCGCACCGTGACTGAACACAGCCATAGGCACTGGCAGCCATAGCCATAGACAGACCGCCTGGCGGGGGTCTGCGCTGAGGAACGCACTTCTCTAGTCATGCATACTGACTGAGTCATCTATACTGACGGATCAATATGATAGGAATGTAGATATAGGTATATATAGTATGAGTTTGATTCCCGCCTCAGGAATCTGCTTCCTCAATGTGCTCTGGTAACTGACCTTAACTCAACGCAGCAAAAAGGTTATCTTAGAAATAAATGAATAAATCTTAAATCAACAAAAAGTCAGCTATATGGATGACAAACACGTCCTAACGTACTGACAGTCCGACAGGCATTAGTCCGACACCCTACCCAAAACCCAACCCTAAACCTATAACCTCACGGGAAGCCACAGTTTAGTTTTAACCTGCCACAGGTTAGTTTTAACCTGCCACGCATGTCGGGAGCGACGGTGTTGTCGGACTAATGCCTGTCGGACTGTTGTATGAATATGTCTAAGCTATACGTATGCTATATGCACCCCGTTGTGCTGAATACCACAGGGTGAGAGTGTATTACAAACTTGCACTGAACGACTGAAGGTAAAAAATATATATATGATAATTAATGTCTAGAAAATTGTGCTCCTTCACCTCTTTCACCAGGCCTGGCTGCATGCTTACCCAGGACTGTGTCAGTCATGGTGGGGTCAGGACACCATGCAGGAAGAATAGTTTTTGTACGATTTTTTTGTAGGCCTACCTTCAACGGTTATATTGGCCAAATTGTGAAGCGGTCTGTCATTGTGCCAACATGGGGCTGGAATTTGGAATGGAGGTTCTTCCTTGGCCTACTGGAAGTGTGCTTTCAAAGATTCACACAGTTTAGCAGCTAAACTGTGTTTTTGCAGTTTGAGCAGCTAAACTTTAGCTGCTCAAACTGCCAAACTCCCTGCCCCTGGCTGTTTGTTCCGGAGATAATTCAACTATACTCATCTATTCACCTTATTATTGTAATGATTGACGCATTAATGATCTGACGTTCCGAGCTCAGCCAATCGTGGGGCAGAAGGTGTCAGACAAATATCGGTCATTGATCAGCCAATAGTGGAGCAGCAGGTGTCCTGAATCACATGGACCCTATAGAGTGTACATTGTAATGGCTCAGGGCTATTTGCAACTGTTGTATTTGTTAAACAGTGGGGTGAGTATATATTCCAGTGATGGGTCTGATATACTTCACACACTAGTTTCGTCGCGTGTTGAAGACATCACTTCAAGGTTCTTCTCACCGCCAAGGACTTCCGAAAACGACTAAAGGTGAGCTCAATACTCGCTATAATGCAATTACTGCTTATGAGAATTACATGAATAGACCTTATAATAATTGTTGGCCATGTGTACAGTACACCGACAGCTTTTTTCATTTACATCCCTTTACATTCTTGCAGAAAATGAAGACCCAAATTGCGCTCCTGCTTTTTGCTCTGGTGGCTATTATTAATGGCGCAGCACTGCAAAGTGTGAAAGCTGAAGATAAGCCAGGTAACCGTGCAGTTTCATAAGATGACTTTTCAATTCTTGTCATGTGTCACCTCCTTAATGCCTTGCATTAACATTTAACCATACTATACTTTCTTTAGTCTATTCATCCAATCTTTTCGTTGTTGTTGGTACAATGTCGAGGAGCAAACAAATTGGTGCTTCTTGTGTGGATTCGGCACCTTTTTTGTGGCTCGGGAACTTGACAAAATTATATCTTTATGTAGGCCTAATGTGTACATCTTTTTCACGTCTGTCATGTTGCAGGTCACTGCACTACTGCACACTGCACTATATATTTAACCATAATTTTGTGCTAGGATAGACATTTATTTTATCACTGTATACCAGTGGTTTTCAATCTTTTTCATACCAAGGCCCATTATTTCTTCGGCTTTTGAGCCACGGACCACCAAAAATGTAATGAGATTTATCCTCTCTGACCGAAAACTTCAAATATTTTGTAGTCGTTTTTTGTCCACAATTCCATGCTGTATTGATGTTGGTGCGATAGGAGATATAACAGGCAAATGTTGATCAAAATAATTATTCTTAAGTGTTTAACAATAATTTAACTCTCAAGAGTTAAAGATCTAATAAGGTCTAGTAAGAAACTCTCAATCAATTAGCTGGGGACCACCTGGAATGACCACTGGTGGTCCCTGGACCACTGCTGTATACAATACAATCCTATTACAAACTCAATGCTGATACCTGTTGTTTTAGTCCGGCAGTCAACAGGCTTCTTTTGTTTAAAGTTTGAAATTTGTTATTATAGTCTTTTTTTTTTTGGCCTAAAATATTGTCTATATACATACATTCATGAATCCACTTGCTGACCGGCTGTCGGCATTGAGCAATTTTTTTTAATAGGGGTTTATAATATGTGACCGTAACATCCTATATAAGGCAAGATTTTCTAAATTTCATTATGCTTTATGTAGCATGTGACATGTCAAACTAGGGGGTTTTCATGATTCTGAATCCATTTCAAGCATTAGTTTTGCACAAAAAACACTCCTTGGGCTAAAAACGTCCATAGCTCAATACCGACAGCCGGTCAGAAAGTGGATTCATGATTGTATGTATATACAGTAGACAATATTTTAGGCCAATCAAAACAACTATATACTAATTTCACACCCCACGGCGGACTTGGCCCCACCCCCAAATACTGTGTGGCTCGAAGAATATGAGATATAATTTATACCAAATACAAATCTTGTATATTGACTGATGTGTTTAAAAGCTGAAACAGTAGCACAATATCTTATGGCTGACATGTCATGTTGATAGGTTTGACTATTGGCGCCAACAACAACTAAATCTAAATAAGTCTACCCTGTAAACTGATGGTACAAAACTGTTTCTTTTTATGCTGCTGTAGCTAATGACAAGCAGGCAGACCTCCCAAAACCTGTAAAGGTTGAAGATGTCCCCAAGCCTGTTGAAGATGTCCCCAAGCCAGTAAAGGTTGAAGATGTCCCCAAGCCTGTTGAAGATGTCCCCAAGCCAGTAAAGGTTGAAGATGTCCCCAAGCCAGTAAAGGTTGAAGATGTCCCCAAGCCTGTTGAAGATGTCCCCAAGCCAGTAAAGGTTGAAGATGTTCCCAAGCCTGTTGAAGATGTCCCCAAGCCAGTAAAGGTTGAAGATGTCCCCAAGCCAGTAAAGGTTGAAGATGTCCCCAAGCCAGTAAAGGTTGAAGATGTCCCCAAGCCAGTAAAGGTTGAAGATGTCCCCAAGCCTGTTGAAGATGTCCCCAAGCCAGTAAAGGTTGAAGATGTTCCCAAGCCAGTAAATGTTGAAGATGTCTCTGAGGCAGAAGAGGCTGAAGACTTCCCTGAGGCAGAAGAGACTGAAGATGTCTCTGAGGCAGAAGAGGCTGAAGACTTCCCTGAGGCAGAAGAGACCGAAGACGTCCCTGAGGCAGAAGAGACCGAAGACGTCCCTGAGGCAGAAGAGACTGAAGATGTCTCTGAGGCAGAAGAGGCTGAAGACTTCCCTGAGGCAGAAGAGACCGAAGACGTCCCTGAGGCAGAAGAGGATGAGGAGGAGGATGACATGGCAGAGGATGAGGAGGAGAGGGAAATGGCAGAGGATGAGGAGGAGGGTGAAATGGCAGAGGATGAGGAGGAGGGTGAAACGGCAGAGGATGAGGAGGAGGGTGAAATGGCAGAGGATGAGGAGGAGGGTGAAATGGCAGAGGATGAGGAGGAGGGTGAAATGGCAGAGGATGACGAGGAGGGTGAAATGGCAGAGGATTCAGAGGAGGGTGAAACAGCTGAGGATTTGGAAGAGGGTGAAACAGCTGAGGATTCCGCATAGGCCCCTAAACAGAAGAAAAGTTTTTGGGCAAAGGTACTGGTCAAAGGGCATTTAAAAATGTGTATTGTAACATTACATTTTTTGTTGTTGTAATCTTTCTTAATTTTTCTTTTAGGTTTTCTGAGCTCGATTGCACCCAAAAAACCTGAACTTTTAACATTCAGTAGATTTTCTGTGGTCTGGGGTTTTCTGGCTCAAACATGTGCTCTGCTTTTCCTGCCGTTTGTGATGTCACAGCCTGCAAATCCCATATATGTCAATGGGATCAGCAGATGTCACTGTTTTCACCATTTGCCTGTTTTCATTGCAGCTCAAAAGGCTTCCAAACCCCAGAGAAGACTCCAGACCACAGAAAATCCACTGAATGTTCAAAGTTCAGGTTTTTAGGATATAGTTGTGGTCATAAACAGGCATAGACATAAAAAGCTTTGTAGTATGATTCATCAGTTGAGTGCATTTTTTACTCAAATAATTTAAAGCAACAATATCAAATAATAATTTGTAATACTATGCGCAAGGGCAAAGAATATAACTATGCGCTCTTGAATAACACCAATAACAATTGGTGAATCATTGACAAAAACATGTGAGTAAATTATTTGCCAGTGGTTTTGGTATTCATGTCTGTCTATGCTTCCACAGCTCCAGAGTAACGCCCAGAGTATCATCTCCTCACCATTGTCTTTAATAATGCATGAGGATTGTTAAAAGGCGCACAGAGGCTTCAAGGATGTTTATTCATAATTTGTGAACCTCAAATAAAAGCCATATAATGCACCCTGTAGTGTATCTTGTCTGTTTTTGAGGTGAAAGGTCTAATTACAAAACATGCCTTGAGAACCAGATGTAGAAGGATTTGTTGAATATTCTCACAAAAGCCACTGCAAGTTAATAGAATCTAGTTTAGGTCAGTTGCATATACTACTAGCTACTACTACTATTACATACTATGTAATGTTACATGCAGATTGCTATTTGCAGTGTTTTAAATATTTATCAATTAAGTCTATTAGCCAAGTCTATTAGCCAAGCCCTGATTTCTAATTCGTTAATGCTTGTTGATGATTATTGAAGTCACCTGTTGTCACCATCTTGTTCTATGGATAACTGTTTGATAAAGATCAAAACATCAGTCTGTCAAAAGGGAATGAAGCCTTTGCTACCATAAAGGTAAAGATCGAGCCATCTAAAGCAGGGATGCTGTGTTCACAGATCACACTGGCAGATACAAAGAATAACAAAGACACAAAGCTATAGCAAGTTCATAGCTTTGTAGCTAAAGTTGAAACCATGCAGTTCAACATTTTTGTAGATTTGTAGTTTTTGTAGCCGCTATAAACGTTACGTTGGATGTATCTTTGTATATCTTTATATGTCACTCACTGGCTTCCATTGAAAAAGAATGGTAGCCTGTATCTTTTTATAGCTGCCAGAATGCAGCATTACTGTACGTATGGTACATTAACCAATTTAAAAGAGTAGTTCACCCAAAAGATGACTTATTTTCTATCAATTATATACACACCCCAAGAAGCCTTGAATTGACAGAGATTTATTTATTTTATTTTATTTTTTCGCATTCCATCCTGAGCCAATAGTTTGATGACTATAGGTCATCGGTCAATAGAAGACTCTTTGACACTCCTACCGGAGACTCCACCGGTCATCAAATTATTGGCTCAAGGAATGCGACAAAAACGTAAAAATCTCCATGAATTTGAGGCTTCATGGGTCGTGTAATCGATAGAAAAAGTACTTTTTTGGGGTGAAGCACCAGAAATGTATGCAAAATAGTGCATATAATGCCTACTTTGCATATTTAAACATATACTTTCAGAAAACTTGTCTTTATATAAGTAATCAACTGGAGATCATTGTGATAGCTATTAGTTAACCTTTTTTTCCCCTATTCACCTGTAGTGTCTCACCTTAAGGTTTTTCTTTTTTTTTAGGGTCCTGGGGGGGGGGGTCTTTGTGAGGAGAGTGTCACATGTAGGTGAGGTAAGAACCCAAACGCAGGACAGCCAGGCATGGTAGTGTTCAAAACCATTAATTGGTGTTTTAATACAGAAGACGGGTGAACATGAACAACTGAAACAGGTGACAGGATAATGACTCGGGGAAACAAAACTGCTAAACACATGAATGACAAAAGTCTGTGACTGTGACAGAGAGATGACAGCAGGAGTCGGATTCAAGCTCCAGTCATGTGGTCTGTGCACTCCATCCATAAGATACCCCCAGGTAAGGTACTGTACACTATGTTGAAAAAACAGAACAAACAGTACTGTACACTGAGATAGAAACTCTCCAGGCTATATGGTTATATTATGTTTGGATATGCTGGCACTCAATTATACAGAAATGCTCCATTCTGTCCTTTCAGCTAAACTGCAGGAATTACACGAACTGTGAGTGTTTAACTCGTACATGAGGGTCCATTGGGTATCTGAGGGGGTCCACGTGCTACGTCCGGCCGGGTAAACTCTCCCCTGTCTGGTGAAAAGAAGCAGCTTGGACTCCTCATGCATAGAAGGAAGCATGAGGTCAGTCCGCTGCACCTCCCCCGGTTGGCAGAGAAAGTGTAGCGCCCAGGATTATATTCGATAATTGACACAGGGTGAAAACATGGGTTGCAAAATCGTGGGATAAAACTTAAAACTACACAAACGTGACCCTTTCTCTGTTGGATTATGTAATTACTTCAACTAAATACTGTAGATATTTATTATTTAACCTAACCAACCCTAACCAACAGCTGTTCTTTCTTTTCTTTCTTTTTTCATTGGAATCTCACTCACATTGATATGTCTGAAAGAAGACAGTGAAGAGGAAACTTTATGTAATAACCTGTGTTTCAGCTCAGATGAGCAGTTCAGTGTCAAATAATAGCCCTGAACATCGCTCAGAGCTATTTGCATTTCATTAAACACCTTTGTTAAACAGCAGAGTGAGTAATACTCACTCTACCATACATACAGTATACTGCGCAGTAGCTAGGTCAGATATACGTGAGACTCAGACTAGTTGAGTTATGTTGAAGACATCACTTACAAGGTTATTCTCACCTCCAAGGATTTCCCCAAACTACTAAAGGTGAGCTCAGTCCTTACTAGTTGTTGTACTTGCTAGTATGCATGAAACGACTGCTTATGAAAATTACATCAATGTTCTTAGAATTAGTATTCAAAGTCATCCAGGCCAAGGACACCTTAGCAGAGAAAGACGAAGGAACCTACTGTATATAGCCACTATTGTACAAACTTGTGTTTGTTACTATTTTATTATTATTATTATTATAAAGCCTTCCATTATTAAGAGGCTTTCAAAGCTAGTTGAAACCCCTTCCTATCTCATAAAATGTGGCAGCCCCTTGTAGTAACTCTGAGGACCTTATACTCTGATGAAGGCCAACTGTGGCCGAAATGTTGTGTAACCTGTAATGTCTGTGTTTTAAGTAAATATAAACACTGAGGAGCAATGCTGTTGTGCACTTTTATTCTTTTAACCCCTCTGTTGAAGACCAATGGCATACAGAGTCCGATAACTACTGACAGCTTTTCTAACATTGTTTTACATTATTGCAGAAAATGAAGAACCTTATTGTGCTCCTGCTTTTTGCTCTGTTGGCCACTATTAATTCAGCAGAAGTGCAAAATGCAAAACTACACAAGTCAGGTAACCAATTTCATAAGATTTCATTTGATGTGATCATGTCATACCATTTCAGTGTCTCTTTGTAAGGTGCTGTCTTGTCAGACAGCACCTTACAAAGGCAAATCAAAGTGTGCGATGATTACAGTATATTATATATATATTGCATTTTTTTATCTTAATTACTTATTTGTCAATAGATACAAATCTTGAATATGAAGTCAATATTTTGTGACGGAAACTGGTTCACGATGACAATGAATGTACACATATCTTTAAGTTTGACAATATTTATAAAGCAACATACATGTACTCTTTACAGGTAATCATATTCATTATTAATCTACACTGTAAACTGACCCTAGGAAAACTGTTTCTTATTATTATGCTGCTGTAGCTAATGACAAGCAGGCAGAAGACCTCCCTAAGACTGCCTTGGCTGAAGACATCCATATGGCTAATAAGGTTGAAGACCTCCCGAAGCCTATCAGGAATGAAGACCTCCCTAAATCGTTGCAAGCTGAAGACCTCCCTAAGTTGATAAAGGCTGAAGACCTCCCTAAGTTGATAAAGGCTGAAGACCTCCCTAAGTCGATAGAGGCTGAAGACCTCCCTAAGTTGATAGAGGCTAAGACTGTAAAGGTTGAAGAAGATGGAGACACCCCGAAGACTGAAAAACATCCAAAATCGACCAAAAACAACCCAAAACTACCCACAATTAATCAATCAATGAATCAATTAATGAACAAGATTTTCAAAACTAAAACCAACTCAAAAATACTCAAAAGCACACAAAAGCTACCAAAACTACCCCAAATCACCCCAAAGAAAGCAACACAACCCCAAATTACCCCAAAGAAAGCAACACAACCCCAAATTACCCTAAAGAAAGCAACACAACCCCAAATTACCCCAAAGAAAGCAAAACAACCCCAAATTACCCCAAAGAAAGCAAAACAACCCCAAATCACCCCAAAGAAAGCAACACAACCCCAAATTACCCCAAAGAAAGCAAAACAACCCCAAATTACCCTAAAGAAAGCAAAACAACCCCAAATCACCCCAAAGAAAGCAACACAACCCCAAATTACCCTAAAGAAAGCAACACAACCCCAAATCACCCCAAAGAAAGCAAAACAACCCCAAATTACCCTAAAGAAAGCAAAACAACCCCAAATTACCCTAAAGAAAACAACACAACCCCAAATTACCCCAAAGAAAGCAAAACTACCCCAAATTACCCTAAAGAAAGCAACACAACCCCAAATTTCCCCAAAGAAAGCTAAACAACCCCAAATTACCCCAAAGAAAGCAAAACAACCCCAAATTACCCTAAAGAAAGCAACACAACCTCAAATTACCCCAAAGAAAACTAAACAACCCCACATTACCCCAAAGACAGCCAAACAACCACAAAGTAACCCTAAGAAAGCTAAACAACCCCAAATTACCCCAAAGAAAGCTAAAGAACCCAAAAGTATCCTAAAGAAAGCTAAACACCCCAAGAGTACCCCAAAGAAAGCAAAACACCCCAAGAGTACCCCAAAGAAAGCAGAACACCCCAAGAGTACCCCAAAGGAAGCAAAACACCACAAGAGTGTCCCAAAGAAAGCAAAACACCACAAGAGTACCCCAAAGAAAGCAAAACACCACAAGAGTGTCCCAAAGAAAGCAAAACACCCCAAGAGCACCCCAAAGAAAGCAAAACACCACAAGAGTACCCCAAAGAAAGCAAAACACCACAAGAGTACCCCAAAGAAAGCAAAACACCACAAGAGTGTCCCAAAGAAAGCAAAACACCACAAGAGTACCCCAAAGAAAGCAAAACACCACAAGAGTACCCCAAAGAAAGCAAAACACCCCAAGAGCACCCCAAAGAAAGCAAAACACCCCAAGAGTGTCCCAAAGAAAGCAAAACACCACAAGAGTGTCCCAAAGAAAGCAAAACACCACAAGAGCACCCCAAAGAAAGCAAAACACCACAAGAGTGTCCCAAAGAAAGCAAAACACCACAAGAGTGTCCCAAAGAAAGCAAAACACCACAAGAGTACCCCAAAGAAAGCAAAACACCCCAAGAGTACCCCAAAGAAAGCAAAACACCCCAAGAGTACCCCAAAGAAAGCAAAACACCACAAGAGTACCCCAAAGAAAGCAAAACACCCCAAGAGCACCCCAAAGAAAGCAAAACACCACAAGAGTGTCCCAAAGAAAGCAAAACACCACAAGAGTGTCCCAAAGAAAGCAAAACACCACAAGAGCGCCCCAAAGAAAGCAAAACACCACAAGAGCACCCCAAAGAAAGCAAAACACCACAAGAGTACCCCAAAGAAAGCAAAACACCACAAGAGCGCCCCAAAGAAAGCAAAACACCACAAGAGTACCCCAAAGAAAGCAAAACACCACAAGAGCGCCCCAAAGAAAGCAAAACACCACAAGAGTACCCCAAAGAAAGCAAAACACCACAAGAGCGCCCCAAAGAAAGCAAAACACCACAAGAGTGTCCCAAAGAAAGCAAAACACCACAAGAGTGTCCCAAAGAAAGCAAAACACCACAAGAGCACCCCAAAGAAAGCAAAACACCACAAGAGTGTCCCAAAGAAAGCAAAACACCACAAGAGTACCCCAAAGAAAGCAAAACACCCCAAGAGCACCCCAAAGAAAGCAAAACACCACAAGAGTGTCCCAAAGAAAGCAAAACACCACAAGAGCACCCCAAAGAAAGCAAAACACCACAAGAGTGTCCCAAAGAAAGCAAAACACCACAAGAGTACCCCAAAGAAAGCAAAACACCACAAGAGCACCCCAAAGAAAGCAAAACACCACAAGAGTGTCCCAAAGAAAGCAAAACACCCCAAGAGTACCCCAAAGAAAGCAAAACACCCCAAGAGCACCCCAAAGAAAGCAAAACACCCCAAGAGCACCCCAAAGAAAGCAAAACACCACAAGAGTACCCCAAAGAAAGCAAAACACCCCAAGGGCACCCCAAAGAAAGCAAAACACCACAAGAGTGTCCCAAAGAAAGCAAAACACCACAAGAGTGTCCCAAAGAAAGCAAAACACCACAAGAGTACCCCAAAGAAAGCAAAACACCCCAAGAGTACCCCAAAGAAAGCAAAACAACCCAAAAGTACAAAGAAATCCCCAAAAGAACACAAACATACTCAACACAAGACATCCAAAGCTAAACACAAACCAAAAGTATCCAAAAGTTCTCAAAAGCACCCCATAGTACCTCCAAAAGCCCAAAAATCATCGGCCTCCTTTATCCATGTTCTCCATCATTTAGACCTTCATTACTGGACATGTATTACCCTTCTCTCTATGTATCTCTTTCACTAACTCCCTCCCATCCGGGCACGCCCACAGTCCACTTGATGTTTGTTGTTGTCTTTTCATTTTGAATTTTTGCCTTTGTTTTGTTAATAAATTGTTTATATTTTGCTCTTGCATTCGGGATCCACCCTTCTGACTCACAAAGATCCGCAACATGGTAAAAAACAAAATCTCTATATATTATTATTTTTCTTTTTTCCTGAGACTTGATTTGATAGTCAGTGGAGATAGACAGGAAGAGAGATGCAGCAAATGGTCAAGCCGTGCAATACACTTAACTTATAAAGGCCCATTTTAGGCATGTAGGGCTGCAGGTATAATGCCACCTATATATCAACAAAAACAATAGATATATGATTACATAAACCCAGTCTGATTGTGCACAGATCTCGATTAGCTAAGAGCATTTGTGTGAATATCCAACCTTGGCGAGTTGTTTTTTTTCACTCCTATGACGTTATTTTAGCCAAGCTTTGTAATTGCCTCTTTTGAGAGATGCTAGCTAGCCCCTCTGTAAACACAAACATTGTGTTAACACAAACATTGAATGCTATTGACAATGAATGCCCAGCTTTAAGTGTTTGTGTATAAACACATTGAAGACGGACACAAATTGTGATTGGCTGGAATGAGATGATGTATGATGATAAGAGCGCCACTCACTTCACACGGGTGTGATGTTTTTTTATCACTTTCTTTTTTTAATGTATTTTATTTGCGGCTTTCACCTTTTATTTTATATTTTTTATAGAGGGACAGGAAATGGGGAGAGAGATGGGGGAGTGACATGCAGTAAAGGCCGTCGGGATCGGGAGTCGAACCCGCGGCCACACTGCCAGACTGGATTACCAGCCAAGGTGCCTGGACCGCTGAGCCACGGCCCAACCCCCATCGTTCATCTGATTTGATTCATTTTTAACCTTTTTTAAAGGACGACTACACCCATTTTCTACACATATTAAGAACCAATTATGGTCCTTAATGTGTCTCATAGGAGGGCTGCGGAAACTTCAGAAACCCACCTACCACTTACATCATCATCGTTTTCTTTTCTTTTTTTTTCTTTTTTTTTTTTAACACGAGAACTATGGATTGCATTATATAATGTTAACTTTCCAGGAAATGAGAGCCTACAGTTTATATTAGCTTGAATTCTCCATCGATGATCACTGGTAGGCAGGTTTCTGAACTGTCCACAGCCTTCGTCTCACACAGAAAATGGTACCATGTCAGCATTAGTGAGGACCAATTATATGAACATCGGTGAAGTCGTCCTTTGACTAGTTATTTTGTCTTGAAGTTTTGTTTTGTAAAGAGACTTTGGGTATCTTGAAAAGCGCTATATAAATTGTATTATAAATGGTGTTTTACACTCAAGACAGGAGGAGGCATTCAAAGGGATCAGATGGGATAAAAAGTGATTAGGGAAATTCCTTATTGTGTTTTAGTTAATTTTATACTTAAATTGTAATTAAAAGGTAAGATGCAGTGGCTATTATTGGGTCAAGGTTATTTTTGGTGGTGTACTGGAGTTTAAAGCATGCTTCATAATAATAAAATACATATTTTATGTAAAAGAAAGTTGACATGATTGCTATTGGCATTCAATAAACCATTCATGTTTAAGACTGTTTCTGTTGAATCTGATCCATGAGCATGAGTCGGCTGACAAATTGATTCCAGTCTCACTGTTGACATGTATTTTTGGTATATTTCTGGATACTTTGGGTAGTTTGGGATACTTTTGTGTAGTTTTGGCCTTTTCTTTTGTAGTTTGGGGATATTTTTCGGTTGTCACGGAAAATAGCAGATCTGCACTACATGGCACACTCGACATGGAGTATATCAGTATCCAAATCATATCAGTCCAAGTTATATCAGTAACATGGTTTGTTAATGTTAGTGACATGACATGTTTTTGACATTCTGTGAGATTGTGTTAGTGACTTGTTATAATGTGTGATTCATTGATTGATTGAATACTTTACAGTTTGAAAAAACCCACAGAGGTACAGTTTCATACAAACATGATATGTTTTTCCTGACATGGCAGCAATACGCTTCCGTATGAATTTAAAATACACAGAGCATTTCTTATACAGTGCTCCAGCCTTCCAGAAGAGGACTCGGAGAGGCAGATGGGGCACACATGGAAAGATGGAGGCAAAATCCTCCGGGCACCGCAAGGCATAGGAACGAGGAACGTGACCAACCAAAGTTGTGAGTATAGGAAGAACTAACAAAGGTCTGTGCCTCCCTTTTCACCCTGTAGTGTACACCTTCAGACTCATGGTTGTCATTATGTCTATTCAATTTAAGTATTTCAGTGAGTTACCTTTAATCAAAGACAGGCTGTTTTATCATTATTTTCTGCTTGAGTATTGAACCTAAGAGTAACTAACAGTAATATCTCGTTTTGCTCTAAAATAAATAGGCCTACTCCATGGATCCAGATGTAGGCCTACTCATAGGCTATACTGTAAATTAACTCTGAACATTGAACGGATTGAACATCGCTCATTGGACCGAACTGATGAGTGATGGTATCACTCAGATTTGATAAAAACATTTTGAGTGATGCATAAGCAGCACGGTAACAAGACAACTCACCCCGTTTCTGTTTCCCTCCCAGAATTTTCCCCAGTGAGGGGTGGGAGAGGCTGGACAGCCTAAGTACAAATATAATTTATGAAAAGCTACTACAGTGAAGTCTGTTCACAGAAGTTGTTGTAGGATATGTGGGGATTATCTGACGAGGTACCATTTGAGTGGGCAAAACCTTACATAATACTAAATTGTTTATAGGGTCAATATAAGTAAAATAATATAGCCTTTCCACAGGAGTATCTTTTTATATTTTTCCAAAAAGAATACAAACAGCCAATAGCATATTACAAAGTTATCCCCCTCAGTGGTGAAAATTCCGGGAGGAGAAACGGGCAAGCACCGGGGTGAGTTGTCCAGTATTCAGCAGCACAACCTCTTCATGTCTCACTCTTTCGCTCTTCAACGAAATTGTCAGTGGTGCTGGCCGGCCATATACATAGATTGCCATGTAATGAGTAATTCATAGAGGCCCTGCGAAAATATGTATGCATATTTAATGCATTATCATGCATATCACTTATTCATGATGTCCTGACAGCACTTCATGCTCCTCTATCGGCCTCAAACAGTGCAGTCACATACCACCGGCCAATCAGCGTGTAGTCTGACTGCTTAATGATCAACCATTTTCATTTCAAGGCCCATTATTTATTTGGCATTTGAGCCACGGACCACCATTTGATGAGATTTAGCCTCTCAGACCTATTAAAGACCACAATTGTCCACAATTCCGTGTTGTATTGATGTGCAGAGATAACAATTATTCTACATTCTCTAATTGTGTAGACTAGAAGATTAAAGTAAACCAAATGGGTCCATTTGGTTACCAACTCTCCATCATGTATAGCTGAGGACCACAATGCACCCCCCCAAGGACCACTGGTGGTCCCCGGACCACTGGTTGAAAACCACTGATCTAAAGTGTTTTATTCCCCCAAAGTCATAGAGACTTAGTCATTGCTCTTTGCACAACTCAGTTGTTTTGAAACATGATAGAGCTTATTGCCCGTTGCCCCCTACTGGACAGACATAAGTTTGGTGTGCATGTATTGGAGTCTGGAGCAGTGATGTCTTTTTTGAGCAGTAGCACACTGTCTTCTATGCACAGCTACGTATGTGTGTCCATATGTATGTATTATTATTTATTATACATTTTTGCATTACACCCAGGGGTCAAACATTCTATTAAGTTAATTCAACAACTGCGCTTGACTCCAAAGCCACCGCTCACTTCACATTTGGTGTGATTTTAGTCTTCATACTAGTCTGTGAGTCTCCATTATGTTTCAGCTTCTTGCATTTTCAGCTACGTCGCACTGGAACAAAATACAAGTCCATGACTGGCCGCACTTCTAATAACTTGAGCCTGCATGACTTATACTTTGTCGTATAAGTCGTTTCAAGCATTCAGAATGCTTGAAACGAGTAAACAACTCGCAAGATACTGTAACTGTCATTAACTAAAAAAAATTGTGTAGAATTCTCTTTCAAAATATTACAATTGACACTTGATGTTGAGACCTTCTCGGGGGTTGCCTTGCTGCATCATGGTGACATAAAGAAGAAAGGGTAGGGTATGAGCATCCACTAATGACCCTTAACCATGCCACACCCACTATCTATACAGTTACACAACAACACTGCAGCAGCTTAGCACGTGTCCTGGCTGAATCTATATCCTAAGATGCTGAATTTGCCCTGTGGTTGTCAGTGAGGTGGGCAAACCTTCACAGTGAGCTCAAACAACTTATCTGGAGAGGGAGAGAAAGGGGAACAAAGCACAGATAACTGTGCCTGCCAAAGAATTTCAACACACTGGTAACGATCCAGTCCTTTCTCTTTTTTTCCCCCACAGGAGCAGATGAAAGACAACTTGAAAGGCCTCTTGAGAGAAACAGAGAAGATGCTACATGAAAGCAGTATGAGGCTCTTTCGAGGTGATTCAGCTAATTCTCAATGCAACAGTGTTTCACGCTGGCACAGACTGAGCTATATCAGGCCTCACATCCAGAAGGTTTTATTTTTATACTACTAAACCGTAATACTCTTAATGGGATAGGGAAAGCCTTTCGATATGTCTGTATGTATATTGTGTAATGTATTGTATACTTTTCAAATTATGATGATGATGCGGATATCTTGACATATTGGTTTGTTTGTTTGTTTTTGTTGTTGAGGTTTTGTTTTTTGTATTACCAGGCCATAATTGTGTGTAAATGTTTACATTATTATCATCCTATAGTGAAACATGGTGCAGGACAAATGTGAGAGGTTTAACTTTTCACAATACTGTCTGTGTCTTGGTGGAGAGCCATATATCAGCCAATTAAATAAATCCAAAACGCAGAACTGTACTGAATGCTATAACTGCATGTGATTACTGTCTATTGTGGTAGCAAAGACAAGCCTATAAAGGTATGGCTCTAGGTGGAGCACAAGTAATTATACCTTTCCTCCACAACCTAACTTTTCAGAACAAACCAGCTACACTCATTTGGATTAATTCAACATTTGCATTTTCTGATTTCATGTAGTTAAATGAACACATTTAGCACAACCCCAAACACCTCGCTTACCCTTTGGCCTCTACAGAAAAATACAATCAAATAGATAATATACATGATGAGACCTCTCCACTGAAAAATGATTCTAATGCAGGTGACATGAAAGAAATTCACAGAAATGTAAAAACCCAGACAGCAGTAAAATAATGCTGTAGGTACTACTGTCAATATGGGATTTGCTTGTGTCTATAGATGGCATTGTATTGGAGCTGCATTTCCTGCCAGGTCACTGCAGGTGGACTGGTTGCCAACAGTCCTTGATTGTGGCCATTGTAGAGTCTTGGGTTTGTGTTTACTGTGGCTGTATCTATTTATTTCCCCATATATGCTGATCTCTGCAGAGAACCAGCTTTTACTGCCATGAGGAGAAGAGAACGGAGAGTGCTGCATTGATGCGACATCACCAGAGTCCTGTCTTGGCTTAGGGCTCCTCCTAGTGGTGTGGATAGCAGGTTTTGTTTTTGTAAATACTTGCAAGTCCCTTCTTCATGAATAAGTAAAGATGTTTTGCATTGGATGATGAGTTTAGCTTAGAACAGCAAGACCTGACAACAGCACTTCTGTGACTACCTCTGCAGGCCACAGCTTTTCGAACAACTAAACCTGGAGCGAAGTGCTGATTATGGTTGAAGTTAATCCTTTGGGCATTGAAATGGGCGTGTTGGGCTAGTTAAGCAATGTTTATGTGTGTTAATAAATACATTACCTAGGCATACATATACCTACCAACCCATAGAGCAGTTAGGGTTGCACTTCCCTAGTCACAGTATGGAAAAATGCATATGCTGCACATACTTACACATACATGATACTGTGCATTTTGTTGTGGATACAAAATATTCTATTCAAGTATTTTTAAACCATAATGTTTGAATAACGTGAAGAATTCATAAAGCATTTGTATTTAAATAACATTAAACTCTTGACAGGCCGGTGTTTCCAGCCTTCCAGGCTACACTAATTAATAGCCATGGCTGAACTGTTAAACCTTCTCACTGTGAAGAAAACTAGGAGATGTCTCTTTGCTCACGATGGATGCCGAGTATTGTTTGCATTCCAGAACATGCGGTGAGCTTATTGATCTGTTATTTTTGACACTCAACACCATCATACTGTATAAGGCTAAAATCAGTTTTATGTCAAGCCAGCAACTATAATCAGGAGCTGCTTTGGACCTTGACCTGATCAACCATGACTGTCCATTGGTAGTGGTACATGGTGGAAGGGAGGGACTAACTACTAACAGTAATGATGAGATTGATGTGACTAACCTTATGGAAAAGTAGCTGATATCTATTAAAAAAAAAGACAAAAATATATACATTTCTCTTATTTATCTCTATTGTGGCGGCAGTGTTTCAGGAGTAGAGTGGCCAGATGGGAACCATGAGGTTCCCAGTTCGATTCCGGGCTCCCCCAGAGTTAGTGTCGAAGTGTTTCCTGTTTCCTCCGCCATCGGTGTGTGAATGGGTGAATAAGTAAAGCGCCTTGGATAAAAGTGCTATATAAAATGCACCATTGAGAAAGTCCTGATTCTTGGACGTACAATTATTGGACTGGCTGCAGCTTCCAAACCCTGCTACGCACAGCAGAAGATCGAGTGTCCCTTTTTTTTCTTTTTCAGTAAATGTGATGGAGCGCCAAGATGTTCTTTATGATCTTCTCCCATTTAACATGACGGCTATTAGCTAAACCGTGGCAGGAGAAAAACATTTTTTTGTAAAGGCGTGTGGGGGAAAGTAAAGCAGTGACACCTGGGCTGTAGTCGAGCGTTCAAGGCTCCTATAGCCACATAAGCAACCTGGCGGGTTCGAGCCCCGTTCCCGACAACCTTTGCTGCATGTCTCTCCCCGTCTCTATAAATAAAGGCAGAAAAGCATTTCTTTTAAAAAAAAAGAAAGTAAAGCAGTGACGATTTTTATGGTGTTTTTAATATATTAAGAATACTAAAGGCAATTCCTGTGACATAGAAACTAAGAACAATGTTCTCCAAAGTACATAGATGATAAAACAACTAACCTCTATGTCCTCAAGTCTTATAGCAGTTCAGCGAATACTAAAATGTCGCTCTAATTTTAAATATATTTATTACATAACAGTAAAGACAACTTTACACAAGTACAATAGTGAGCAATCCCCCCCTGACAGTTTCTTTGTAGGGTGTCATAAATTTGTAACATCCAATGACACAGTTGACATAATTTACTGATGACTCCATTCACTCAAGAATATACCGGCGGTATGTAGAAACAAATGACATATGTACACATATAGCCTATACTGAGAATAAGTTAACGAAAAGTGCTGTAGATTCATGCTACATCATTGTGCTAAATTTAAACTAAATTTACTCTAAATAATCTCCACCCACTCCAGGCTGCCTTAAAATAATGTTCTGGGCGCACTACTATACGATAACTACTACTGCAGTGTATTCAAATTAAGTTATAATAATGACTACTGCAGTGTATCTAACTCAAGTTATAATTGCAAATTCAACTTAAGTTATAATAACTACTACTGCAGTGTTTGCAACTAGTAACTAGTACTACTGCAATGTATGGTTAAGGTATTTTCTAAACTTGTTTCATAGCTTTTCTATAGTATTTTCCAAAGTAGCAGATCCACAAGCTAGAAACATGTCATGAAGCGACATGTTTTGAACTTGTAGATCTGGTACTTTTGCAAAAAAAATAATATTTGAATCGTGAAAAGTAACAGTTTTAGGACATTTGAGGTTTCCTTCAGAGAGAGACAATATTTAAACATCTTCCAAAAACATTTGAATAATTCCAAACCTTTTCCAGGCCTGGAAAACAGTTTTTAAAGTAATTTCAAAATATTTCCAGGAATTTCATGACTGTGGGAGCCCTGCTTAACTGTTGACCGCTTCAGAATGCAGACCAGGTTCGAAATCAATTCATAGAGCTATTATGGAATTATGCGGTTTAGTAAAATAACCTTGATTATTAAGAGCAACTCAACTACAGTAGTTACAGTTTGTTAGCACATTTCAACAAATAACATAATAATTCTGTAATGCTACTGTTTGACATTTATAGCAATCAAAGATAAATCTCTTTTAACACATTCAATAAATACATTGTATATGGATTCTATCTACATTTTACAATGTACCCTCTACACTAGGGTTTACAAATAACAGCTGCCGCATACAAAAAAATGCACCAAATAAGAATGTATAAATACCTTTACCCATGAGCAAAAACAAACAAATAATCAAGCTGATTAAAAATGTCCAAGTATAGCGTTTAAAAATATAACAAAAAACAAGGTGGTTTCACGTTTAATCTGAAAAACAGCTAAACAATATTATGCATAAAAATGCATAGTCAAATAAAAACCCATACTATTGCTGATATGTGAGAAAAATGGAATTACATTCCATGCATGTAAATAAATCTACAAGATTCTGGACCGAGTATGAGGCAAAGGTTGGAAAGGGACTGTTTTCACCAGACGGTGTGATGTAGTGCGGTGTTCAACGCAGTGAATTGGTGGGCATACAATCACACAGAGCCCTTCTCTCGGCCCTCAGTACCAGCGTCTCTGTCTATTGAGGAAGAGAGAGAAAACATACCGTTATATAAGACAACCTGCTGTCTGAACACCCAAAGCCAAAATGTACAGTATTTTACCTCTGTGGCTTTAGTGTAGACTAGTCTGTAGACTGTAGAGGCACAATATAACATGATAAACAATAGAGCTAAGGTTACACCAGATAAAAATCCATGCTATATTTCACATACCCTTGCGTCAAGGTTGAAAGCAGTTTTCTTTAAATCTTGCAATGCCCTCTGCATGAACTCAAATGCATGACAATCCACACATGGGCGGCCTGGAAAAAGGGACAGGTAAAGAGATGGACATCAGAAACATCATGGGTCTCTCTAGGCAAGACAAGACCCAGACTGCTATACTGCAGTGTAGATTCTGTAGACCCAACTAGAATGAATGGCCAGGCCTACATGTTATGATGAGACATTGATTGATTGATTGATTGATTGATTGATTGATTGATTGATTGAAATATTTATTAACAGTTTGCAGAATTACAGTACATTTCAAGCCCAAACTCAGTACAAAGACTGTTAACTGTGAGTGGACGACCCAATTAAGCATTACACTTGTTTACAAGAGGGTCTACCATGTTCAATTCATCAAAACATTAATGTACAAATAGACACTTCAAAGAACAGAACAGGAATTCATCATAAAGGAGGTAAAAATGGAAAAGAAACATATACATGTGATGTCAACAAAGAGATGGACGAGACTAATAATCATTACTTTCATTAGTCACTAATGGGGAATTATAGCAGCATTGAGCCAACATAGGCCTACTGTTACTGTATGTATTTACACTATTTATGCACACAAAAATAGGCTACACTGTTTATTGAACAGGTGAAACGAAACCGCCGCACAGGATGGATGGAATATAAATGGACCTACTTTCAGCAGGGATTACGGTGCCCGTCTCCTCAGCATCAGCAGCCCGGAGACAGAACAGCTGCACGGCCAGAAGAAGCATCGCTGCCTGCACAAACCCATTGGACGCCATAACGATGGAACTGTAGGTCAATTACCTGGAAATTGGAACACGTAAACAACGGTAAACAACCCCATTGTTATTACTAGTCAATTTATGATGGCCTACATAGAGATATAACAAAATAGCATAGGCTAATTTGTAATACCGTCATCTGCTTCAGATGACACGTCTAAAATTGCCCAATTCATTGTAACGACAAAATATCTTATGTCTACAGACATAATTATTTTATGTACCGATACTCACAAATACGAGAAGATTTTTCACAAAGCACAATGTGAGAGATGCCACCAGTGTCAATTCATCAGCGTATAACAAACACATCAGCCTTCCTATCAATGACTTCAAAATAAAAGTAACATTGAAGCGTGACAAAACTTGAACATCCGGTTCTAGACTTTAGAAATAAAATTGAGTAGATGTTTAAAAAAAGAAACTACAAAATGCAAATGTAAATTCGAAAAATTATAATGCAAACAAAGCGGCATTTTTCGTTGGGAATAAAATGTTAGTTAAAATAAAAGTATGAGTGTTTGTCCCATTATTATAGTCAATGATTTCTGCATTGAAAGATAAAGAATGAATGAAATTAATATTACAAGAGTTTATTTGTCACCAATCATACAGCCATGTGTGAGGTGCAGCACATTATATTGTGCAACATTATAACAACATTTTGGGGGGGTGGGGGTGACTTTCAATGTATTTAATGAATATAAATAAGGGACAGCTAATCTAACTTATAAGTTATAGCTTGAGCTATGCCCTATACATAACCAATAAATATAATAATAATGATGATGATGAATCTGAATCTGCTAATTTGCTAATCCTACAAATATTAATCTTCCCCCATCACTGGATGTATTTATTTATTTGTATTATCAAACAGAAACACTGGGGTGGGCGGGGTCCTCGCGGACGTTCTCTTAGGTAGCCGTTAAAATGCCCGACTGAAAAACACTTCTTTTTCCAAGATGGCGTCGATGAAGGATAGCGACACCGGCCTGTGGCTTCACAACAAACTAGGGTCTACGGACGAGCTGTGGGCGCCTTCTAGCATCGCTTCTCTCCTCACCGTGTCGGTCATCGACAACATACGCTTGTGTTTCTCCAGTTTGTCGCCCCCGGTGAAGCTCAAACTGTTGCTGGGGATGCTGCATCTCCCCCGGCGGACCGTTGACGAGGTGGGTTGCTTGCTGTGACTGCTGCTGCTTGCAAATTAAGCGAACGGCATCATGCTAACATAAAAGCTGTGGAGCCGTGTTGGCTGCACAACGCCACAAACCGCAATAATAACCATGCCATAATCCTAAAAGACCAAGCCAAGTATGCTGTCTGTCGCCCCACTGTCTCTAATCAAGACTTTGTTGTGGTCACAACTTGCAACACACAGCTCATCCAACCATTGCTAGCAAGCTAATTAGCTTCACTGATACTGTTGAGTTGACAGCGGCTAACACACTGGCTAACGTTAGCCAGAGGAGAAGCAGGTTGCACCGAGTGGTTTAATTGGTCTGTCTGTCTGCTGGAGATCTATTCAACTGTGTGTGTGTGTGTGTGTGTGTGTGTGTGACTGTGTGTGTGTGTGTGTGTGTGTGTGTGTGTGTGTGTGGCAATAAGTCTGCATGTCTCATGGCAGCTTGCAATAAGGGGGCTGCACAGTAAACTCCTGATCCAACCACTTACCAACCTCAAGAGGTTTTATAGGTGGACCGTGGAACAGTTCCATTTATAAACTCTCCGACTTGTTAAATTGATATTCAATTGCTTGGTTAGTCTGTGGAACATTGGTCAAAAATGAATGTTTTATATCCTTGGATGAAGACTAGCTTCCATATATGTGTGTTATCGAGTCCGACTTTCGTGGATGCGATAGTAAAAGTCAGACTATAGACTTGATAAAACGCATCTGATAGTACTCGTCTCATCAATGTCTACATCCACAAAAAAAGGTGGAAAGTTAAGACAACATTTACTATGTTCTTTTCTTTTTCTCTCTTGCAAAAAAAAACTAAAACAAAACAAAACTGTGTAAATGTGTTTTGAGCGTTGGCACCCTTTCAGAGTCATAAGTGGTCTTTTTATAATGTATCTTACATTACATCATGAAGACAGTTTAATATAATTCGATCATAAATGGCTCAAGAGCAACAGGCTCATCTCTAAATCCATGAGGATGTTGGGACTTCTGCAAGGTTGTGTGACAGGTTGCTCACTGTTGAAACCTTTGCACATTGTTCCTAATGAAGAATTTCAGACTCTACGCTTTACCTCGGAGAAGCGGTTCCGTGTCAGGATATCCCTGCATTGGTAGAACGGGGGTTGACTTGAGACGGGGTGAAACGACAGCTTAAATGAGACTTAAATTGCATATTTTGCCGGGGCGCCTGATGGAGGGGAAAGGAACTGGTTGGAATAACGTGTTCCTTCCACGCGCTACGTCCAACCAGGGAAACTCCCCCTGTCAGGTGTAAAGGAGCAACTTGGACACTCAGGCATGAAGGAAGCATGAGTTCAAGTCCGTTGCTCTCCCCTTGTCCCCCATATATGGGGACTAGGTTGGTGGAGGGTGTGTAGAGCCCAGGATCACATTAGATGATTGACACAGGGGTGAAAAATGGGTTACAAAAACGTGGGATAAAAAATATATTAATTTTCTGGGTTTTTTGCATATTTTGGTCAGCCTGTGGCCAGTCAACCCCCATACATTATGTGCAGTACTGCTTCCGTAAGATTGCATTGGGAAAACATGGTACTTGCTAACTTCATAAGCTTCGTAAGCAGCTGTTTCACCCCTGGCAAAAAATGTTACATGCCTGTCCTAAATGTATCATCTGTAGCTAGGCAGACATATCTTTACTTTTTGGAAACAATAGTGCGAAAAGGGTTTTTGCCACTGTTTTTGGATTGCTCAACCCCCGTTCTACTGATGACTGCAGGGATATCCTGACACAGAACCTCTTCTCGGAGCTAAAGCGTCGAGTGAGGTTCCAAACGGAGCTAGCACATGCGACATTTCTGTAATTATTGTAGGTTTAGGTAAGCTTGTAGATCTGCTATTTCTGCTTTGTTTTTAAATATTTGAAAATGTATGAAGAGTTTGTTGAAGATTGCACAAGTGGTTAAGCATAATCCTAACCTTTTTTATTTTCAGTTGTCAGAGCTCTTAAGTCACATTGAGAATGTATTGACTTTGTAGATTGGCTATTATAGCCAAACGCTTGCCTATTATGACATAGGGAATAGGGACACACAATAGGGTTCATGTTGTTAATGGTAAAAAAAATTGTCCAAACATTTCTCGGTTATTTCACTGCATAGTGAAACAGAATTAACATTTCAACCTTTTTTGACTCTTTATTCTCATTATTTACCACACAACTTCTGGGATTACAGTTACAATCACTCTGCTCTACTTATTTCAGATGAAGGAGGCCCTGTCAGAAATCATCCAACTGGCTACAGTGGATTCTGAGCCCTGGGTGCTTATGGTGGCTGACATCCTCAAGTCCTTCCCAGAGACCGGCTCCCTCAATCTGGACCTGGAAGAGCAGAACCCCAACGTGCAGGACATCCTAGGGGAACTCAGAGAGAAAGGTAGGCATTATGCTATCATATGTTCTCGTCAGAATAGGGAGGAGACGTGTAACACCTGATTATTACACCCCAATGACCCCATCCTCACTGCCAGTGAAAACTCTTTAACTCTATCTCTACCGCTAGCTGTTAGCATAAACCCCAGCTCATGTTATATAACTTTAAGAAGTCGGAGTTTGCCTGCCCCTGCCCCCCACACACTCTTGTTACACACACACACCGCAGCATTGGAACAAGCACACACTCCTTACCTCTCGTCGGAAGCGTTTACATGGCGCCTAGCGTCGCAGTACAAAAGGCACAAATTAAAACCAAAATGTGGATGGCAGTAAATCCACCAACTTACCAAGGACAGAGATCCTAGAATCTGAGTTATGACGGGTTGAAAATCCTCCCTTCCACCGCTTTGCACTGTGAATATATTTCCAATCCCATAGTTGGAACGGCGGGGAGTTGCTATGGGAACCGGACCAATGTTAAAGGCTTCCGTAGGCATCAACCATTATATAGACGGAGTCTACGTTGGCGTACGTATATATACAGACTTGGGATATGACACCACTTGGCGCCAACGTCCGTAATCCATATATATATGTATATATACATACCTGGGGGAAAGATGTGTTAAGATG
The DNA here is from genome assembly GCF_963924005.1 of Protomyctophum bolini. Lineage (NCBI taxonomy): Eukaryota > Metazoa > Chordata > Actinopteri > Myctophiformes > Myctophidae > Protomyctophum > Protomyctophum bolini. Next base: position 27,550,017 of record NC_137881.1, on the reverse strand, counting down.
TGCTTTTCACTTTCAACAGTGAAATACATTTATCAATCCATCAATTCTGATGTAGCGCGAGCAACAGTATGTTGTGCACTGTGCAGTGATGAAGTCTGACAAACAAATATTCACTTGTCTCTGTGCCCAATATATATATATATATTATTCTTTTTTTGGAGCATGGTGAACTTGAAGATAATGAGCAGTCTTTTTTTTCAATCTGGCAGTTTTTTCAATTGTACTGTAACATGCATTATGCAAACAAACCTATTGGGAGATTTGGGACTGTCAAGTTAAGTAAGTTAGACTTTTCAATCTTAGGCAAGGACTCTCCACCAGCTTACATTTATTATTATTACCGGTAGTATTTACATTTTATTTATCACAAATGGTGAAAACGGCATTGAATCATCTGTTGAGAGTGAAGGAAATTGGATGTCCAAATAGCGTAGTGGATGTGTGGACACAGACAACAGTAGCTTCACTAGCAGCTAGCGAAGCTACCATGTTGTCCATCCAGGCAACTAGAGAGCTGCATGGTGCTGCTGTTTAAGTAATGGTTGGCCCTTTGTGGGCTTTCTTCATTTGTCCATGTATCTTACATTACGAGTACTAGCATGTTATTGTAAACTTCTGAATAAAATAAGCTAATAAAGTATTATTTAAAAAAAGTAAATGTGGATTAGTAGGATTACAGAAAATAATTTGCAGTGGTCTATACTGGGGTTAGCAGCATGCATCAAATCATCATGAAGCTGCCAAAGGAGTCTGAGACAATATGCTTGGCTATAGCTCAATGTAATCACGCAGTAATGTCTTGGCTATAGCGCAATGTAATCATGCAGTAATGGCAGACTTTTGTGTGGTCGTCTGGGAGTTCAACTATGTGAAATCATGAATATCTGTTGTGCTAGTGAGTAGAGTAGTAGACTGTTTCAGTCCTATACCTCGGGAAGTTGTTGGATTAGATAAGCAATACACAATGTTTAATTATTTTTATCTGAATCTATTGCTCTTTTAAGTTGGTTTGCCAAGTAATCCAAGTAACATACACAAGGGCAGCAAAATGAACTTGTTTCTATTTGCTATAATTCTGAAGCCTGAATGTTCAGATGCTGGTTGCTCAATTCTGCTCTGCAGGAAACAGGCAAAAAATAAGTTTCTTTTCATTTTTGCAGGAAAAAGTTGGCATTATACAGCTTCCAAAAACTAATCCTTCGACACATCTTTCACATTGATTATAGAAGCTGAAGCCAAACCGATATATTGGTTTGGCCGAGCTATGCCTATGGGCCATTGTTTTCGGGGTTTTTAATTGAATACAATAAAGTGATCCACACAGTTACAGTCACAGACGACTGAATGATGAAGGTCTATAGAATAGAGGCATCTTTTTGGAAATTATGCTGCCAAGTACCAATGTGTCCGTTGCTTATAGATCTTCTATAAAATCTTAGATAAAATAAAGTTTGTTTTGTATACCGGTAATTTAAAGTTAAATGCTGTTTATGTTGTGTTTGTTTGCTTATAATTTAAGTAAAATGGTTTATCAAATGGGTGATTTCAAGGTTTATTTTGCCCCTTTGTTTTTTCTTTGACAAAATATCAGTCTAAAGTAAACAACAAAAGTTGGTCTCCCTAGGACTAATCGAGAGATTCGAGCATCGGACCCAAATGTCTGGCTTCACTCGTGCTCTAATTGCAATATGAAAGAACTTCAGAATGATTAGAGTAGATATATTTTTCTTTTTTTTTACTCAAAAACAAAAGGATTCCTCTTGATCTAACCCACAGTGAATGAGTGTGAGGCTTCCGCCATGCTGCCACTGGAGTGCCAGTACCTGAACAAGTACGCCCTTACAACCCTGGTGGGACCGCTCACGCCCCCCGTCAAACATTTCCAGCTGAAGAGGAAGCCCAAGAGTGCCACCCTCAGGGCAGAGCTGCTACAGAAATGTAAGCTTGGCCATCTCTCTCACTGTACTGTACTGTACTGTACTGTACTGTACTGTACTGTACTGTACTGTACTGTACTGTACTGTAAATACACACACAACCGCATCACAGGGCTCCTGTGCTCTGAGTGGGGAACAAAACATAGTGATTTCTTCTCTCTCTCTTCACTTGTATAGCAGAGCAAGTCTTGAAATCACACAAACCGAATACTTTCATTGTGCTAATCACAAACGAACTTTGACAAAGCAGATTCTGACAATATCTTAACGACATCATCCATGTTGCACTAGACATCTTTTACTTCCAAAGGCATGTTATATAACATATCATGACTAATTATTTTTAAAATATTGATATTGTAGATATATATTATGATATTAGAATCTGCTTTATTCACATGTACAGTATCTGTGTGACTATTTTCTTAAAGACAGAATTGAGATAGAACCATTGTGTGAATCCTTGCCTGTTGTTGGACATATATTGAATTGAATATTTACTATTTTGATAAAAATCTAAAGTTTCTGTTGAATGTTTTGAATGTTTTTTTCTCATTTTTTTTTAGCCACGGAAACGGCCCAACAGCTGAAAAAGACATTGCCTTTCCATGCGAAAGGGAGAGGATTGGTCAAAAAGATTGACACCACAAGTGAGTTCAACATGCATGCACGCCCACACACACACACACACACATGCGCATTCAGTTTTATAACGATGATGATAATAGAGTTTGAATTGACACATGCGCATATTGGAGGATGTTTGTCAACTCATTGATTCTCTTGTTCGTTTCTTCCTCCTTCTTCCATTTGCATCTGGGTTTAACTTGTTACTTTCACATTGCAGCACCTCTCAAAGGCATTCCCAAGGCTCCCTTCCGCAGTCCCACCACCCCCAGTATGTTCAGCCCTCCCAGCAACCGCACAGCCATTCCCCCAGCCCGCACGCCTCTGCGAAAGGAGAGGGGGGTCAAGGTAATGCTTTTATTATAATGTTGTGTTATTTACCACATGATGGATCGAACAAACCAATGTTTGGAAGTGAACGCATGAACCGAGTGCATCTTTGATTCTTTCCAGTTGCTAGACATCTCGGAGCTGGACATGGTTGGAGCTGGTAGAGAGGCTAAGAGGAGAAGAAAGACATTGGGTAAGATTTTCTTTTTACTTAAATTGGTGTTTTTGTTGTGACTTTCTTCCAGTCCTTCAAATAATGAAAACCTGGCTGAGGTTCAGGGCCATAACGTTGTTGTTGTTGTTGATCTTCTTCTTAAATGTGTGTCCTCCGATTCAGAAACTGAGGCTGGAGAGAAAGCAGCCAAAGAGGAAACGGCGGTGGTTGAGAACGCCACGCCAGACTATGCTGCTGGCCTGGTCTCTACACAGGTATTCCCCACTCTCTTTGTTTTTGTCTTGTTTTACAATTCACTCAGCTTATGTTACCATATGCAATACTGTGTTCACAATCTCAGTACTATATTATAACAATACTAGCCCATACCCAAGCATTGTGTGTGTGTGTGTGTGTGTGTGTGTGTGTGTGTGGTGTGTGCATGCAATTGGTAATTGCGTTTGCAATTCTTATATCGCAAAAGTTCTTGGCCCGATATTTAGTCCCACACCTACAGTATCAACTTCTGTTCGGTTCTCTCAGCTCTCTCTCTCAACTCTTCTCTCACTAGTGTGCACCGCCACCCGCTCACCCATGTGTCTTGCGTTTCAGAAACTGGGGGCGTTGAGTAATGAGAGCGCCCTCCCGTCGACCAGCTACCTGCCGGCTACGCCCAGCATGGTGCCGTCCTCCTCGTACATTCCCAGCTCGGAGGCACAGCCAGGTCTGTCTTGTTTTCCCCTGCATGTCATAAACCTTATAGGCTGTAATAAACCATCATAAACCACCATAAACCTTATGTGCTCCTGTCAATGTGACCACCGTCCTAAACCTTATTATGCTTTGTTGACGGTACTTATCAATGCTCTTCAGCAGCGCATTGTGAGCCATGTGGTCAAACGGAATAATCTCACATAATACTGAGACGACTCTCTTTTCCCCTCTCCTCCCCAGCTAACGCAGGCGGGTCCGGCCGGGACGCCCTGCAGTCGGCGCGGCAGCCAGAGGAGTCGGCCACGCCGGGCGCAGGAGGAGGAGGAGGCGGCGTCGGAGCCACCTCTGCTTCCTCCACGGCCTCCGCCGCTGGGACCACCACCACTTCCACCCTGCCCGGTCAGTACAAGCAGAGGACGCCCATGTACAACGCCACCGGCACCACGTCGGCCCCCAGCCCCGCCACGCCCGCCTCCCCCAGCACGCCGGCGTCGTCCACGCCCGCCAGCAACGGGCCCCCGGCGGCCGCCACGGCGGCCAGCCAGCCGGAGACCCCCGCCGCCCAGCCGCCCCCCAGCACGCCGCAGGCCGCCGCCACCCCGACCCCCACGCCCACACCTCAGCCGCAGCCCAAAAAGAACCTCTCGCTCACGGTAAGGAACGACCCCCCCGAGGACGGCTCGAATCGAATATAGATTTCCGGCCCTATTTCAAATGGTATAGTAGTGTTGTTATGCGGGGAAATAAACTAACTGGGATAGTGTTGTAAGTATTAGAGTAGTATAGCTACTATTGGGAGTGTGAGTTCCTGTGTTTATTCTGCATTAACCCATTCTGGACGGGAACCCCTTTTGGTGTTTTAAACATTCTGTTATAGTTTAGCTATTCAAAAATAGCAGACCTACAAGCTCGTAGCGCGCCACCGAGTGGCGTGCTACAAGCTTGTAGGTCTGCTATTTTTGAGAAATCGTGAAAATATTTATTTCAGAAAACTGGAGGATTTAGAAGATTAAAAATTTCGAGGTCAGGCCAAAATGGATAAATGTCATACTTGCAGACAGATTTGCTAGAGTCCTTGGACGTGCTGTGTTAAACTCTCTGCCATATTGCTCTGTCTGCTCCCCAGAGAGACCAGATGTACGCTGCCCAGGAGATGTTCAAAACGGCCAACAAGGTCACCAGACCAGAGAAGGCCCTCATTCTGGGCTTCATGGCTGGATCCAGAGGTACAACAGTTCTCTTACTGCCCGTTTTAAAAATGTCTAATCTACATTGGCTTTTTCAAAAAATATTCCTGTTTACCATTTAGTGCATATTTCACTTTTCTTTTAATTTTTTTTTAACATAAGCAAATAAGTGAAAATGGACTGATGGCTCCTCTATTTTTTTCCCACGCTTGCTTTTAAAACCATTTTTAACTGTTGATACGGAGTCTTAAAATTAGCAATTGGTTGACTGTTCAGGTGCCGCAAGGCTAAAGTACAGTACCTGCCCACAAACGCGGAGTATAAAATCCACCGCAGTGCTTTCAGTTAGTCCCGACGGTCTATATGCTCTAGTCTATACCAACACAGTTGGCTGTGTTCAGGGGAGGGAGTCCTGATGGGGAGGGGGTGAACTTTGTCATTGCACATAGTACATATACTCCTACAGGCTTTGAGAGTGCCCGTCGGTGCGAAATGTTGAACTGGAGGAGTAGGATGGAGACGCTACGTCTCTCACTTTGGATTCTTATTATTATTATTTTTTTTAAAGGATTCTTGTATATTTTTAAGGGGAGCCAGCCCCTCCTATACACAGGTTCAATGTTTGTCTTTAGTTCAATGTTTGTTTTGTAAACGCCATTGACAATGAAGGGAAAATGTACGTCATAATGTAACTCATTACGTCATCATGTCTCTTTATTGTTAACGGTGTTTGTGTTGGCACCGTTTGTTTTACATCACCTAATCGACATGAGTTAAACTTTAATATATTAGCGCCCCTCACTTCACACGGGTGTGATTTTTACTATTGTAATGCCCATGCATTACAGTGTTAAGGAGAGAACGTCCGCACAATGTTGAATAAGCTCCCACTGGAACTTTATTTGAATAAAGGATGACAACGTTTCGACCCCTTATGGGGTCGAAACGTTGTCTGCCATTTGTGTAATAACCCATTTTGCGCTGGAACCCCTTTTGGTGTTAGCATTACATTATGCTTTAGCTATTTAAAAATAGCAGATCTACAAGCTCATAGCGCGCCACCGAGTGAGAGCTTGTAGGTCTACTATTTTTGAAAAATCGAAGAGCGACTGACATACAAGACATTTTTAGAATCTGATCTCAGGTCAGAATGAAAACTGTCAGGATGTAGAAGACATTTTTAGAATCTGATCTCAGGTCGGAGCTTGTAGGTCTGCTATTTTTGAAGAATCGAAGAGCGACTGACATATAAGACATTTTTAGAATCTGACCTCGGGTCAGAATGAAAACTGTCAGGATGTAGAAGACATTTTTAGAATCTGATCTCAGGTCAGAATGGGATAATGAACCTATAACCCTCGTCTTGCAGAGAACCCCTGCCCGGAGCAAGGGGACATCATCCAGATCAAGCTGAGCGAGCACACGGAGGTCCTGCCCAAGGCGGACGGCACCGGGAGCACCACGATGCTGGTGGACACAGTGTTCGAGATGAACTACTCCACAGGACAGTGGACCCGACTCAAGAAATACAAACCCATCACAAACACCTCCTGAGGGCACTTTGGACAAACCGAGGACAATCCCGTACACACACACACACACACACACACACACACTTATGTTTTCACTTCTACCTACAAACAAAAATACAAAGTTTACATTGATACGGATGATCACGTACAGTACACAGACACACACACAATGGGCCAAATCGAAGCGCTTGGTTGGGGATCATGATCCTTCCTCTCAAAAAGTTCCTGCACCGCCAAAATGCAGGATTCTTAAAAGACAAAGACTTTGCTTATTTCTTTTTCCTTTTTATCGTTTGTTTTTGGTTTTAATTCCCTTTCAAATTCCTGAATGTCATTGTGGTCCATATGGTGAGTTGGGAGAGTTGTATGAAACTGAGAGGGATCATTATCTCGGGCTAGGCCGGTGCCTTTTTACGAGATGCGCTTGTACGGGAGGTATGCACGCACGCGTCATGTGTCTAGAGGGGGAGGAAAAAAAAATCGCAACTGTCCACGTTGTGTATGAATGTGACTTTTTGCGACCTGTGTTTTAGAGATAAGACTGATTAGTGACACAGCGGTGTATGCATCACAGACTAAACAAAGACAGTCGACACATATTTCCATAATGGCTGTCCCAAAGTGCTGTTCAGAAGATGTTTAGTTAGTTATTTCATCCTTTTTTCATAAAGGAAGAAAATAAATTGAAAACGGACTCCACAGCTCCTCTTTACTCTTCAGGGATTTCTATTTCTGTCTCTGAAAATGTGGATCTGTGTTGACCTGTGTCCTATTTCATCTGATTCTGCAAGATCTCTTATCTCTGCTCCCACATTCATACTCTTATTTAGTTAGTAGTTCGGCTCAATAAGTCAATTCATACTCCCTCACGGCTAGCGCTGAAGTCGATTGTAAATATTGAAGGTCCTTGACGTGAATATGTTTGTTGCCGGGAAGTGAGCCTCGCACAGCGGGTACATGTCTACCACCGCCTCGCCTAGTCTGACAACACTGCAGCCAGAGGCAGCTACTGTGTCCGCTGTGCAGAGCTCATTTCCCTGCCACAAAGCGTTTGGAAGTTGGCTTGTGTCTCTTCCAAAACTCCCGGTGTTTCGTTGGCTTCAACGCTGACAAATTGAACTTCAAGCTGGGGCTGAATGAATGAGGAAATGCCGCTGGTCGTCACAACATTTCAGTGTCACTGAAGCCCCCCCCCCCCGAACCTCTGAATGACGTCACATTGTAGTCTACAGAAGCCTTTAGACTCGAGCAGACAACTCTTGCACAATCAAATGCTACAGTACAATGATGCACAGAAAGCTGTCATCTGTTTGTCATTTCAAATACTGTATATTTTTGAGTGGTGCAACCACTCCTTACGGAACTGTGTGTGTGGCTGGGTGCCTGGCTGGGTGGGTGCCTGGGTATGAGCACGAAAATAGCATGGTTGTTTTTCTCCACCTGTGCGCAACCTAACAAACGCACATTAACTGTATATATGATGATTTGAGTACAGTAGACGGACCCCCCCACGGTAACTGTCATTACTCAACCGTTTCTCACCCTGCCTGTGGTGCTGTGGGTCTGGAACATCTGGGGACCTCCCGGGGACCCCCACACGGAGTTCCACCACTCACTTCACACGGGTGTAATTTTTTTATTTCCATCTTGTTAAAAGCCGGTTAAAAAGCAGGTTAAAAACAAAGCGGGTTATATAACAAATACCCAATGATCATTTTCTAGGGTATAATAGGCCTACAATGGCACTGCCTCTTATTACACTGTATATTTTATATGTTGTGAAAGTGATGTGAATGAAATGGACACCGCCTTAATCTGTCTCACACCCGTGTGAAGTGAGGGCCGCTCTTATCGTACATTATGACTCAGACACTGACGTAAAACTCTCTATTGTCATTGGGAATTTAATGTTTGTAGGATGAAAGTGGAGAAAATCTACACTAATGGCTGAATGAATATTGGAGGGGCTAGCGCCCCTCAAAAACGCCAGCATAGTAAGCCACACCATTGACAAATAAATGTCATTGCTCATATATATATATATATATATATATATATACAGTAAGTTTAAATGTATAAAATCACAACTAGTCTTTGTGGGAATCCCTTTTCATTGTACAAAAGTGCTAATTTGACCTTTTAGTGTATGGGTTTATTGCCACCTCAAGGCCCATTGATGATATTCTCCAAACCAAATAACTTGTCTCATATGGGTGATCTTTTTGTGCATATAAAGGTGGCATTGGTTTATCCTAATCCTGGGGCTGGCAAACTTGCCTCTGTTTACAATTTGCAATTTAGGCATTTGGCAGACAAAATCACTCTGGATTAAGAGCCTTTGCTAAATGCCGAAATTGTAAACTGAGGCAAGTTTGCCAGCCCCAGGATTAGGAGATGGACCAATGCCACCTTTTTATATACACAAAAAGATCACCCATATAAGCCTCCAGAACAAGGTTGTTTGGTTTGGAGAATATCGGCTACAGGCTTTAGTTTAAAGTTAAACATACTATTGGTCCAACTGTCATTAGACCAACAACCTACCTCTAACCCTAACCGCAAGCACGGGAGCAGCGCTCATGGAGGTGCTGGGTTCAAAAAGTGACGGGAAAAGAGAAGGGAATCTGCCCACTCATGCTCCAAAAGGTTATTTATTGACGACGTTTCGAGCCAAGGCTCTTCATCTGGTCAAAACTGCTATAAAATGCTATCTTCTGTTTGAATTCTGTATGTGTTTACTTGTACACGTCTTTGTACAGCACATTGTTTTAGTTGGCCCCTGGGTCCCTCCATCCTCCAAAGGTCTTCTCCAGGTACAGAGCCATGGCCAGGGGCAGGTGGTCCTGTAGCTTCCCAGCCACTACCTGCACCCCCATGGGAAGCCCCTCTTCGCTCAGCCCCAACGGGCACTGGGTCACCGGCAGGCCCAGGATATTCATTATAGCTACAGAGACGGAGATGGGGAAGGATTATACAAAACACATTGAGATGACCTGCTCTTCACTCTACAGGTACGTACGTTGCCAGGGTAAGTTAAGATTCTTTATACATTTTTGCCTGTGCCTTCAGGACAGACTGCTTCATGTCATGGCATGCACATTTATTATTATTATTATTTATCATGCGAACTGAGCAGGATGTCTCTGTCTCAGGGCTCATCGCCATGATGGCTTGTGAATGTGTGGACATTTTTGTCAAAATTCAATTTGGCGGACAATGACACACATGAAGAGATAGCCCCAAATGACTATAACAGGTCTGTCACTGAGAGTGTACAAATGGACCATTCCATTTGTACACGTCAGTGTCCACCAGAGGGTGCTGAAAACAGCTCAACACACCAAGTGCTCCTTGTTTTGTGCAGTATTGATTTCACCCAGAAGAGAGACTAGATATATTTCCAAATCCAACTTACTGTTTTATTGTGCACAGAGATAACAATAATAAGACCAAAAGCATATGTAATGCATGCCGGTGGTCGACAAATATCTTAAGTCATTTTAAAGTTGTTTTCTTTTCACAGTAAATTCCACAGTAAATGTGGGTTTCACTAAAGTTGTAAGAATGGTGGTTATTGCCTAACCACGTTCAACCTGGTGTCCCTATACGACCTATACCCTATTTTTGGCTTGTCATCATAGGTTAACATTTAAACCGGCAATGTTCTATCATCATAAACATTTTCAGGAAGAACAAATTAAAAAAGCTAAACAGTATCCAGGTCTGGTGAGTCGCGGGCGTGTGCACGAAACGAGCATGCGCACAACAAATTCACAGGACCGCACTCAATAAAATACGCTTGCGTTGTCTCACTGCTCCCCAGTGCTCCGCGCAAAAAACGCAGGTCTCATTGAAAATGAACTATAGGTGCGTTATATCACTTCATATTTGAAAGGCCCTTTAGACTTCTCCCCCGATTGTCAGAATTCATATTACATTATTGACTCAGTCTACGTTTGACCTCTAAGCTAAGCTTGTATTCTAAATAGCTGCCGATAAGAATTAAACACAAAGGTGGGCTTTCACCATCTGGCATTGGCTGAAACGTGTGCCCGGCAAAAGGCTGATTTTAGAACCAGGCAAAGGTTTTGTGGGAGCACGGTCTTCTGGGTCCGTATGTACAGAGTTAAATAAACCCTCAGGATTGTTCCGCGTACAACAGTATACGGCACAGTAAAGGTAGAGTAGACAATGACGTCACTGACCGGTGTAGGCAAAGTCGAAGGGTCTCAGCAGCGGGTGGTGGTGCTTGGGGGCCACGTTTGGGTGCGTGGGGTAGAGGAGGACCCCGTCGGTCCCCAGCAGTGCCTCCACCTCCGCCTGGAGCTGCTCCTTCTGCTGAAGGAGGAAGGACGGAGGCTTGCCTGCATGCGTCATCTCCACCAGGGCCAGGCCTGAAGGTGTTAGACACACACACACACACACACGTACAGAACAGGTATAGTCGAGTGTATGAGTCAACTTGTGACAAATTAATTAATTCAAACGACCATAAAACTATCTGTCTGTAGACAGAGTGTTGTTACTGTTGTGACTAGCATCATGACTGTGTTGATAATCTACTGGTTCCGACTTGACTGTCAACACACACACACACACACAGCCTATTTGCCTACAGACTTGCCTACAGTAGGTACTTAACAGATCACGCACATTGATATGTACAAGTTGCGTCTGCAGCTTTTGTAGCGTGGTAAAAAGAAAAAAGGTGCGAATGGGGCAGCTAATGATTTTTTGTTGTCGGAGGAGCAGCTTCTTTTTAGATATCTCCGTCAGTTAGGCTTTCAGCAGCCTAGCTGGGCATAAACTCCGTTGACTGGGCAACAGACGCTGGGTTTGAGGATGCGTTCTAGTGTGCATGCACATGCACGTACCGGTCCGTGCCGTATACCTGCAAGTGCGCGTGAAAGAAATAGTGGTACCACGCAGCGGTACTGCATGCTACGAGCATGACACCACTGTACTAAAGTTTAGTACAGCAAATGTATTAATGCCATTTTTAATCCTAAAGCCTGAGTTATACTTTGCTTTCAAAACCCCTCTGAACACAGATAGAACCTGAAAGTTACAATTTAAGCTCGTATCTATTCTGTTCATCAACATAGATTGGAAGGTGTATAGAGAGTATTTAATTATCAGGATTAGGATGCCCGTGTATGAATTTGAATATACTGTGTTGCATTTATGGTAAATACCTATGGCAGGCAGAGTGTGCACCGATTTCCCCACCATCCATTTCAGCAGCTCCCACAGGGGCCTTGCTGGTTGCCCTGGCTCTCCCATCCACTCTGCAAATGGTCGCGGATGCTTCAGCGCGCACACACACACACATGTAAACATAAACATACTTGGCTGGAGTGATGAAACAAAAAAATAAGAAGACAAAATTGGAACTGGAAGGCAATAAGATTTAGCTGGTACTCTCCTAATTTTGAAAACCACCTGAAAATGTTTTTTCTGTTCATTAAAGAGCCGGAGAGATAGAACTAGAGATAGAGATAGAACAAAACAAAACAAAGAAAAAGTTATTATTTTTTTTATCATTTTTATCCCACGATTTTGCAACCCAACGAGTGTCAATTATATGTAATCCCCAAAAAAAACAACACTTACTAAGCTTGAATTCATGGTGTATTTTTGTAATTTTGGTCTCGGGGAGACTCCACATTTCTCTTTTTGGTCTCAAGCTGAAAAGGTCACTGTGTTCTACACTACAGGTTCTGTCCCAACAAACGAGATGCGGCAGGCGAATTGGCGTGTTGTGTTGCGGTACTCAGACTACTACTCCAGGTCCACCTACGTACCTTGCCCTCCTGGTCCGGCAGGCCCATGTAGGTGACCCAGATCCGAAAGCTGTGTTTGAGCCCCGGGAGACGCACCTCCTGGACCTCCAAGCCAAGGTCAGCTTCCAGACGCTCCACCACCTGAGGAAACAGAAACACCTCATGAGGGCTGCCTTCACGAGAGAGAGAGAGAGAGAGAGAGAGAGAGAGACTGTCTGTCTGTCTGACCCTCACACAGAAACTATGCCAAGGGAGAGACACATGACATGAGTATTGCTCTGGACATGATCATGATCATCTGTATCATTCTACGTCTTTGTTTTTTCCCCCCGTAAGTTAATGCCCTACTTATCATACTACTAACGGCATCATACAAAAGTAGATACAAAAGCTTGAAACGCTTTGATCTTGTCGAAATTGTACTTTCAAATACTTGATATTTACTTAACTATACACTCTTTGCATTATGTGTCAATTGTGTCAATTGCCATGTGGCACCTAAGTCGACTGAATCAAATCGTTGGCTTAACCACATGAACCCTATAGCATCACTATTCTGGGCATGCCATAATTAGGTTCCGAGCATGAATATTTGGCGAAAATTTGCTGATAACTTGTAGATCTGCCATTTTCGACCGAAGCAATTTGGTATGCACGGAAAACTCGAGTGTGCCAAGAATACAGCCCAATTCTCTCCTAATGAACCCATTCTGGGAGGGAACCCCTTTTGGTGTTAGCATTATGTTATGCTTTAGCTATTGAAAAATAGCAGATCTACAAGCTCGGTGGCGCGCTACGAGCTTGTAGGTCTGCTATTTTAGAAAAATCGAAGAGCGACTGACATAGAAGACATTTTTTGAATCTGATCTGGGGTCAGAATGAAAACTGTCAGGATGTAGAAGAAACTTTTAGAATCTGATCTCAGGTCAAAATGGGTTAACCCACCTTTCTCTGGATCTGAATGAGCTGCTTGTTCATAGGAGACACCAACACTGAACCTCCATCATGCGGGATGGTGAAGACCCGCAGCTTCTTTAGGTCCACACCTGTGGATAACGATAGCCTACAAACACACAACACACACACACACACACACACACACTTTATCTGTATGTCTTCATGATCAATTTGCATCAAATGATTGTTTAATCAAGTTTGAAATATTTCAGCAAAGAGAGAGAGAACAGAAGCATTTATGCATACAAAGGGTGCCTTCAATACCACATACTGTCATGTACAGTTAACCTATTACAGCAGATTGTTTTCATAGGCCTGCAAATGTGTCAGCCTTTAACATAATTTGTAAATGTACAAACTAGACATAAATTATGCATGAGAAAAGTGGAAAATGTAGTTACATTTCTACTGTACTGCACTAATTAATTCAGATATAGACAGTGGCCTCCCCCTGGCCAGCCGGGACGGGACGCCCGATGGAGGGGAAAGGAACTGGTTGGAATAACGTGTTCCTTCCACAGGCTACGTCCAACCAGGGAAACTCCCCCCCCCCTGTCAGGTGTAAAGGAGCGACTTGGACACTCAGGCATGAAGGAAGCACGAGTTCAAGTCCGTTGCTCTCCCCAGGTTGGCGGAGGGTGTGTAGAGCCCAGGATCACATTAGATAATTGACACGGGGGTGAAGAATGGGTTACAAAACGTGTCTTACATTGTAGCATTGGGCCCGGCCATGATCTTCAGCATGGGCACCAAGTCCTCTGCATAGCGACACATGGGGCCAGTGCTGTTGTATTCCTCCTGTCTCCCAGTGAACGTAGGGTACAGGGTGTCATTGGACACCACACCTGCAAAAAGACACATCTAATTAGGGAGAGCCTCCTAGATTCTAGGACCTATATAGAGCACATCATTTCCACTGAGGGAAACTTGACTCGGTTACGCTCACATGCACACACATGCATGCATCCATTATAATTGCATTCACTATGGTGTACAGTACAGTATGGTGTAAACTCACCTGGAGTGGTTTTATGGCCAAATATCCCGTTGAAGAAACAGGGCATACGGATACTGCCGCCGATGTCTGCGCCCATCCCGATGACGGCGCCTGCGGCCCCCAGCAAGCTCCCCTCTCCACCTGGAGCAGACGGAGAGAAAACGGTAACTCCTCTCACTCACCACCTCTCCCTCTCTCTCTCTCTCCGTCTCTTTGTATTTGGTGAGATTTTCACAGCGCTTTTGCTCTCTTGCATGTTTTTAATGGCTGTGTACAAAAATACATACAGCTGTTCATTTCCTGTCGCTGTTCATCAGCGGTGGTGCTGAACCGCTCAACAATCGGCGCATGTGGAGCGACGTCTCCTGTCCTTGATTTACGTTTTCCATGACTATGCTATACAGCTGCGGCCTGCAGTATGGACATTACACATGGCCTCTAGGGCTACTATTTTGTTATGTTCCACAGTTAAGGTGTGAAGGATGTCGGGGGGACGTTGCACGCTGCTGGTCATGGAGAAATTATTCCGTCCAAATGTCGCACTATTTTCACGAAACGTTTGTCTTTTCATGACGAGCCCCAGAATAACGGAGACAATTAACTATACAGTATCTAAACGAGCACCTCCTTAGAATCCAAACTACTTGGGTATAGTTGCTAAGTAACCTGAGCTGCCTCCTGGTACCCTCTCCAGGTCGTATGGGTTGTTGGTGATGCCGTACAGGTAGTTGTTGGACTCGGACCACATGCACAGTTCGCTGGTGTTGGTGACGCCCAGCGGGATGGCCCCGGCTCTCTTCAGCAGGGCGACCGGCGGAGCGTCTTCTGCAGCCAGCACGCCGCGCCTGGAGAGCAGCCCCGTCGTATGAGGCATGCCTGGTAGAAAAGGGAGAAACGACGCCAAGCATTTAAACACGGGTGAGTCTCACTAAGCTGGAACTGAGCGATCTGTACAGTTGTAATAGTTGTAATAGTACAGTTGTACAATTGTAATTTTAAGTTTTGGTGATTCGGTGTCTACTTGTGTGGGGGGTGGGGGGCATCAATATTTATTATTTTCTGAGGCAGATACCGACATCTGATTATTTCCCATCAGCAAAGAGTTTTAGTCTAAATGTATGTACAATATTAATTGGTTACATTGTTCAGCCATGCTTGTCTTGAGATAATCAAGCAGTGTCGTCGGTATAGGCCAGGGGAGTTACAACACTTCAGGACTTGGTTTTGTAAAACAAACATCTTGGGGAAAAGAACACACAAACACAAGTGGTGTACACTTAAACGCTTTTGAACATCATCCACAAACATATCGGAGTGATACCAATTGAGCTTTTGTCGTATATTAGAAATGGCATATAAACACCATTCTAAGCCAACTATATGGAATGCACTTCCTATCACAGTCAGAACTGCAGCCTCACTCCCAATCTTCCACCGTAGTCTGAAAACCCACCTCTTCAGGCCCGTAGCACTTGCCCTAGCCTAGCCCATTAGATAGCACTTTATGTAGACTTGGATAGTATTTTAAACAGACTCATAGCTTGTTACGTAGACAGCACTAGAATTGCATTTTATGTAGTCATAGCACTTTATAGTACACATGTATAATATATAATATAGTATAGTATGTATAGTTTACATAGATACTACACTGTTACGGTCTTAGTTTATACATGATTCATGATAACTACTTTCTATATATGTGATGATGTATGCCATGCTTTTGTTTTTGCTTAATGTAAATCGCTCTGGATTAAGAGTGTCTGCTAAATGCCTAAATTGTAAGCTACTAACTAACCAGAGATGAAATAATGTTCTCAAAAACTACCAGGCAGAGTAGTGGAAAACCAGGCATCAGATGAAAAATCACACCTGTGTGAACCAAGTGGTGCAACTCCCCTCTCTCTCTCTCTCTCATTAGAGACACAGCTACCCCTACTACCCCTCTCTCTGTTTCTGGCGCCCCCTACTGCTATTAATAAGTAACATACTACACATTGCAAGCTGGTTGTAGAAGTGGTTGCACCACTTAAAAAGGCAGGCAGAGAGATGAACTGACGGTCTCAGTCGGAGTTAAGTACAACAGAGCAGAGCTAGCCGCGGCCATGGGGTGGGCCCACGGGAGCACGGACTGCCTGGTCGCTGGACGCGGCCAGTCAGCTAAAACTACCGAATCATTGCATTTTCGCTAGGCTACTTAAACAGATTTACAAGCATCATGAATACAGTGTGTCTTTCTTCAGATCAACACGTGGCATGGAAAAATACTGCAGAAGATCTTATCTGCTGTCTCCATTGTGTGTTTTGGTTCACACCTAAGGCAAGCCACAAAGACTTAGGAACAATAGGATTGCAAATGACTGTCCTCGGGAACCTCTGAGTTAAGCTTCCCAGGCCAGACATCTTCTCACCCATGATCATTGAATAAGCACAAATGTAGTTGCCTAAGTATTATGAATATTGGGCCCGGACGGTTAGCTCAACCATCTGGGCACCTAGGCTGCTGAGCCAGCCTGACGGCGTGCCGCTGGTTCGACTCCCAATCTTTCCCCTATCTCTCTCCCCATTTCCTGAAATAATAATGGGAATTGGATACAGATTTAGATAGGTCAGCAGTTATAGCTTTACCCTGCAGGGCGAAGGCCTCTTTGACAGAGAGAGGGACACCCAGAAGAGGCAGTCTGTCCTCCAGGACCTTCTCCCCACCCGTCTCCTCTACGATCAACTTGTCAGCCTCACCTGCCTCTCGGAGGGCAGCATCAAACCTATATGAAGGAGATGTGGAGGAGAGAGAGATAAAAGAGAGAGAGACAGACAGGTTTTCAGTCCCTTTCTTTTTTTTTTGACTACATTTTTATCCCACGATTTTTGTAACCCAGTTTTCTTTTCACCCAGTGCCAACCATTTCAGTCCCTTTCATATGATCTGGGTAACAACTTCTCAAGTGGCCAGACAGACTATGTAATGGAAGATGGTTGCTTCTAACCTCTCAGGAAGCCACATCACTTTGTCTCCTTTTCGAGCACGGGTGAAAACACTTCAAGGACATTAAATAGGCTCATAATAACCGAAAAATGTCATGATGAACTACTAAATATTTGTTGTTGTAACAAGCACTAATTGGGAACTGTGGAAAAAGAACACAAACTACCTTCAGGTTTGTGCTGACATAAACTCCTTTATTGAGTCAAGCCGTTCAGAGGAGTATTGTAAAGCCCTATAGTTCGCTAACAAAGAGACACTTTTGTGGAACATACCTATAATGACAGACTTTATGGCCCCCAAAATAGGGATCCCAGCTTGAAAGTGGCTACCTTCATAACACTTGCCTGTCTTTTACCATGGCGTTGATTAATGGGTTGACTTCCTGAATCCTGTCAATATAAGCCTGCACCACATCCACACTGGACACCTGGACAGAGAGAGAGAGAGAGAATGAAAGATTACATTTTTATTTCCGTGCCTTGTTATAAGTGTGTGTGTGTGTGTGTGTGTGTGTGTGTGTGTGTGTGTGTGTGTGTGTGTGTGTGTGTGTGTGTGTGTGTGTGTGTGTGTGTGTGTGTGTGTGTGTGTGTGTGTGTGTGTGTGTGTGTGTGTGTGCGTGCGTGCGTGCGTGCGTGCGTGCGTGCGTGCGTGCGTGCGTGCGTGCGTGCGTGCGTGCGTGCGCAATGAATGTTGCTTTTGAGACAAAGTAGTGTATCAATATATAACTATAACACTCCTTGTAAACTCCTTGACCTCCTTGTAAAATAATCCTTGTAAACCCTTGACCCTCCACAATCTCTGTTCACCTTAGGAGCCCTTTGCATTAAACTAGTTGTGACCGTGCATTAATTCCTTTAAAGGTTGCATGACATTAATTTTTATGTTTTCTTTTAGGTTTTATGACCTCAATTACGCCCCAAAAAGCCTGAACTTTGAACATTCAGTGGATTTTCTGTGGTCTGGGGGTTTTCTCTGGGGTACTCCCTTTTTCTGTGCAATTTCATCATGAAATTTCAACTTCCAAGTAAATGACATCATTGAGGCCTCATCATAGGCTACCACGCAGGTCATTTTCTCAGTGTTATATATTGACAGCCCTGTTTTGTCCCTGTGTGTTTCCCGTCATGCCCTGATGTGTACACCCCCCCCCCCCCCTTCCCTGTACATGTACAATCTATGTTCAAAGTAAACAGTGAAGCTACATTCCACAGCTGTCTACAAATTAAAGACAGTTCACTTTCCTATACATCCTATACGTAAATGCATGATCAATGATCCCTGGTGCCTGACCACATGCAATTCCTTCACAGACCACCAGTGGTCCATGGACCACCCCTGCATTATCGGTTAATTATAGGTAATTATAAGTAAATTGACTTTTTTATTTTTTTTCTAATATCATAACTTATATTATTATTATTATTATTATTATTATTATTATATCCTATAACTATATATACATTACGAGTTTATTCTGTATTTCTGGTCAAATTATTGATTACTTATTTGTTATTTCATATAATGTCTGTGGCAAAAATGAAATATTGATTCAAATGTGCATCATCACAGGCTGGCATGGTGATGATCCCTATATGGCTGCATGGGAACTTCCATGCAAAAGCGCAACATACAGGCTATATAGGCTTAAAGAGCTTTAAAACTAAACTAAAGCAAATCATGCCCCCTCCTCCCCGCTATTTGATGGTGATGTATAACTATGTGCATATTTCTGTACATGTAAACATTGTCAATAAACATATCAATCAATCAAAAAAGAAGAAAGAAACACACACACACACACACACACACACACACACAACACACTGACACACATGTACTACAGACCTCTCTGCGTCGAATCTTGCGTGCGAGCTGCGTGGCAGACAGTGTGAGCAGCGGGTTTGTAACAGGTGGGAGCTTAATCCTGGACCCCGAGCCCGAGGGCCGCCGCCGCCCCCGGGATGACAGGAGCATGAACAGTCCATAGAAAAAGCCCATGAGGGCCCGCAGGAGCCATGCACGGACCACCTCTAGACGAGTCAGTGCCATGATGTAGAGTAGACAGTCAATGAAACCAATTAACTGATTGAACACTTATTGAACAGACATAATCTCAGTTCAAGGCGTCACAAGAACAAAGGCCTGCCGCCTGTATCATAGGAGTCATATATACACATCTACTACCAGGTCCAATGAGTAGATATCAATTGTGAGCAGTGAGCACACACAACAACTCTCTGACTGTACTCAGTCTGAATTTCCATTTTATTATATTCTTAATGGGCGTGGCTAGCGATTCAGGGCTGGAGCCAGCGGCTACACGACAGAATGAAAGAGAAAGACGTCAAACTTTCCAAAGTTCCTCAATTCTGGAAACTACAGTAGCAGAGACAGCCTCCGCTGATGGGACCCAATCAGAACGTTTACAGTTACAGGAATTACAGTTCCTCTGAGCTAGGCGGGTCTACCTCACAGCAGATGACCAATGTATGTAAACAACTATACATTATAACATTGCTTAGTTTAACCACTTACATTACCAATAAGACAACAAGTCTACAGATATTATTTTTATTTGTGTTCTCCTAGCTGGAACTGAAAATCACTCCTCTTTGTTCTGATTTGTCTTTGGATACCCTCTTCCAGTATAGACGATAAGCTAGTAAATCACGATTGACGTACACGTGTGTGTGTGTGTGTGTGTGTGTGTGTGTGTGCTTCCCGCGTTTAGCGCCACCATGAGGCTGATTTGAAAACTGTCAAGTTTCATTTCTTCCTCAGCCTATAGTGGGAATAGGCATGCACTGCCAACAAGTGGTGAAGTGGTTTGCCATTGATTGCAGTTGGTTGATTGAATTTAGAATCTCAAGAAGGGGGAAGTGCAGCATGATTGTCTGGTTGAGTCATTATTATTAGGACATTTTACCAGTAGTAGTCAACGGTTGAGAAATAGTGTGATGTATACACATGGGATGCATAGCAAGTGTTAACTTACAAAAGCACTAATCTTAGCCCCCAGTTCCCCACCCAACACAACAGTGGTCCCAAGGTTGATTCGAAGTCAGGGTGGTGGTCCCTCGTTCACAATCAGTTGATAACCCCTGCTTTAAATCCTGGCATGCTCTTTTTATCGTTATCTAATCACTCATCATGTACGTACAGTACATGTACATGATAGTTTTGAGCTTTTGACTCTTTTCTTTCTGTTTCCATTGTTTCCATTTCATGCATGACATCTACTATCGAAGCTACCGTACCAAACCAAATAGTTTCAGTTTGATATGGTAGAACTTGATCTCCTCCTGACCTCCAGTAACACTGTCCTCTGAAATAATAACCTCTATAATAACCATATGACACGCACCCAGCACCTAAATGGCTGGGTGCGTGTCTGATAAGTAGTACTGATAAGACCCAATTATTGAAACCACAAATATCAAATATGGAATCTTTAACCCTGGCATTTGGGCATGTCATTATAGACCTGTAAATTGACACCTTTCCAGAATGGAATTTCCAGAACAATGGAGGAGGGGGATGAGCCATTCATTATCCATGCATCATTTTCTTTTGAACAACAACAACAACAAACTGGTTCTAAATGTTCTCCTTTGACAAACAACATTGATTCTAAATGTTCCAATATGAGAAATAAGGTAAAATAAACATTAAATAAACATGGGGCGAGATATCCGTGCTTTGGGGCAAGATATCCACGCTGTGGGGCGAGCTATGCACGGCTTGGGGCGAGCCATCTTCACTTTTTGCGGGGGCGAGTTGGCAAAGGGGCGAGATGACCTGTTACCAAATGAGGAGACTCCTGGAACCGGCACTGAGTACAGAAGATAGGACGCTCCTCCACCCGGACCCCTAGGGGGTACGGTGTTTATTACCGCATCCCCACAAAGCACAAAGGGCCCTGTTTTCTAGCAGGCTAGTGTAAATGACTTACAATCCTGTCTAAACACATTCTCGTAGTAGGTATAAGTCACACAGAGATATCCTTGCTGCGGTATCTAAGGACAAACTAATGCAATTTGAGTAACACATTTAATTGTCACAGATTCATGACTCACAACTCACTCACAACTCACTGTGGGTGCAAAGTGTTGTGAATTTGTAGATCAAGTTACAGCCTACAGTAACACTAAATCGCGCAAAACAACGATGGTGTTACGCTATCATTCCAGCATGCACATGTTGGAATTGAGAGAGTTGGAGAGTTACAGCACTTGGACTTTGTTAAATTATTGTGTCACACTCACGTAAAGTTTAATCGAAGATTCACCAAGGCACTTATAAGCAGGCTACAATTTAATGACCAGTCTAAACCACTTTTCAAGTTATCATATAATTGGTCCTTAATGTTCATTCTAAAATGCACATTCATTTCTCAATCTGTGTCTCATAGGAATTAGGAAGGGTAACCAAAAAAAAGAAAAAAGACATTTAGATGCGCATTATCGTGAGAACCATGGCTTCAATTATCGCATTGCAACTTTTCAGAAATAGAAAGAAAGCCTGCTTGGATTCCCCATAGATGATGTCACTGGTGGACGGGTTTCCGAACTGGCCTGCCCAGTTCCCACACAGTCCACAGCCCTCCTATGGTAAAGTGGCGAAGTGGTCCTCTAAGCCAAGGCCTCACTCACACCTTTCGATCTAGCATACAACATTGATGCATGCTAGATGTAAACAAAGGGTAAGTGGTAAGTGGCCCCAATGCCGTACAACATTTTTGTTGTACAGCTTTCGGCTGTGTTTCGACTGCCCCCCCTCCCCCTCATACAACAAAAATGTTGTGTCAAACCATGTGACTCCCATTGGAAATGCATTGCGAGCTTGCATCAGTAAACAAGTCTCATGCATCCGCTATACATCAATCTGTTGTGAAGGTGTGAGTCAGGCCTAAGGCTTCAGTTTGGTAAATAAATGCATTGCACCTCCAACCTGCAGAAGACTTTAGGCTATCTCTGCATTTTAGAACCAAGTTAATTGAACAAAACAAAACATTATAATAGCTATTATAGTATTAGTCAGACTCATCATAGACCTATAACTTAAGCTATACATGCTGAAGTTGGCCACACGGTGGCAGCATTGCTGCATTTAAGCGTCATTATTATGGCACCATCATTAGCTAATCAGAACACGTAGAACGAGTGAGAGAGAGAGAGAGAGAGCGAAAAAAGGCCTCTGCAATGCAGGTCAGTGGGTTAGCAGCTATTCCATACGTTTGTATCTGCTAACCCAGCTTTTTGTCAAGCCATCACCATGGATTCCTGCCATTATACATGCAGAATAATTCAGGCTCAGCTGAATAGATAGGCTACAGCCAATGTAATATTGAATTGGGCCTCATTTAGGTTTTGGCACATTTAATCACTTTGAAATGATACTAGTTATTTCAATAGTGTAGCATTGTAGCTTTAGACAATTGGATGCAATTGTCATTGTACAACTTCAAGATGATTTGTATAGCATATAGTCAATATCTCATTCTCATATACACTAATTTGATCTTTACTCTTCACTATTAAAGCAATAATATCCTGATTACCTGACCAAACTCAATGTCATTTGGATGCAGTTGGCATGTTTTATATATTCAATGTATATCCTGTTGTATATAGATTCCTAATTGATACAGGCCTACTGTAACATGTAAAAGCAAGTGTTGGAATGTATTACATCAATGTGAAAAATTGCATTGGTCTATATCTATAGGCTAGCCATTAGTGGTTTTGCCAATGGGACTGACACAGAATAGGCTATGCATTCATTCTATGGAGCAGGCTGTTCATTGATCTATGACTACGTCATTCTCATTCAGAAGAAGGGACTTCATTTCATGCCTGATTTTGAGACAGATGAGAGCTGCTAAAACAGTGTGTTAGTGTTGGGGGTGGGGGGGGGTCAGCTCACTTTAAAACCACTCAAATCCGAAAGTATTTTCCTCCATTTCCAGTAAACTGGAGGGAAAAGCAAATGTTGGCATGAGAGAACACTGACCTATATAATGCAACCCCAAAAAAGAACAGAATGAGTCATGCATTTTGAATTGAGAAAGGCTTAACCACTTATTCATATATGCTTTGTTGTAGCCTAACATCAAGTATGTTTGACATATGTTTCCTATTTTCACCTATAGAATAGGGTGTGGTATAGAACTGGTGTGGTCAATGAACACTATAGGGTACATCCATTCCACAGTACGAGCAGACCATGAAGGCTAATACTTTGTCATATGACATGTTGGACGCTAAGCTTAACCATGAACCCTATATAGAGTCCTTATCCTGGGCACGTCATAATAGATGAACATTTAACAAAAATAGCAAGTTCACAAGTGATTAGGTGTAGAAGAGGAACAAGTATAGACCCTTCAGGGATTCTGGTCAACTATAGGGTTTAAGTCGAGTGATTCAGTCAAACATAATGCACCCATCTTAGCTCAGTGCAGAGAAAAAACAGATATTTTCTTGTAAGGTGAAACCTGCCCACACACTCAGGCTAAGGAACTACAGGGCATGTAGAGACAGGAGTGAGAATATGTGAAAAACAGTCCATTGTATCCCCAAAACAGGCTACAGCGACACTGTTGCTGTCTATAGCAAAGTGCAAACGGGGAATACGGCTGAAGTTAACCGTCTGCTGAAGTCCAATATTTACCGATAGGCCTATCATGTCCAGTATATAGTTTCTTTAGAGTGAAGCATTGTGGTCACTGTGTCAGACTCATAACGCTCCGTCATATTTCATGGGTGTTTTTTAATGCTTTTGTGACCTCACAGCCCCTCAGGATAACATGATATGGGTCAGTCAGTCACTGCAAATACACACACAACACCCATGCAAGCGTGCAAAGATAAATACATGCACACACACACACACACACACACACACACACACACACACACACACACACACACACACACACACACACACACACACACACAATACAAGAGAGTATGGCTCAGGGGTCTTTTTGCATTGACTTCTTTCCCCCTTGTCATGGGATAGCCACCATGAGGCCGTCATCCTATAGTTCATTATGTTGACTCTCACGTACAACCCCATAGCTCTGCCTTCATCACACATGAGTCAGGCCTTATACTGTAGTTGAGCTATACTCAGAATCACCTTTATTGTCACATCACACGATTACACGTATAAGATACATTATTTTGTGTTCTCAATATATTCAGGAAGAGGTAGAATATGGTAAGAGAATAGAGAAGAGTTAAAGGAATATAGAAGTCAAATAACAGGAAGGCACAGTCAAATCAAATATACACAAAGTCCAATATACAAAAGGTGCATGATTAAGAAACACTATGGAAGGCAGAATGCTTCTTGTACACAGGTGGAAATGTACAGTATAGATAAGAATAGCAGGAAGGGCCATCAAATCTGAGTGTGCATTAGTATTTAAATGAAACAGATCAGATAATATAATCACGTCAAATAGCATAGCAGTTATAAATTGCTTGGGTAAAGTGGCATTGATAAAGAAAAACCGCAATAAAAAAAAGCAGCAGGTAATGAGTCACCAATCTCACCATCTCTTGTGTATGATATCAACTAAGTATAGTGTTAGTGCCGTAGCAGAGAATGCAGACATAGTCATATCATGTGTATTAAGTGCTTATATGCCTAAGCGGCACAAAGAAATTAACACAATCTATTCTACACAGTAAATATAATTTCTATGCGGGTCCATAAGGGATCCAGGCAGCACCCTTCTGGCTCAAGGCCTATAGGTCTACCTTTTAAGTACTTTACACAATTCCCTCATGGACAGGAGCACTTCCCTTTTGATCCACTTTCATGCATTGCCCTGGTGACCAACCTAGAGTCATGTGTCTCTCCCATGGGCGAGGAAGGGCAAGGGCATCTGTGAATGTATATCTCTTTATATATGCATTATGCAGCGTCTGTGTGCTGTATGCGTTAATACTGTACAGCCACCCCCATCTCTTTGGCTGCAGGCCTCCATCAAAGAGTGGGGGTACCATGTGGCACCCGCCCCTCTCCCCCCTCCTCCCTTCTTCAGGGACAGGCGAACGTGTGAAACAGCTGGTGCGGTCCGAAAGCCAATTAGAGCTCCCTGGCCCCCTGCCTTGGTGTGCCCGGGACATGCAGCCTGCTATAGGCCGAGCTGGGGAATCGGCAAAGTGTGGTCGTTAGCGCCTGCCGAGGGCATTAACAGGGAGCCATGCTTCTCCTGGTCTATACTATAGCAAAGTCAGATGGGAACCAAAGGATATTGATTTTCTGGGGCTGCAGTTCTATATAGTCTGCGGTTAAACAGGAATTACAATTCCAGAGTTCTCCTGCCCTGTTAAGTCTGATTTGTGATACACTTATACATGTTAACCAGGCACTGCCCAGAGCGAAGGATAAAAACCATAAAAACCTATACTTCTCCTCTCCCCATGTCGGACACTAATTTAGGACATAAACTATAAGTACATTAATTGATCATAAAAATGTCTTCTACATCTTGACAGTTTTCTGAAAAAGCTATGTTTCTATGTCAGTGGTTCTTCAATCTTTCTAACATAGCAGACCTACAAGCTCGTTATTTAACTAAGAATGGCACATGTTGTCTATATAGGACAGGCTGTGTGGAATATGATAATATAATGTCTTGTTTTGATTTATGAACTCCATCATATTGATTTCATTTGGTTCATCTCTGTGTTAATTGTAGCGTTTGGATCAATTGCATGTTGTCATAAGAGGTGTTATAGCTGAATGAATGATTTAGCCTGGAGTTGGTCTGTACAGATGCCAGGAAGTCATTAGGGAGAATGGCTGTCGGAAGGTTCAGCTCTGTGAGAAGCTAAAGTCACCCTGAGGCATCTGAGAGGGGTCACAGGGGTCACGCACACACGCACGCACACACACACACACACACACACACACACACACACACACACACACACACACACACACACACACAGTCACACACACGCACACGCATGCGTGCGCACACATGCATACATGCATACATATACACACTCTCTTGGACTATCCTCAAAGGAAAATACAATTTAAGCACAATGAATAAGTGAGCAGTAACACTAAATAATATATGTTTCATACCATTGTCTAAATCTCTTAAGACCTTTGTATGCCTTTTTTTGTATCACCCCCCCCCCCCCCCGTTCTAAATAGGACGGAACCAATAGACCAATATAGAATGAGTTATCAATAATGTATAATGATCAAGAATATAGGTTTTAGCTGCGTCTGCTCTGGGGTGGTGGTGGACTGGGGGGTGTCGGGGGGTCAGCCAAGGCCTGTCCATCTGGGGAAACGTTGGCGGCAGTCAAATGTGTTCACAATGTGTCATAATGTTAGGTATGTGGTGTAGCACTGCAATACGGATTTTATCACAATATTGTTATGGCCAAATCCTTGTGGCTGACTGACACGATATTCGCAATCAACCATGAAATGTATTAATACATCTATCTGCTACTCTGGTCAGTGGTCAGTTTGGAGAATCAATGTCAAGACAAAAGGCCCCCACACTGCCTGCCACACATGTAAAGCGTCTTTGAGTCTACTTAGTATAAATATATAAAATGTATAAAATGTATAAATGTGTCACAGGGGTCAACACACACGCACACACACACACACACACACACACACACACACACACACACACACACACACACACACCAATTATCGTTGCAACAAGAAAAGACATTTCGTCAGTTAGTTCGACATGATCTCACAATATATAGGCAGCTTGGCTGGTAGACTTAACAATAAGATTGAAAAGCATACATTGACCTTTTCTACAGCATCTGTAAGTGCTTCAATAGACTGCGTTTTTGCTCCATTAGCTCTCGCAATTGATGTTTCCAACTCTAATACATTCAGAAATATTATTTTCAATTTTCTAACAGAAAGACTATGAGGAGGTTTCCATCTACACACAAGGAGATTTTTTGCAGCAGTAACTCCAGCAAAGAATACTTTATTTTTATAAGATAAGATGAGATTTGGTGGTAAGGAGTGTGGAGTCATCATTTAACAACACAATCTGAGGGAGACATGGTACCTCGAGTCCTCGATTGCAAACAATTCAGATAAGGTAGCTACCCGAGACCAGAATGTCTTGACCCTGGGACATTCCCAGAACATATGCATATATATATATATTATTATTATTATTAATACAGCCTGCCTTCAGCGCCCTGCATAGGTGAGAATGACACCCATTTAAGCGCCCCCGCAGGTGCATTTTTGCGGTGATCACGTGTGGATCCGCCCAGCCTAGACGCTTCCACCAATAAAACACACACACCAAAAGTCTCTGCTGTGCCGTGTGTGTATGTGTGCTGTGCAGTGCTTGCTTCCTCCATGCGATGCAACACAAGCCGCACAACAAACGCTGCTGAGAGGCGGCGCCGCGGAGGTAAAACGAAACCCCGGGCGGTGACTCGGTCCAAAGGTGCACAAAGATGATTAATTAGTAAAATAAATGCCCTCGGTAACTGGACACGACACCCTGAACGGCGGCGGAGCACACCGAGGACAAGCGTGCGTGGTGGTGGTTATCTTATCACCATAGGACAGGACGGAGGCCAGGTAAGTCAAATGCATATAAGGCTATACGCAATGCATGTGCTGCTTCGCACTGGTTTATGATGCGCTCCTGTTGTTGACTCATAAAGCCCTCGGTCTAATGATGACATGTGTTGTTGTAGGCTGCGTGTGTGTGTGTGTCTGTGTGTCTGTGTATCCGGTGGGACTTCGGTGACAGATGAACCCTCAAACTCAGATCAGTTTATCATGCATTATTTACGATCCGGAGCCGCAGTCGAGCGAGAATGTGTCACGATACACTGACTAGAAGGCATGATCCAACACAACACGCAACATGCATTTTACCTATCTATCTTATACGTCCCGTTTCCAATTGATGGAGCGATCTATGAATGAATGAATGAATAGGCCGGCTACTGGCAGCAGGTGATTATTGGATCAGCGCGTGTGAAGTGCAGGCAGAAAACGGGTCAGCTGCAGAACAGACGCTCTCAGCATTGCACAACTATAGATAACAGAATAGTGCCGTAAGAAGTGCACCAGAATAAACGCGATGCATTTCATTCTAACTACAGTGAGTCAGTGACATTCGTGTTTTGTATTGTATTTTGCCGTGTGACCGCAGTGATCTGCAGCAGAGGAGAGAGAGGGAGAGAGAGACAGCGGACGGACCGACGGGGAAACGGTGGATTGAATTGGTGGAACGGGAGGGGAGCTCGATCTACTCTTGCAGAGGGAAAGGAAACCCGGGGCGACCAGCTTGGCCAAGACGGCGGAACCCTGTGGTTCTACACGCTGTTGGTGCCTATAATACTGCGCACTTCAGAACCACCACCGAGCCTTCCACTGCTCCAAGGCATGACGGAATTAAACCCAGTGCATCACCGCTCACCCACCGCCACGCTGCGGTCGCCTATAGTCTGACGAAATAAACCAGAGAGCGGCAGGGACTTTTTTTTTGACAGCTGGGGGGAATTTAACGGCCTATAATTATAAACCGGACTTCCCACAGTAGTAGTAGTGATATTTGGAATAAACAACTGACTTTGGCCATCGGAAACCCTGCGCGCACCGCCGCGGCCGGCCGGCGGACATGATGGGAAATGTAAATAGACGTTAGGGCTGGATTTTAAAGTGCGCACACTTGACTTCCCCCCCCCTCCTCGTTCTCCTCCCGAGCAGTCCGCGCGATGGAGAAGGTCGACGCGGAGCAGCAGGACGGAACAGGAGAGCCGCTCATCCACAGCGTCCATGGACCGAACCGGATCAGGCCTTCGTCGTACCGGGCCCTGCGCAGCGCCGTGTCCAGCCTGGCCCGCATAGACGACTTCATCTGCGAGAAGATCGGTGCAGGGTTCTTCTCGGAGGTGTTCAAGGTGAGGGGTGTGTGTGTGTGTGTGTGTGTGTGCGTGTGTGTGTGTGTGTGTGTGCGTGTGTGTGTGTGTGTGTGTGTGTGTGTGTGTGTGTGAATTATGACAGGATGATATAGTTATGAACTCAAGAATGACAATTTACTAGCACTCATGTTATAGTTTTTGATTGAAATATGTATTAACAGTTTGCAGAATTACAGTACATTTCAAGCACAAACTCAATACAAAGACTTAACTGTGAGTGGACGACCCAATAAAGCATATACACTTGTTTACAAGAGGGTCCACCAGTTAACCCCTGGCCTGCAAAACTAAACATGAGTGAAGCATGCACATGGTAGGTAGGTACTGTAGTGTAGATCCTAGTAGCAGTAGGGTTGAATACAAGAACACTCGCTCCAAAACATGCTCGCCCCAGGTCTAATTCAGTGGTCCGCAAGAAAGATGTGGCAGAGTGTGTTTTGGGGCAAGCATCCGTGTAGGCCGGGTTAGGGTCTGTGTTATAGAAGCACCATTAAGTGGCTATACTATAGTCCACACATCTTAGGCTGCTTTCATATGGGTCATTTATTTATACACCATAAGACCTTATGGTGTATACTTCTGTCTGTGTCAGACTGATAATTGATTTTCAACTGGCCAGATGGAAGGCCCCATGCTTTTCAGTTGAACAATATAGTATAGAGTACATATAGAATATTGATGGCCCATGGTCTGGATTTAGATTGGAGCTAGCTAGAATCTAGATATTTATTGGAGCTAGCTGAATTGTGTTTTTACTCAAATATTAAAGGTGCTTTGGGCCCACCCACTACAGTAAGTCACTTCCTTGAAGCTTTTTTGGCTAACTACTATCCAGTTATAGTGACTTGATTAAGAACACAATTTGGTAGCTATGGTCAGAGTGTCAGAGAGACCGCATGACGACCAGAAATCATGCCAGTCAGTCAGCTGAACAAATTCCCCCCCAAAACATGACTGTCTGCTATAGTTCCCCATCAAGAAAACAAGTGGTTTCTCTGGTAACAAACATCCCAAATTAGACGAGCAAGAGAACAGTCATGTTGCTGTGGGATTAGTGAGGATTTAACCGAAGGCGTCATGTTGGAAAACCTACACTTCATTGACCCTGCTAATGATGACCCGCCATACGCCACTGACCCACATGTCATGGATGGGGAACACAGTGTTTTGGTGATGTAAGTGATCCGGTTAGGACAGCCAGATCCGGCACAGTGTACTGGTAACCCTACTCTGTTCTGTTGGGACCAGCATCTCTCGGCTCTTTGAACTGCCTCATAAAGTGCTTGTGAGAGATAAAAGAAATGGGAGATAAAATTATAATGAGCCTAAGGAACAAATTGCATCATTAAAGGCCGGATCTGTGAGACAAAAATAATCGTCTAGAAAAAAAACCTTTAATGTGCATAAACCCTAATGTATAAGTTTGAAGAGGGAACGTATACAATCATTGCTTGGTTGCATACTGTTGTTTTACGAAAAACATCGGTAATCCACCGACCTTTTGAGAATCCAGAAAAATCTGTCGTCAGTCGGGGCTCTATAGAAGGACTTGGTTGTTATTCTCGTTAAGCTGTCCTCCCATGGTGCGCCGCGCTAGTATTGCTATGTGTTGTAATGTATAGGAATAATGCCCAAGTCCTGACAAGAAAAACATACCAGAGCCATCTTGCGGTTATATACAGGCCCAAGCATCAAAACCTTAACTAACCCCCTCTGCTGCTCCCTCCTGCTCCGCGTCGACCTTTCTCCATCGCGGACTGCTCGGGAGGAGGAGGACGAGGAGGGGCGAAGTCAAGTGTGCGCACTTTAAAGCCCTACGGCGTCTATTTACATTCCCCATCAGGTCTGCCGTAAAAGTATTTCCTAGCTAGGGAACTCATTGTGACCAGTAGGCCTAGAACACATCTCACCTTCCACACTGTCTTGTCTGCTCTCTGTTTATAAAGGCAGAACTTTCTTAAGTACTTATTTACTGTAGGCCTACAGTATGCTGTTGACAGATACAGAACACCTTGGTGGTTGAACCTAACTCTATAGTATACACACACACACGCCGTCGCACGCAATATATACTGTTGAAACCTGTTGAACGTAAATAAATGTAGGCTGGAACTATGGCCTATTATTTATCCACATCATCCACATTGGGAAAAGTTTTTCCTTTTCCCCCTGGTACATCATAAAATGTGCCTGGCATGAACTCACTAGGAGTTCAGTTTGTTGAACAATTCTTCTAATGTGACCATACTCTACTCTTGAGGAAAACGGCTGGACAACCAGAGAATGGCACAAGGGGGCCACTGGGCCCTCATTTAGCCACTCCCTCCCCTCCGGTTTGCCCTTTTGAATGGCCAATGAGGATGCAAATGTCACTGTGTTTACTGCTGACCTGTTGAGATGCCACTTGGGTTTTGATCGGCTCGCCCTTTGATAGCGTGCCATATATATGCAAATGTATTACCACTGCTATCGGCTTCAGGAGAACTGCCATAAAGTCAGCTGGTGGCAATGTCGTGTTGTGTAATTGTCTCCTAATGGCATTATGCAGTACTGTACTCATTGTGCACTGCCTTAGGGTATAGAAATGCGTTTGCTGAAGAAGTTTACTGTATCTCTCAGAGATACGATGGATTTCTGTCAGAACCTTTTGCTGCGAAGGACACAAACTCGACTGAGCCAAGTTTTCACGCACACGCGGGTCTGCGCTGTATAGTGCACGTAGACTTTGAAGTGTTAATCCTCGCTACTGCATCCTTCATTCTGCTGCACTCTACACTCTGGCGACCTGCCATTTCTTCCCCCCGTCAATGTGAGATCAATGGAGCCTCACGGCAAGCAAGGCAACCATTCACCTCACCGGTGTGCCATTGTGTAACCCCCCCCCCCCCCCCCCGCCAGCCCCCCCAAAAGGCAGAGGGGGGTGGGGGAGAGCTGGTTGGGAGAAAGGAAGGGTGCATGCATGTCAAGACAAATCCTTCAGGTGCTGTTTTTCATCTTTCTTTAATATTCTTCAAAGAAAGAGTCCTGCTGGTCCGTGTGTTTGTGCACGGCAAAATCCTGAGTGTTGTTCATTTAACTCTGAACGGACCCATACAGGTCCATTTAGAGTTAAACTAACACTCAGGTTTTGACTTTGTGTGTGTGTGTGTGTGTGTGTGTGTGTGTGTGTGTGTGTGTGTGTGAGACCCTGCTTTGGTCTGCATGTGCAGGATTCCTGCTGGTTTCCCAGTTTTGTTTCCATCAGGCTCAAACCAGACCTGATCCACTGTTGGTCAGAACACAATGGAAATAACACAAATAAATCACACCGTACCATTGTTCCAATGTTCCGTTTAAACTTTGGATTTACATCCTCGACATAACTTCTGAGAAATATTTGGTTATTTATTAGGGATGGGAATTATCGATAAATTCATTAATTGATAACTATATCCAGCCTTATCTCTCTCTCTGATAACCTTATCGATCGATTAAAAGGTTAGTTGATAAGCATTTATTTGAATCTACATTTTGCTGATATAGCAAGAATACAAAAGGCATATTCTATTCCTTAATCAAATATTTATTTGACCATTTGAGATACAGGGCCAGGCAATGACATACTGTGGCTACCAAGGTGGGGTGGACCTTTTAAAACCGGCCCACATGTGTGTTCCTCGGCCGTGCGCGCACGCAGACACTATTACATTCACAGAAAACCGCCCAATGATGGAACTGCAGAAATTTCAATTAGTTGTTGACTGTTAAGTTTAATTGAAGAATTTCAAAAAAATGTGATACTCTACTTGGGAGTCCTTAATCGCTTGTTTAAATCTGGTGTGCCAACCCTACGGAACGGGGTGAAGTGTGTTGTGATGGCTTTTCCCTCGTAATTCAAAATGACTTGCAATGCTATTATTGGTATGGGCACGGCAGGTAATTTCAGGGTTTGCTTCAATGGTTTGCCGCGATTGGCTCATTGCAGTTGTTGTGGAAAACGGACACAAAGTCTGTGAATCACCTACTAGTGAGATGCTTCGCCATAGTAAACATTGAATCATCACAATAATTACTCTATAAAGCTATGATTAGTTGAATTACTGTACAGCCTGTATTGGTGAGGTGTGTGTGTGTGTGGGCATTTTCTGTAATGGATTCACACATGGGAGGGGTTTTAGTCTGCTGAAGGGACATTGCAAACCACAAAAATATAAATAAAGGTCAATGGTTGCGTAGGTAATGAGAGACACCAGTAGTCCAGTACCTGTGTACGGGGTTGATTGGCAAAGTAGAACGTCCCCTTTTACATGTGTGTTCATGTGTCTGCTTCATTTGATCGCTACCTTGTGTGTGTGTGTGTGTGTGTGTGTGTGTGTGTGTGTGTGTGTGTGTGTGTGTGTGTGTGTGTTCTCTGAAAGAGCAGGGGGGTATGTTGTCTGGATATGGGATCCGTCTTACTCAAGACAAGTAGGGACTAGCTCTGGAAAACATCTAGCTCTGGCAGCACTATACAGTGCAATCCAGGGGAAGAGTGCCACTCTGGATCTTGCTTGTGAGGATAAAATGTCAGGAGAGAAGCGGTATTATTAAGACACACATAAAACCTTATCCATCTTCCATATGCTTGTGATTAAAATAAAGACACACACACACACACACACACACACACACACACACACAGTGTCTGACTCTGTTGCCATTGGATCGCGGTGTTGGATGGAGTGCCAGTTTTGACTTGAACCTCCAGGGCTTAGCAAAACACTTTTCCCCTTTATTATTCCTCTCCTCCTCCCTCGTTCCAGTCAGGACCTGCTCTGCTGACACTTCAGAGCAGAGGTGTGTTTGTGTGTGTGTTTTGTGTGTGCACGCGCGCCTGTCTTTGTGAATTTCCCTGTTGTTCGTGATCTGCAGTGTGTCATGCGAGTGGAGTTGTTCGGCTAGGCAAAATGTCTTAACCATACACTATAATTATACTTAGTTGACCGGGGT
The DNA here is from genome assembly GCF_963924005.1 of Protomyctophum bolini. NCBI lineage: Eukaryota > Metazoa > Chordata > Actinopteri > Myctophiformes > Myctophidae > Protomyctophum > Protomyctophum bolini. The sequence goes on along the minus strand of NC_137881.1, from coordinate 27,515,880 downwards.
CCCCCAGGGCTCTAATCCAGGTCTGCTGCTTTTTTCACGCTAAACCAAATCTCTTCACCCAAAATAGCAAATGTAGCCTGACACTCACACACTGAATTTTAGTTTCGTTTCCCTTCATTATTAAACTCAATTCGCGCCAGCATTAATTATTCCCTCGGTAGCGTATTGCCATGGTTTTATCGCACGTAACACTTACTTTGAAGAGGCAAATATCCGTAACCGAATGTTACAATGACAAACTGCTGTGTGTGGTGTCATGCCTGGATGTTGTTGTGTCGGTCAGTGGTGGAATAACCCGACCGCGAGTGTCAGCCCGCCTGCTACAGCCCGTTGAAAACCCTTGTATTCACCAGAAACGTCCCCCTCAATGTCCTTTCTGAGATACAGAGCTGTGAATGGTGGGCTTAGACTGTTAGTGGATGCGCGCGCATCCGCGCATGTTCAAAATGGCCGCGGCCGCCGGCCAGTGTCCCACTCTGTGTTGATGTGGTTAGCAACATCAGCAGATTAAAAAATGGGGGCTAGGGTACTAATTTAAACCTTTGTGTTCCTCGTTTCTGGTGGACTCAGTGTTAAGACTGAAAGCCCTCCCCACGGCAGCAGTTTCTGGGATGTGCGTTGTCAAAGCGGCAGTCTTCGGCGATTGGTTCATAGTTCATACCAACCAATCAGAATAGTAGGAAAGCAGATGACGTTGTTGTCAATCATGTGGCTATGGCTAACCCGGTTGTTATTGCTAACCAAACAAACACAGCCATAGAGCGCTACTAGCATGTAAAATATATATCGGATGATGATGTTTATATAACCTGTCGTTTCCGCAAAGAAACTATTTATCATAGGTCGATTTAATAGCCAGATTGATACGAGTCACCGCAGTGGTCTTGTGGTTAGAGTGTCCGCCCTGAGACTGGGAGGTCGGGGTTCGATCCCCGGCCGGCTCATACCAAAGACTCTAAAATGGGACCCAGTGCCTCCCTGCTTGACACATAAGGTTTGAATTGGGGGTAAGTCCCTGCGACATACTAGCGTCATGTCCAGGGGGTGTACTTGTACATCAAGCTGCCTCACGCTACAGAAACAGGAGATGGGCTCCTGCCCTATGGGCCCCATGGCTCGGCAAGGCTACTTACTTCACCGCAGTGGGGGCAGCCATGTTTGTTGTTTGACGCTGTCGAGTGACGGGGGCTGATGGCCAATCGGCTGCTGCGATCAGATTTTCGACTGACGCCACCGTAGGCAGAATCGCCAGGACATATATTTTTAATGGTATAGCGATTCAGGACTGGAGCCAGGCTATAGCAAATGTGCTATAAACTCAGAATCGGAATACATTGTGAGGTTGTAGATTAGATTAGATTTAGAACATGCATGGCTAATTTCACCCCCAGAATAGGTGTTCATCATGAGCATTATGCTTGTTTTCCCCCGTGGGGTGTGTGTGTGTGTGTGTGTGTAACTGTGCATGCGTGCGTGTGTGACTGTGGACTGTGGTGTGGAGTACAGGTAATCCAATCTCTCAGCTGAGCCTTAAGGGAAGCCCCTCCCATTAAAGGTAAACAAACAACTCAGGTGTGTGAAGTGTTCTCCGTGGAAGTTGCTCAAGACTTGGAGGGTTGGGGAATGTTTTAGTATGCTTTTTTCCCTTTTTCTTTGAATGTCCTCTATTTGCCGTTGAATGCCTTTACTTGTCACAGCAAGACCCAGGCCACGCTAACCCATCATCAGCTAGCTTGCACACTCGCTTTCACTCACTGTTTCCAACAGAACGTCTATTTCACAAGCAATAAGCCATGTTTTTGAAGACGTAATGTGTGTTCATGTGCGCACGAGCATGAACATATATTTTCCTGGAGGCAGCATGTGAACTGGAGTGACCTCGTGTTTAGGCACGCAAATGTGTGTGTGTGACTGTGTGTGTGTGTGTGTGTGTGTGTGTGTGTGTGGATAGGGGGGGGGGTTCTGTGAGAGGCAGGGGGTATGTTGGCTTTCTGCAACGGGCTAAAGGGTTGTGTGTCGGTCACTACCTGCCCGGTCTAGACAGAACTGAGATCGGGTTCTGTAGGAGCCCAGCTAGCGGAGAGACCTCCCTGCTCGCTCACTGACGGACTGTACTTGGCCACTCGCCTCCTTTCAAACACACCCATGCGCTTATACACACGCTTATGTAAACGCACACTTCGACTCTTGTTGTCATCTTTCCCCGGGAGGGGCGGTTCTAGGAAGAGCATAGGGATGTAGGCAGAGAGGTTGAGTGCTTCAATGGAAGAAGACAAGAAGCTGTTTTTCAGCTGCAAGGCCTCATCCCCATTTCTAGCTCACATCAAGTGTCATTGATTATATAGAGGCAATTCGTCTTTGCACAGCGGCGGTGTATAGATGCCAAAGAAAAGCATAATATTTAGCTAGGACTGAAACGATTCCAGTGAAGTTTCTCACGTGTCATTTGTTTGGAAACCTCCAGTGGGGGGGTTTATTTTAAGTTTATTTTTGATGTACTGGGTTTATATTAAGCCAGGGTTAAAATGTCACCAGCTAAACTGCTGCTAGCGATTTCAATCCTAGCCACCGAAACCACAAAACCACAAGAGGGTGTGAGTGCCAAAATCCACTGGCAATGTCCCGCTCTTGTGTGTGTGTGTGTGCACGCCGTCATGTATGTGCGATTGTGTGTGTAGTCATGCATTCCCTCTCTTTCGTGCTCCACACACTCTTGACCTTAGCAGCAGAGCGCAATGTGCAGTGATGTGCTCCGCAAACCCAGTTTTTCTTTCTCTCTCCTATATGTCTTGTCTCTCCTCTGCTCTCTATTTCTATACTCTTCTCCTCGTCCACTCTCTCCATCTCTCTCTCTCTCTCTCTCCCCCCTTCGTCTCTCCTCTTGGTAGAGCTGTCTCTGTACCGCTCGCGGTCTCAGACATGCATTAAATCTCCATGTCTCTCTTTTTCTTTTATCCGTCAGTCTCATCATTGCCGCTGGCTAATTACAGACACTACTGCAGTGCATATGTTCACTGCAGGGAGAGAGAGAGAGAGAGACGGAAAGCGAAAGATGCCCGTGACCTTTTTCAGCTGACAACAGCACTTTACAAGACGGAGTATGTTTTAGGAGGAAGTTGAGTGCATTGCATGTTCATGATTGAGAGGAGAGAGAGGTGTGCCCTTCACCACCGTCTCTCAGCTCCGATAGCTGGCAGTAGAGTGTGCACGTGTGCGGTTTGATTGCACCATAAGGTGGAGTGCAGTAACCATTGTGTATAGGGCTTATATGTGTCGTTGTTCATGCTACAATCCCATGGAGACGCCTCTATTAAAGACACACGCCTTCAGTTGGTTTTCAAACCTGTTGTACCCATGGCACACCAAAGGGAAAGTGAAAATCACACCCGTGTGAAGTGAGTGGTGCAACTCCGTGTGTTTGTGTGTGGGGGGCGGAAGTTCCAGACCCACAGTAACGCACCCAGGGTGCCGGTGCGATTCCGGCGAGCCGCCCCGCATCCGAAACGGTTGAGAAATGACAGAGTTACCCTGTGGGGGTCCCTCCACTGTACTGTACTGTCACTGTACTGTACTGGGTCACCCAAAATCATCATATATTCAGTTAATATGTGTGTGTGTGTTAGGTTGCGCACATGTGGTGAAAAACAACCATGCTGTTTTCGTGCTCAGACGCACCCAGCCAGCCACCCACCCACCCACACACATGGCTCCGTAAGGGAGTGGTTGCGCCACTCAATAAAAACCTCATGTCACATGTATGTATACACTACAGTATTCATATCTTTTCAAGAAGATAACATTTGCCTGGTTGTCACCTTGCAAATGTTTATTTGTAGTTACTAAGCCAAATAAAAAGAAAAAAAACGTAATTTCATACAATAGACAATCCACAAGAATTTGCCTCTGTAAATACTTATGTAAATGAGTGTGCACACAGTAGGCTACTGTATATATATTGTGGCACTCGGTTTGAGAACCACTGGACTACTCTTCCAATGGACAAGGACTCCCAGCATGCACGCACGCACGCACGCTTGAGAAAACAAAGCAAGCACACCTCGCAGACGCACACTTGAGAGCCTGTGTCCGTCATCTGTACTAATGGTGGGCAACTTTGACGATGGAGAGAGCCACTATGTTTCCACACTCACGCCAGAGGGCCAGATTGCATATTTCTGTCATAAAAAGCAGATCACGTGTTTTGATATTTTAATTTAAAATCCTGAAGAATCTTTTAGACATTAACACGTTATGTTAACTTTATGAACTAAATACAAATACATTGAACATAAAAAGGAAAAACATTTTTTTTGAGCCCCAATCCCCCGCCATGAACAGCTCTCAGCGGGTAAATGGGGCTGGTCAAGGTCTCAGGTTCCAACTCCGATATTTTAGATTTTCCCTCCCGGACCCCCGTGGCGTTTAAGAGGTTAAGCTACATATATATATATAGACTGAAGTAATTAAACCGGGCCATGTTTTCATGTTGTATTGTAACTGAATTCAATAAATATATCAGTAATATATCAGAAATCAATAATATATCCGTATTCTGATATTAACCTGCATTAAGTGAAGGTGGCCCCCGGCCTGCCAGTTGCCCATGTATGCCCTGGACTGTATAATAATGGCGGTGATGGAGTGACACAGCCTGCAGGCTGTCTGCTCCTCCAGCAAGTATATAGCAAAACACCGACCTACTGCTGGGACATGCTGCATCAGCACTTGGCTCACATCTGCATTATAGGCTGGGTGTGAGATTTTGGGTGAAGCGTGTGTCAGAGAGAGAGTGAGCACCGAGCTAACAGTTTTAGCATGCACATGAAAATCCACTCTCGGTCCACTTTCTTGAGCCATGATTTATATACTTTTGTCGAACGACTGTGTCGCGTGTGGGGGGGGGGGGGGGGAATAGTCGATATGCAAGCCCACGCGTTGTGTGAGTTCAGCTGTTGTTGCTATTTTTGGAATAGTGTTGTTTGATAGTTAAATCGGGGCTGGGGAAAAGTGTAAAATGTGCTTTCGTCACGCTCTCCTTGCAATGAACCCTAGTGTATGCTCTGCCCTGCTTTCTAAAAGTGAATCTGCGGTTGTACAGTGGAAGCAAAAAAGAGCAGCGATTCATCATACAGGCCGTTATGAAGCCTCCTAATCCTCTGTGCACTGCGTTCTGGCAGCAGACTCTATGGCTGATGGAGCACTGAAATACTGTACTACTACTACTACTACAGTAGGATCTGTTCTCTGTGCATCTGTGCCTGTGCTAGAAACCTGTGTGTGAGAGAGAATGGAACCAGATCGGGCCGGCCTGGGTAATTAACACAATCTATGCCAAACTCGAGAAATCTCGAGAATATGCATTAATTAAACCCTCCTTTGCCAAACAAGAGAAATGTTGTATTAATCCAGAATTATTATTATTATTACCGTATTTTAACTTCCCATCGCTAGGCAATGCTTGCTTCCATGGTGTGACATCATCAAAATCCAAAAATGTAATCTTGCTAATGCTAATATAGGTTAATGGAATAATTTGGAAGCATTTGTTTTTGTTTTAAATCTTTTTTGCAATAGTCATTCATTAATCATAATCAAGGCAAAATTCTGACATGATATTGATTTGAAGTGATATCGCCCAGCCCTAGTTCATTCAAAGTCGAAGCAGGAGAGCGTGTCTGGCATGGCGGTGGGAAGGGGACTTAATTCAGGGGAGCTTGACTCTCACTGACTGGCGGTTTGAGGCAGAAAGCAGGTATCCTTGATCTTACTAGGTTAAACGCCCCAGACGTGCGAGACGAGTATATTAATAGCATTACTCTCTGCACTCTAGCCGGGTAGCCTAATAGGCTTTGTGGATTTCCCTTCTCCATCCTGATCCTGTGTGGCTTGGTTCAGAATCCAGGCCAGGCCAGCTCTCTCTATGCTTCCTACTGGACCTACTCGTCAATGACTCCCTCGCCCCGTCTGTGTCACTTTCAGCATCACATCTGCCTATTTTCAGTCTCTCCAGCGACTCCCCACTCCTCTCCCACCACCTCCTCGCTCTGACTCTGTCCTCTCATCCCCGTGCACCCCTCCCCCACATGCAGCGTATACACTCACTGTGTTAATGCACACCATTAATACGTGAGCAGCCGTAACCGATCGTTACATCCTGCGTGCACGTACACAACGTAGATGCATGTTCCAATCGCTTCGAATAACTTTCATGCTCGCTTTCCCCCCTCGTTAATCCCATCTTCATGCTTACAGCACTATCGCGTGTAGTAGTAGTGTGTAGTCTCATTCCCTCCGCTCGCCAGTGAACATGACATTAATACACTGTTGTACCATCATGGCATGCACGTGTGCTCGCTCACACACAGACATACACACACACACCCCCACACGTCGGTCTTAGACATGCAGTCAGCACAGTCATTGTCGCAGCTTGTGCAGCGGTCTGCACAAATTCACAGGTCTAAATGTATTCGGGGTGGGGGGGTGGGGGGGGGGGGGCTTCCCCCTTCCAGACATAAGAGATTGTACGCAAAGGGGAGCATATCGTATCGCCATGGTTACCATACCAGGCGTAGTATATCGCCATAGCAGCGTATAGTAGGAACAAAGCGGCTGCGGAATGAATGAATGATCTTAAATGACCTTCCTGCTGTCTGCACGGCATCAGCAGTACCAGGATAACTTTGTGCCAAATGTCATTGCCATAGTAATTTAGCATAAGGATGATCCTGTGTTGTGGCCAATGTAGCATGAAGCGTGCTGCTCGTGTAACTACAACATGTCACATTATGATTGTAAATGGTGTGGAGTGTATGGTAGTATATGCTAAAAATAAAATATGTACTGTATATATATATAAAACTGTGTGCCTGTGTGGTGACCAGCTGACAGGCTGGAGACACGTTTGAAGTGGAAAGTGTTATCTTTGCTGTCCTTAAACCACTCTCAATATTTTTGTTTTATTCTATATTTAGTCTTGCTGCTGTAAGAGCTAAAAGGACTACTTTTGCACAGTTGCAAAAGACAAGGCTTTAGAAACAGGTGCATTGGAAATAAACCAGCAGAGCACATACGATCCTGCTCTGTCTCAAACCTTTTTTTTACGCGACACAGACTTGATTGACTGAACACTTTTAAGGTTGACTTTGAAGGTCAGATAGTCTCTCTTACTTCCTTTGGGAGACTGTTCCAGTGATGGGAGGCTCTAACACAGAAGACTGTTTCACCAAACGCACTATATCTGGTCGACACTTCGCAGTCCCCTCTGGTAGTCGCCCCTTGTTGCTCTGTCACCACGGTCCCTTCGACCTATGAACTGTTTCAGTGGTGGAGGTGCAAGTCCATTTAAAATCTTCACATCTGGTAAACAGTGCTTACCATTCCACAGACCAGAACACGGCGCTCCGGCCACGTTCAGGTGTTTAGACATAACATCTCGTGTTGTGTTTATAGACTGTTGCATCCCCTCTCAAATGAGCACTTGCCCGGTCGCGCAAACTCCCATCTGCCAGAAAGTTTTATTTACCTGCCTGCAGGGGCAGGTGGGCAACCCTTAGTGTCAACGCCTGTTGTATTCATTTGATTTAACGAGTCTCTCTCCCTGTCCTATTTCTCTCTCCAGGTGCAGCACAGAGTGTCCGGTCAGGTGATGGCTCTGAAAATGAACACTATGGCCAGTAACAGAGCCAACATGCTCAGGGAGGTGCAACTCATGAACAGACTCTCACACCCCAACATACTCAGGTATTGTGTGTGTGTGTGTGTGTGTGTGTGTGTGTGTGTGTGTTGTATAACTTAACATTAAAAGTGCTTTCTTGTGAGTTTTGTTCTTTTAGCACTTTGTTGTGGTGTCCCTTTTCCCGTTTGCCTTTTTTGTTACATCTAGTAGATGTTTGCTAATTGCAATTGTGTGTGTGTGTGTGTGTGCTCCTCCCAGGTTTATAGGCGTGTGTGTCCATGAAGGACAGCTCCACGCTCTAACAGAGGTAAGACGCCATCGTGAACTCAGGGGCGTACATTCTGTGAAAATAGCCCAATCTACAAGCTTGCGACACGACACATTGTGACCTCGTAGATCGGCTATTTTTCGTGAAGACATTTGGTGTATAGATAGAGTGGTTAATATGTTTCCGTCGGGCACAAATCCCAGTCACAGTGAAGGCTGAAGATGTTCAGAGGAGGTGAGACGTGAAGTCCTCTGGGACGATGTTTGTGTAGGAGACGTGGGGCTTTGAGGCTGCATGTTAACTGGGAGTTTATTTTTGGAACACAATCATTTCTTGTTTTCCAGTCGAAATGGCTCACTATTGCACATTGACGCCCAAGGTGCTTTGCATCGTAGATTAGATTCATACTAAAACAAGCAGAACTTAAGCCCTATCTCAAACATTTTGCATATGACATGCCCAAAATAGGGACGCCAAGTAGAAAGTGGGTTAAGATCAGAGTGCCAAACTGCAAAACACCTTTTCGTGCGTTACTTGGCAACAGCTCGGGCAAATGACGAACACCTCCTACCTTTTCATTTGTTACAGCAAGGCCTAAAGCTAGACTATGTGAACACGGCAGCTATTCTCTCTTTGTTAGAACAGGGATTCTGAACCTTTTTAGATTTCAAGAACCACCCCCACCCCGCCGGGTGATGTGCATTAGTCCACAGACCCCCATTTGATACCTTTTGACTTTTTTGAGTGGTGCAACCACTCCAAGGAACAGCAATGTCCGTGTTCACCTATGTGACTATGTCCATGTTCACCTATGTGACTATGTCCGTGTTCACCTATGAGCACCAGTATGACTGAGTACCAGTAGGGGCGCTGTTGTGCCAGAAACAGAGAGAGAGAGAGAGATAGTGCTGCACTGTTGCCTGCTAATGAGAGAGAAGGGGGGGGGGGGAGAGGGGAGTTTCACCACTCAGTTCACACAAGTGTGATCTTTATATAAATCTGGGACTCAATCCTCTGTGTTAATTTAACTCTGAGAGTTTTGTAAAAAAAAGAACCACCAAATGGACCTAAGAGTATACTATTTGGTTCCTCTTGTACACTCAGAGTTGAAGTGTTTAGTGACGTCTAGCACACACTGAAGTCAGGCGGGTTCAGGCCACTTCACCTGCTGGGCTGACCTGATAGATCTTCAGTAGATCCATACTAGCTGACTGAAGGACGTTCTGGGGCTGGGGGGGGGGTTCTTGTGTCTGCTGTACTTTGATTGACGTGTCTTCACACTGGATCGATTTATTGGATCGACGTCGGGTCTGGGGGATCACCAGGCAACCAAATGGAATGTAAAGAGTACACAAATGTACAATCTCTTGAGTGTAGATTGCGGCCTGACGCTTTTTCAACTGGAGGTCCTTGACATGACAAAGGTTGAGAACCAGTGGATTAGACGGGGCGTCACTCGACTTCCAGGCCTCATGCTGGAAAAACCCCCATGGCTGGAACACGTAAAAACCCAGTCCAGGCTGGCTTCTGTCATCAACTCGCAATGTAATGGACGGGAGAAATCAATGAAATGATGGTGCCAGCAGCATGTAGCAGAGTAGCTCCGCCTGAAACCCAATAACCTAATCTATATCCCTTGACTTGGGGGTGGGGGGGGTTCTTTCCCCCTTTGGGTGAGCGAGCGAGAGGTCGATGTTTAGTTCCCCCAAAGTAGGAGACCCCGGGTTCGATTCCCACAACCCACATTCCGCAGGCAAATACATATAATTCAGGGGTTCCTCCTCGACACGAAAAAGCTTGAGAACCGCTGGTCTAGAAGGCATTCATAGAACGTTTAATGAATGGGTTTGTTTTCTCCGTGGCTTCCTTCCTCCAGTACATCAACGGTGGCAACCTGGAGCAGCTGCTGGACAGCGACGTGTATCTGTCGTGGAACGTGCGGCAGGACCTGGCCCTGGACATCGCCCGGGGTCTGCAGTACCTCCACAGCAAGGGCATCTTCCACCGGGACCTCACGTCCAAGGTGACGACCACGGAACCCCAAATGACACATGCATACTTTACTTTATTTGTTTATTTGGACAGGACATTTGCATAATAATGGACGTCACATGGACGTAAATACACCGGATATACTGTAGCTCGGTTGCTAATTGTCGTCCGCAGTCCTCACAAAGAAACACAAAACGGAAAACGGACAGGCAAACAGAGGAACACATTTACATGACATTACATAGGGAACACGGCATAAAAAAAGAATCATAAATGGTTGCAGCTATGGTTTTCAAGCAACCATTTTTTTCAGATTGGATTTAAAGATGGAAATGTAGCACAATCCCTTATACGCAGAGGAAGGCCATTCCATGCTACACAACCCTGTACTGAGAGGACATTTTGGCCGAAGTGCCGGTGTGGCACTTCGCAGTCTCCTCGAGTGGTTGCTCTGGTACTGATTCCCCTATCAGGGTTTCGTTTAATGCATGGTCACACGCTGACACACACACACACACACACACACACACCCCCACCCACCCACCATGTTTGTATTAACTGTACCTGTACATCAACACATTTTTGAGGGGCCCTAGCCCCTCCAATGCATGGCTTTTGATGACTACGTCGTATAGCAGCCAAGTCTATGGGATTTTGAATGTTTGTTCAGTTTAGAGCACTTATGACGTAGTTCTCAAATTCGACTATACTTGTGGGGACATACTGTACAGTATATAGTAATACAAGCGTATACAGTATGTATACATGTTTTCAGGTACAGTACCTCCTCCGGAGGGACCATGCCGCCATGGTAGCAAGAAACATGTATTACACACGGATGAATGCACAATAACCTACGCTCCCACACACACACACACACACACACACACACACACACACACACACACACACACACACACACACACACACACTCTTCTAACAGTATATGCATCAGACACACAGTTATCAGAAGTCATAAATTGATGTGTGTGTGTGTGACCTGTGTCCCTCTGTACAGAACTGCCTGGTGCGCTGGGAGAACGGCGTGTGTTCGGTCGTCGTGGGGGACTTTGGTCTGGCAGAGAAAATACCGGAGTACAGGTCAGTCTTAAATAACAGTCTAATCATCACATTTCTATCGGCACACGCTCGCACTGATTAGATAAGACACACCCAATATACTGAGCACCCCCCCCCCCCCACCACCTTCCACTTCCTCTCTCTGCGTTGCTTTATTGCACCTTTTATGCCATGCATGTGGCAATGCCAACTGTCTGGTCGCTTCCTCTGTATGAAAATAATTGAAGCCATTCTTGGGCTGACCTTTTGGGGCGACGATAGCAGATCTACAAGCCGAAGCTCACAATGTATCGCAAAACACAATGCATTGTCGGCTTTTTAGACCAGCTATTTTCAGCTTTAGTTAAGAGATTGTGTGGTGTTGAGGGAAATGGTAGCAGACCTAGTATAGAGCCCTTGAGGGACTCTGGTCAACTAAGTAGTTAAGAAAGTGGTTAAGAAACGCAGGTGCAAAAGGTGCAACAGGAACGCAGGGTGCCGGCCCGGTTCCGGCAAGCCGATCCGCATCCGAAACGGTCAAGAAATGACAGAGTTACCGTGTGGGGGTCCCTGTACTGTCACTGTACTGTACTGTCACACCCGAAATCATCATATATACAGTTAATGAGTGTGTGTGTGTTAGGCTGCACAACAGTGACACTTGGTCGTGAAAACCAACCAAACACTATTTTCATGCTCGGACAGACAGACGGACACAGCCAGCTAGGAACCCAGGGACACACAAAGCTGTCTATAGGAGTGGTTGCCCCATTTAAAAAGGTATTTCTGTCTGTCTGTCTCTGCCTGTATGTCTTTGCAGAGAGACACCTGGACGAGACCTAACGACACGCACAAGAAAAAGAACCATTACTCACACCAATCTGTAGTGCAATTTTCCAAAATATGCAAACTCGTGGGTTCTCATCCCGCTCCATCTGTGGTGGAACTATTATTAACAATCCCCATTTTTCAAGGGGGAAAGAGCACAAGGTGGTTGGAACCGACAGGGTGGTTTGAGTCACTGAGACGGTGTCAATATTTAATCTGTCCTGTCATGACGTACCTGACACCCGCATAGAATGTTCCCACTCGCTCAGGGCAGCTGCAGCTTTTTATTATGCCGTGACATTTATGTGGCATTTTTTATTCATCGCCATCAATTCTCCTCCAGTCTGCTGCACTCTGCATTGACTATAAAGGCCAAGCTAGGGCCATACTGCTGGTCTGGCATGTTTAGCCAACTGAGTGCGTCTCACCTCACGGTATACACTTGACGACCATTTTCCAACGCGTATTGTTGTAGTTTGGAAATTGGAACTAAGAGCAATGTTACAGGAGCGCTAGGCCTACTTCTATTCTTCAAACCACCGGTGCTCATTGAAGTGATGAATAATATTCAGGGAAACGGGGAAAGTTATGATGACCAAAAGCGCATAAAGAAATCCAGGTCCGGGCACTTAAGGTACAGAAGGTTTTGAAAAGTAAAAGACCCTTTGGTCTCAATTCTTTAAAATACAATGAATACTGTAGTGAGTGAGTTAGATTTTCCGGAAAGCCAGTGTTTCTGTTCATTTCAACAGGGAAAAAAACATTGTTTATGGGTTTTAAAGCACATATTCATTTTAATCTAGCCACACAAAAATAGGCCCTGTTGAAAAGGTTGATTTATGAATTTCTAATTAGTGCTCTAAAATGGCTTGGCAGAGGAGTGAACCGATATGGATTTAACAACAACAAACAATTGAGAACGGAAAGACCAACCTGACCTCAAACTAAGAAATGCCAGGGAGGTTGCCCCTAGAATCCTCCACAAGCACACATATTGGTGCCTCCCCCCCCCCCCCCCCACACACACACACACACACACACACACAGATCCCATTAGCGCCGTCATACTCCCCCGCAGTCTCTTTAGCGACTGTGTCAGCAGAAGTCATTTTGTAAGCATTCGGCTGGTGCTGAGAGGAGACAGCTGCTGCTGGAACCTGCTCTGTGCCCTAATTATCAATAATTAGGCTTCTGCCTGCTCTCAACTACCACTATGTTGTAATATTTACCTTTTTAGAGTGTCTGTCTGTTTGCCCATATAGCTATAGAAGCTGTGTACTATAAAATCACGAGTGTCCATTTAACTCCAAGTGTGTACAAATTAGGGATGGGCAATTTATCGGTCATCGCATCGGTATCGGCCGATATTGGCCTTAAAATACAATATCGGTAATTCGGTATTGAATCTATCAAAATAAAATCGGTTTTAGCAGATATTTTAATTATGTTGAAATAAATAAAAAAAGCCTGAAAATGCCTTTTCTGAGGATGAAGGCACCTTTTTCTGGGGAAGCTTATAATACATTCAAGCCATTTATGTTGGGATGTGGGGGGCCAACTTTTCAACAACAGTGCATCCCTAGTTTTGTAATAAAGTCAATAATAAGTCATAAAATCAAATTCAGTGTTTATAAGAATGGACAACATTATTTGATTTTTTAAAATACATATCATATCGACATCGGTTATCGGCCATAACGGCAATTAATTACCGTATATTAGATGTCGATATCGGCCAAAATGTCTCATTGGTACATCCCCAGTAAATGTGGACATGCAGCATTCCAAACTTTACTGCGTCTGAGAATGCTAACCAATTAAGAAATTGTTTTACTGGCGCAGTGGCGCTGTACTTGCAGTGTGAGCGGGGGAGGGAGAGAGGAGATGGCAGGAGGGTTTAGGACAGAACTCCAAATAAGGTCAAACTATTCCAGACTACCTTCTCTCTCCCCCCTCCCCCTCTCTCCTTCACTCCATCTCTTATACACTTTCATATCAATTTGACTTTTTTTTTTTATTGGCCACTACTTTAAGATGCTATTCTGTCTGTCTTCCCATTTAATTGCTTTGATCTTGCATATTCCGTCATTCTCCCTCCCTGTCTGACCACGGCTGCTCCACTTTTGAAAGCGATGTTCTCTCTCTCTCTCTCTCTCTCTCTCTCTCTCTCTCTCTCTCTCTCTCTCTCTCTCTCTCTCTCTCTCTCTCTCGTCCCTCTCTGTCCGATGATGTTTACATTGGGAGCCTTGACTGTCAGTTCTCTCTCCCAACATCACTTCCCTCCCTGTATTCTTTTGCAGTATCATAGCCCACAGTAGCAGATGAAAATAGCACAGAGAGGAAGTGTCTGCCAGCAGGGGTGTGTGTGCGTGTGTGTGGGGGTCTACATGTGTGTGTGTGTGTGTGGGGGTCTACATGTGTGTGTGTGTGTGTGTATACATGCACATTTGTCCTTGCACTTTTGTGAGTTCCTTCCTTTTTGTACGTTTAAAGTTGCACCACAATATCGCCACATTGACTGAAAAACGCTGCAGCCTTATGGATAATAGAGAAGACATGTGCGCGCACACGCACACACACACACACACATAAAGGGGCGGGGGGGGGGGGAGTAAATGGTCTTCTCCCTGATGCATGCAACTACAGTTTCTGTCATTGTGGTCTCTACACAATGTTATTTGACGTGATGTGATATATGTTGTGAATAAGAATAAATTGTCATATTACGGTGCCGTGTGCCTGTTGGTCGGCTAACTGTTTATTCTCGGCGGGAACCCCTTTTGGTGTTTTAACTAAGCATTATGTTATACTTTAGCTATTGAAAAAATCGTGAAAATGCGGCACAAATCTTTGAATATATATTCTTTCAGAAGACTTTTATTTATCTCAACGTCGGGTCTAAATGGGTTAAATATGTATAATCCAACTATTCAATCTTTTTGGTTAAATCTCTCCCTCTCTTCCTCTTCTTCTGTCACTCTGTATTTTTCCATCACTTTAACCTCACACCCATGCTGTGTTGTTCCCTGTCTACAGTGAGCAGGACCAGGAGCCTCTGGCTGTGGTGGGCTCCCCCTATTGGATGGCTCCGGAAGTGCTCCGAGGAGAAGTGTATAATGAGAAGGTAGTGACGGAGTGCTTTCACTAGCTCTGTAATATTCCAAGAGTTCAAAGTACACACACAGTGGAGTGTATGATAGATACGATGACAAGCACTCAAACAAAGCCCGTACAAAGCAGATATTGAAACCGATATGTTAGCCTTTGGATACAGATGGGGTTCTCATGGTAGGGTCCAGGGACCCCCAGGGGTCCTTGTGTCCCCGGAGAAATGTGTTGACATAGCATTCAAATACTTTTAACCATTTATATAACCTTTTTAACAATTTTATACTTCAGAAATGGCATTTATACAACAAGCTCACAACGTGCCGTGAGCTTGTCAATCTGATATTTTTGAAAGATATAGAAAAATCCTGAATGTTTTGGAACATTTGGAGTAAAAGAAAAGTAGTAGGTGAACTACATTTGAGGATCAAAAATGTTAATGAGAATCACTCAGTTATAGTCTTTGTTTTTATGCAAAACAAAATGTGGTTTTACACTTTTCAGTAATATGTGGGGGGAGGTTTCACTAACTGGCCTATGACTAACCTCTTTATTTTGATTAATCCTAAATGCATCATCACAGTCAATTTTGGATGGAGGCTAATGGGATTTGACTGTGGACATGGCAGATGGCAATCAACTAAAATGACTGGGCTAGCGTCCAAAATGTTAACCCATTCTGACCGGGCACCCATTTTGGTGTTTAGCATCATGTTATGCTTTACCTATTGAAAAATAGCAGATCTACAAGCTCATATCGCGCCACCGAGTGGCGCGATACGAGCTTGTAGGTCTGCTATTTTTTGAAAAATCGAAGAACGACTGACATTTTTAGAATCTGATCTCAGGTCAGAATGGGTTCATCAGACCAGTGTGTGTCCAGTGGAAACCTCGTATGAATCTGATCTCAGGTCAGAATGGGTTAAAGTTACACCCCTGGGAGGAATGCTTTGTGGCTGTAGTAGTTGCAACCACACTAGTATTTACAGGGTACAGCTAAGTGGCGCTAATCACTCGCATTGTCTGATAGCATTCAAACGTTTCTAATGCTGTTTTAGTATGTCGACCTGTTTCTGCTGGTTAACATCATGACAGGATAAAAACATTGTTTAGAGGAATACTTCTCCCGAAAATGACCTTTCTATCAATTGCTTGCCCTGTGAAGCCTTGAATTCATGGTGGTTTTTACCTTCATTACAGTGAATGAAGAATCCCAAAACACTTGGAAGAATTGAAGATTAACAACAAAATTATATAAAAAAAATCAGTTTTCTGAACTCTCAACACAACTCTCACAGTATAGTCCATATCCTCAAATACGCCCAAAATGCATTCATTTTTGCTCTACTTTTACTGTTTAAACACTTCCGGTGTAAACGGTCTCTTGCCAGAATAAGGAGGCGAGCGTCTGGCGTGCCTGTGGGGTTCAACGCAAGCAGAGTTCACAGGCTTCTCGTTCTCGCATGAGACTGTCTGTCCCGGAAGTGTTTTAAATAGACAAGTGGAGCAAAACATTTTTGTTATGCAAGTAATGTGGACACTGGTTAGATACAAGACACTTGCATTATACTGTCAGAGTTGTGAGATTTATTTGACATACATCTTATATAGTTTCGCTTCTACCCTATTTTCTTCAATTCACCAAGTATTTTCTTAGTTTCTTTTCCTTTGTCTTCATTCACTGTCAAGGAATGCAACGGCAACAAAACACGGGGCGAACAATTGACCGGAAAACATGTATGTTGTAGGTAACAAATCTACATGTGTGTTATGAATAAGTGTTGATGAGAAGGTTTTGGGGATGAGAGATGTTGTTCACAGGCCTGTCTTTGTTTCTCCTCAGGTGGATGTGTTTGCATATGGGATCATTCTGTGTGAGATTATTGCCAGGATACAGGCTGACCCTGACATCCTGCCACGCACAGAGGTACCGCTGACGAGTCTATCATCACATCGCTGCTACCGTTCACCTGTTTTAACCCATTCTGACCTGAGATCAGATTCATACGAGGTTTCCACTGGACACACACTGGTCTGATTAACTCATTCTGACCTGAGATCAGATTCTAAAAATGTCAGTCGTTCTTCGATTTTTCAAAAATAGCAGACCTACAAGCTCGTAGCGCGCCACTCGGTGGCGCGCTATGAGCTTGTAGATCTGCTATTTTTCAATAGCTAAAGCATAACATGATGCTAACACCCAAAACGGGTTCCCGTTCAGAATGGGTTAATATAATCGGCAGTCACTCTTCATGCTTTGTCAAGGTTTTCATCAAGAGCGATATTGCATTTAATATATGATGCATAGTTGTTGGCAGTATCATAGTTTTGTGCTTTATTTGTAGACTACTTACTGATAAAGTGCAAATTGGCAAACAAAAAAAACCAACAGATCTATAGAAGTTCTGTGTCGCAACTCGTGAGCTACAGTATTTGAGATCTGATATTTCTGGCAAAGAGATTTGGTTTAAACGGACAAAGGGAACGGACCAACTTATAGACCCCTGTGTGACCCCAGTCAGTGTATATAGGGTTTTAAGTGCTTAAACAATATACATTTTAAAATAATGCTACCGTAAAACAGATTTATTGCATACACTAAAATGGATCGATTTTCCTTGACACCGACTCAAAATGGTATCTCATCATGGCCTCTGATAACCTTAAAAACAGTCAACTTTAACGTGATCATTTTATCAGTGGGTGTCACATTTTCCAAATGAATCTCTTTTAAAGAAACTCAACTAATGGTTTTATAGGCAGACGGTGGACTTGTAAAGCATTTTATTGAATTTGTGCTCGACATGTGTCCCATGGGGCTCACTAGGGGCCCGTCAGATTAATTATTACATCCATGCCCCCTGGGAATGGCCAACAATATGGTGCTGCTGATGAATATGCCTCCACCTAGCGGTGATTCGACCGCACTGCACCCCTTTTCAGCCTCATGGTTCTGGACTTTTTTTTAGCATGTTTGCCCGTTGTAGGTGAAGATGAATTGAGATGACTTCTGTTTTGTTCGAGGAATTCGAAACTGAAAGTGATTATCTTTCCAAAAGTGTTAGAAACGGTTAATGTTGTTTTTGCTATAATGTAATTGCTTAGACCCCAAGAAGGTGCATTTTAAAATGTGCATTATAACTATAATAATTAAATAATTCTTTAGAACGAGAAAAAAAAAACATTACATGGATGCACCTGGGACGTATCCTCAGTGATGTATCCCAAGGTCATCGGGGTATCGGGTCTCGCAACATCCTAGCCCTCACTCAGGTGACCCAGCCGGGGTGATCAAGTCCCGACTCACGTCCCAGTAGCTATACCCTCGATAAGTCCCATTAGGGAGAGACCAGGGCCACACAATCCGTTGCTCCGGAACTATACTCTGCCGGGACTGGGACGTGTGGAAGGACTCCACATTGATGTTTGTCTGTAAACGGCCATGAGGGTGTTTTGAGGACCGTCTGGGCGGCCGAATATTGACATCTGTGGCTGCTTCTAGACCTTGTATTGATTTCTTTCCCACTGCCCGCTATGTTTCACTGGCATAAGAATACCTAATAGCAAGCTGGTTTCCTGCCAACATCACACCACATCACATCACAACATGCACTCTCACTTACACGCAACATTGCTGTCAGGCAGAAACTTGGAATCTCCATATTCAAACTTTTGATGGTTGTTTGTATGAATGAAATAATGAATTCCCTTTGTTGTACAAGAGTGTGGCACAGACGTGGCAAACATTATTATTTTTTTAATTAAAGTGGTCAAGTCTGTCTGTGGGTCTTAAATACCAATAAAACGCGGTGACTACGGTAAATAATTTTGATTAGAGATTGGTTCTATTGGAACACAGGTTCTTGTTTCCATTCCCTGAAAATGAACGTTTTTTTCAACATACAAGAATAGATGGATACCTTTTATTAATCCTGCACAGCGCCTACTGAGGTCAGGTTTTCACCTGCCACCGACAAGGCTCTCATTAAAATGCTAAACGGTGAATTGTGTGTGTCTGTAGGACTTTGGCCTGGATGTGGAGGCCTTCCAACACATGGTCGGGGACTGTCCCTCTCACTTCCTGGAGCTGGCCGTCACCTGCTGCAATGTAAGTCGGATGTTCTTTTTTTTGAAGTGGTCAAACTAGAAATATGTTCAGAAGCGTCTTCCATAAAGTCCTTATCGTCTCTGATATGTCATGGGTTAAACTAAAGCCTCAGACTGTGATTTCTTCACCTGATTGGCAGTATGACAACAGCAGCGATTTTGACATATTGGTTTGACAAATCGCACATTAGGACAAATATTTTCAGTCTTTATTTGTAATATTATCTATAGATAGAGATGGAATAGATCTATTCCTCAAAAGGTGGACATCACAATGCCCCCTACTTCAACATGCAAGAGTGTCGCATTAAATTAGTGCGAGCTTGTAGCTCAGATATTTTCACTATTTTTGTTTTACAAATGATGATTTAAAAGGAACTGTTTTTGACATACAAGGTTTCCAACCTGACAGCAACGATATACTCACTCTATTGCTGTCCTGTCTCTGTCCACCCCCCCACCCCACCCCCCCCCCCACCAGATGAATGCAAAGATCCGTCCGTCCTTCTCTCAGATTGTTGCAGAGATGGAAAGGAGAGAGGCCGAGAGAACGCCAAAGGATGAGCCAGCGACTACGAGTGAGTCATCTCTGTGTGTGTGTGTGTGTGTGTGTGTGTGTTCCATGTGTCTCTCTGGGGGTCCTAGAAGGAAGCCAGGGGGGTCTTCTTAGAGCAGTCTGTGGGGTGCACTGCCAGCGATCACAGATGTTATCACCGGAGTGCTGTGGTGCTGCTCAGACATAGTCGTGCAAAAGACTGAGGTCCAGATGCTTGTTATTATTAACTTATTGGAGGCCAGTCAGGAGGACTCCCAGGGTGGCCTACGGCTATGAATATATGAAGATGTTTGTACAGTATACACCTGTTCCTTAGTGTTTTGAGCCCTCTGTTTGGGAGCTAATGTTTTTTCTTAGGGAGGCACAATGTTTTCTTTCCCATGAAGCTGTTTGAGCTGTGAATAATTTTTTGGGGCCTTTTTATGTGCGTACGCTGTACACTTATAAAATCCTACGTGTTCATTTTACTGGTCCAAAATCCAGGATTTCTTTGCACCGTAAATATAATGTATTGTAGTTTATAATTAAGAACACAATGGTTGTGTGTGTGTGCAGCTCAACCCATTTTGGTGTTAGCATTATGTTATGCTATCAAAAATAGCAGATCTACAAGCTCATAGCGCGCCACCGAGTGGCGCGCTACGAGCTTGTAGGTCTGCTATTTTTTGAAAAATCGAAGAACGACTGACACAGAAACGTTTCTTTTTCAGAAAACTGTCAGGTTTTAGAATCTGATCTCGGGTCAGAATGTGTTTTAAAGTGGCTGTAGTCGTCATGATGAAATCATCATCGTCGTCTCTTGTCTCTGTGTTTTCCCTGTCCTGTTCAGTAATGAACCCAGACGTGGACCCCCTGCGCAGACACTCCCTCTCCATCCCCGCCGACGCCCGGCTCTGCCGCAGCAAGTCGGACGTGCTCCCCCCGCCGCTGGCCATGCCGCAGCAGTCCACCCCTCCCACCCGCGTGAACCCCTTCTCCCTGCGCGAGGACCTCAAGGGCGG
The DNA here is from genome assembly GCF_963924005.1 of Protomyctophum bolini. Lineage (NCBI taxonomy): Eukaryota > Metazoa > Chordata > Actinopteri > Myctophiformes > Myctophidae > Protomyctophum > Protomyctophum bolini. The sequence continues at coordinate 27,495,283 of NC_137881.1, read as the reverse complement.
CAAGATCAAGCTGTTCGACACGCCCAGCAAGTCGGTCATCTCCCTGACCTTCACCCTCCCCCCTCCTCCCTCCCCCAGCCACGACGGCGACCCCTCGTCGGGGGAGATCCCAGTCCGTCCGTCCAGGAGGCACCGGCGGTGCAACTCGCTGCCCTGCACCCCTCCGCCGAACCTCACGTCGAGCCCCTTCGCCGTCCTCACGGAAGAGGACAGGGGACCTCTGTCCACCGTGTTCACCGATACGTCGGAACCGAGCGAGGAGAGGGAGGACGGGAACAACGAGACGTCGCTGCTCGTAGAGGAGGAACCGCGGGAGGACGAGTCGGACCCGGCCGACGAGTCCCTGGAGCCTCTGTCTCTGTACGGAGACCTCGGGGAGCCCATGGACTGCACCAGCTCCCCGGACACGCTGGACACCTCCTCGTCCCCTTACTCCAGACCCTCCCAGGCCTCCACGCCGCCTCTCTCCAACGGATGGGGGGGCGGCGCCAATTCCAACGGCCCGCCGTGCCTCCCCCCGCCGCTCTCCAACCTGGACAACAACAACGTGGTCATCAGCAGCGGCCCGCTCAGCTGGGCCACCACCTCCAACGGCTACCACTCCACCCTCGGCAGCGACCCCGCCGGCCCGTCTCCTCCGTTCGGCTCGGGCAGCGGTCACTCCGTGGACCAGGAGGAGGTCGTCTCCTGCCCCGGCTGCTGCCTGGCGGGCCTCCGCTTCCCCTCCATGTGTTTGCGTGCCACGCCGCCGCGGAGGAACCCCTACAAGAACCTGAACGGGGACCACACGGCCTCCTCCCGCGGGCTGCTCCACGCGGGGACCAAGGGCCTGAACCCCGCGACGACGAACACGACCGGCGGCACCAACCCAGAGCCAGGACTGTCCCTGCCAGGGACTCTGACATGAGTCTCACACCGCTCGACACCAAAATGTACCAGGAACCAACCCGGGAACCAGGGGGGGAAAAGGCAGTGGGTTCACTAGCTAGCCGTGGCTATTCTGCTGTTCACCTTGTTTTGTAGGGTTGCAGAACTGTCCTCTATAAGCTTCTTGTTATCTTTTGGGTGTGTCCTCAGCAGGTGATGGTTTCTTTTCTTCTGGCCCCCACTGAGCCAGCGTCGCGTTCCCTGGTTAGTTCCCGCAGGAAATGCAGAACTGTGCGAGTGGTAGGATTCGGCTCCTTCTCCACGGCCACTTCATTTCATGCCGGTCACCAAAGCTGGATGCCAAACTCTTGCTCTGCCACGGCAAAAAGGCCAGCCGATTGTTCCCTCCGCATTCTGCGAGCGTCGAGGAGCACCAGTCGGGTCCGCTCAGGTCTGCGCTGGTCCTTCCGACGTGTAGCGGTGCTGATCCGCTCCCCGATGCCTCCTCGCATCATCTGCCCCGTCCTGGAAATCAGTGGGTCTTTACTAGTTTGCACAGGTTTCAACTCAGCAATACCCCCACCTCTTTTCCAAACATGTAATTTGCTGCAGATGACATGGTAATAAATATTGGACGTGTCTAGAGGAAGCAGACCCCCCCCCCCCCCCTCCCCCCCATTGACTGATCTAGGATCAGATGACTCCCCTTAACACTCCTATGCTTTCTGTTCTGCTTGAGCCTGTAACTGCATTAAAGGATAATGGACCTTTTTGACCACTAGCCAGTGGCTCGCCCGGTAACGTGGACTCCTGACGCCCTCTGCTGGGCTGGGGTTGTTACAACTTGGATGTCATTTTCTGCTGTAAATGGACATGTATACTAGATCTCACTGAGGTCTGTGACGGATGACACGATGACAATAATTCTTTTTGGCATGAAAACACTTTTATTCCTGGTCTAGATGGCTGGACCGCGTATGTTTCCTACTGTAAATGCTTTTTGACTGATGATGATAACGATGCTACGATGAGGAATGTCATGCCTAGTATTACTGTTGCGATGATTACGATGTTTGATGCTGTTTTTGAATGAGTGGGCAGTTTTTGCGTCGTCTTTGATTATCAAGAGGTGTATGGTGCACTTGTGGTGTGTTCTACAAGTCAGGGAATCACAGCGTATTTGTGAGCGATATTGTGTGTCACAATGGTGTGTTTGTGTGTGTGTGTGTGTGTGTGTGTGTGTCTGCGTGTGCGCGTGCTTCTTTGTGCACAAGAAGTTGTGCTTTGTAATGTGAATGCATGTGGAAGAAAAGATGAGCAGGTGGTTGAGAGTGTGTGCCATACACTGTTCTTATGACTGAGTTATTTTTGTTGTACGGCATCCTGGTTGCCTGTTGAAAGCACTTATTTAAAAAGAAGACATTGAATAAAAAGATATAGAATGCAGTGATCCTGGAATGTTTCTCTCTTTTTCCCCTTAATTCTGCACTCCTTCATTTGCCTAGAAATGTAACTGTCTATTCCATGTGGGGTATTTATGCAAAAACGAATTGATTCATGTCTGATTTAGGTGGTTCCCAAACGTTTTCATGTCAAGGACCCACAAAATGACACTCTTTATCCCACGGACCCCCCATTAGAAAACACATGCCATGAGCGACCCCCATAAGAGGAGATTTGTACAGCTCTAGCAGTGATTTTCAACTATTTTCATTTCAAGGACCCCCCCCCCCCCCCAGCTTCATATGCAACAGGCTACTGGGCTCCCATTTAATGCCATGCCTATCTCTGATACTCCATTGTAAAATCAAAGTTAATTTAACTCTGACAGTGTCTAACTCTCTGAGTTACAGACACCCAAGGGTCCATTTGGTTCCTAATTATCATTTAGCTGGGGACCCCCTGGAACTCTCTCAATGACCATGGTGATAGCAGGTGGAACTAACAGTCCAAGTAAACATCCTCACACAATTCTTGTTTTGTAATTACTCTGCTCATCGCTGATGAGTACTTTAATCTGGGTTTATTTCAGGAGATGAGGTATTAATTCAGTACCATCGAACATGGGCTTCTCTATAGACATGTAGGGCTCCATCTTGCGCCACCCTTATCCCTAAACGTATTTGCTATTTTTTTACTATTTTAACTAGCCGATCTACATCGAGACATTGTGAGCTTGTAGATCGGCTATTTGAACTATTTTTAAAGGTTTTTAAAAATAGTAAAAAATGGCAAATTAGTTTAGGGATAAGGTTTAAGGGGTGGCGCAAGATATAGCCCGTAAAGTATTTTCATAAACATAGCTGTGTGTGTGTGTGTGTGTGTGTGTGTGTGTGTGTGTGTGTGTGTGTGACTGAGTTCAGACTAACAATTTTCAATGTCTGTCTGGAGAATAGGAGTGCGAGATCACGATACCTGGAAAGGAGCACTTATCCATCATATTCCCACGAAAGACATATTCCTGAAGAACCATCTACGTACATGGAGAGACATATTCCTCCTCCCAACAACATATAAGGTTTTATGAAATGCATGCTGGCTAGAATGAATCATTCCGTGGTTAGTAGATGCTGATATTTTGTCCCACAAGCAAAAAGCATATTATTAACAGGCAAGGGCAAATGAATGAGCATGTGTTCTGCCTGATTTTAGAGATGCATTTGTGCTTGTCATGATGTTATGATCAGGTGACTTGAGGAAATAAAACTACCTCAAGTGTATATTGACCTGAAAGACATTTACAGTAAGTCCTCCATCCAGGTAATCTGTGGGAAACAGCTGATTCAACCACTTAGACAGGTATTAAGACTGGAGTGGAGTGCAGTGAATTTCATAATTGCCATCAACCAGTGGTTAAAGTGATTATGTCTGTTTCTCCTCCCCATGGTGTGATTATCCCTAACAGGGCTATGCAGGTGATCATGTCCATTGGCTTCCAGGGAAGAGAGAGTAATTAAAAACATGCTCGCCAGGATAGATTTATTTCTTGAGTGGTGGTCAGGCCTAGAAGATAAGGACATAAAATGTGCCTTGCTGTATGAGAGAAGGAGCGGAGGAAATTGGTGGTACCACCCCAAAACGCAATGTAAAGAACATTATATAGCCACAAAAGGCATATGGGTGTACTCCATTCATGAGACATACTCTTGTCTCGGGCATAAGTTCAACATTGCAGGAGAATGGAAAGAACAAATTAAACATCATCTTGTCTGAGTTCACATTCACGATATACATGGCATGTGAATATCCCATCTATTGAGCATGCTGAATGACAGGGATGTTGGGGAGCTGGCTAGATGTTCCCTGCTCCTTGATTTGAGGAGACTCAAGATCCTGTTAGCCTGGAAGTCAGAGCCCCACTTTCTTGGGTTCAAAAGGAACCCCAGTGGGAAACTGGACACCCGCTCCTGGGCTTTGTAGTTTCATCAGACTGGCCGCAGTGGCCGGACTTTAACGATCTGTGTCCAAGCTGGTGTGTCCCTGGAGTGGGTGCGGTCTGACTCTGAGGACATAACTGACCCCCTCACCTCTGTTGGCGCAACAGTGACCTACAGTGGACACCTACAGGTGCCTGTATATATGATTAGTTTAAACTTAAACTGTTAAACTTAAACAATGGTTAATTCCCCAAAGTAAGGAACAAGGTTATCCCTTATCAGTTATACTGTTTATAAATCAATAAATCAATGTTATTCAATTGAACCATTTACATGTCACATCTATATTACCATAAGTGTTCACTTCGTAAATGTGTGTCAACCCCCATCCTCTGCCAGAGAAATGCCTGCTGCCTCTTAAGGTTACATTACTACAAACTTATACATCTTTGGGGTATTCCTGAATCTTATGTCATATTATGGTACATAATTATGCAATTAATTCTTAACCCATAAGACACAGTACGATTCCACTAGAAGGCTGAAACTAACTTGATATACCTGATATATTACATTCAATCATTCCTGATTTTATAGAAGTGTATAATTATAAGTCTCTAAATGTTCTGATGAATTGAAAATGGTGGGCCTTATTGTAAACCAGTGTAATGCTTCATCATAGTGTCCACAGTTTTTGTATTGAGTTGTACCTTTGTTTGAATTAAATGTACTCATTCTGCATACTGTTATACTGTATATAAATCAATACATTGAAACTATATTGGCAAGCCGTAGATATACACGGGCTATAATCCGTGGATATCTACAATATCTACAATATATTTCCAATATTGTGCGTTGTGAGCTTGCAGATCGTCGGTGCCCCAGCCCACTCACCATGAATCCAAGCAGGTCCTCACAAGTATAGGTAAAACACTGCCACTGCCAGTGCAATGGCCCGTTGCAAAGAAATTGAGATTTTACTTGTGCCATTCAATCTGAATAAGGGTAATTTAGTTTCTAAATAAGGGAGGGACAATTCTGTATTGCAAGGGATGATTGCTTGACCTTTATAAAACTAACTACAAGCGCCCTCTTGTGGCAAAAGCAGGAATAGTCTTAAAAACTACTCGCGTGTGTCACACAGTGTTGCCAACTTAGCGGATTTGTCGTCATATTTAGCTTCTTTCCAGACCCCCCTAGCGACTGAATTAGTGAAAAGCTTCTGGCGAGAAATCTAGCTTTTTTCCCCTGGTGAATTGGGGACAAATCGTGTTGACAGGCGCCAGATATGCGCCAGAGATAAAATCTTTTTTTTTTTTTTTCTCAGCCTCAAATCCGCGAAATTGGCAAAACTAAAAGTGGTCGGCGCGTCTGGTCTGGCTCACAGGTCACAGCAGGCTCAGTGGCTTCCTCGGCTCGGTTATGTGCACACTGCACAGACTGTCTACCAGTGCTTCCTCCTTTCTTGCTCTGCCTAGGCGAGTGCGCTCCGGTGCGGTATTTCCGAACGCGCCCCTCGAGCTCGACAGAGCAAGAAAGGAGGAAGCAGTGCACTGGCAGCTCAGTTTAGTCTGCTAGTAAAAATAAAATACACACTCTGATGCATAAAGTATTAACCTTCTAATTCCTGTATGGATCGGAACAAAATAGCGTTCTAAACATTAGTTGAATTGAGGTATGTTTTTTTTATATTACAATGAGTTTAAACGATGTGTTATCAAATGAAGAGATGATACAAACTAAGTGCACATAAATGACAAATGTTTTTCTGGGCTGGCTACATATTTTCGTTGCTAGGGGCGCCTAAAAGTCGCTAGGGACGCAAAAAAGTCGCTAGGGGCGGCGCGCGCTACGCGCGCGCATATCCCACCCCTGGCGACTTTTAGCGACTTTTCGAGGAGCCACTAGCTACTTCCGTCACTGGAGAGTTGGCAACACTGGTGTCACACATGATTAAAGTCCAGAGAAATAAACAGACATGATTCAACTGCTGTCCTGTGCGCAAATATTGTGCCCGGACTATCTGTAGGTAGGTGTGTAAGTGACGAAGTTTTAGGAGGGGGTGTGGGGGGGGGGGGTTTAACTCGTCAATAATATATCAAAATAAAACGCGAGCCTCTCCTGCTGCGAGGCCGAACCAATTGTACTGGAAACATAGGGGAGGTTCAGCCAACCATAGATAGTCGCTGCTCAAGTTTGACTTAGAATAAATTGCAACGGTTTGGGGTGACATTTTTTGCTTGAATCACCTAGCACTGAAGTACGAAGTATAGGCTGCGACAGATGTACACAATGCATCTAATTAATGTGGTCTCTCTCACTCTCTGATCTAATGTATCTGAGTGAGTGAAGATCTTCCCCCATTTTACAGCTTTCATCGTAGAGTCCGTTACGTCACATTATGCCACGGAGCTTTCTCTCGGTGTCCAGTCAGTCCAACCAAAACATTGCGATGGGTTTATTACTTTATTCCATCATGTTTAATTCGTGTTCAGAATAGCATTGTATCTGCTTTGACTATGCTTCAGTGTTTTCTTGTTGCATAACATCTAGCATGCAAAGTGTGTTCCCTCGTTTTTGCGTGGACAAAGTTACGTGTTCCAACCCCGCGGTTAGTGTTTGATAGTGCAGCAGCGGATCTGGCATTCTCCATTATTGTTATTGTTTATAGCGTGTCTTTGCTAGCTGTGTTTTGATGCCTGTAGGTAGGAGAAAGCCTCACATTATATTTGTCCTGTATGTCTCCAGTAGAAGAACAGAGGTTGTTTTAGGATTGTGTGCGTATAAAGGCTGCTGCAGTCCGATTCAAGACCAAGGTTCGTACAACAGTCCAGGATATCGAGTAACCTAGTACCCACTCCACTACCGACTTTAGCTAAGTTAACAGTGAACACTTTTGATGAATTGAACATGGTGGACCCTCTTGTAAACGAGTGTAATGCTTAATTGGGTCGTCCACTCACAGTTAACAGTCTTTGTATTGAGTGTGTGCTTGAAATGTAGCCTACTGTAATTCTGCAAACTGTTAATAAATATTTCAATCAATCAGGCAAGCTCCACAAACAAGTTGATTTATTGCTGAGTGGACAACTTGACAAGTAACAGCACTGTCCTTTCAGTTCATAAACATCTAAATGTGCATAAATTGGTTTCAGTAAAATGACCTGGATTGACTGTAGCAACAGCAAGCATTTGATTACATTTATTTTCTGCCTTCCTTTAATATTCTTTTATGGCTACTGTAGATGAGCTCGCCTCTCAGTCTCAGCTGAACTTTTATCTGTCTCGCATTATCCAGATGATTGAGGTCGTGGCCTCCATGGCCCGGGGTCCGGTGTTCCTGGCCGGGGAGCTCATGGAGTGCCTCATAACCTTCACCAACCCCATGTCCCACCTCTCGACCTCTGCCAGCAGGTATTGGCCATTGTTAAGGATTATTGTTTCTCAAGGATGTCCACGTTAAATTGTGAACTTGTCGTAACCAATTTTCTGTTGATTTGAGATGCGTCTCTAGAAAAATAACTGTCCCGCTCCCTTGTCTCCCCTGCCTTGTATCACAGTGAGATGCTGGCATGGGCCAGTGCCCAGATCCACTGTCAGTTTCATGCCAGCGAGGGCAGAGTGGCTCTGCCGATGCAGGGCAACAAGCAGGATGTCCAGGCAGAGAGCGACACAGTGCTCATTCCAAGCAGAGGTCAGTGATGTGGATGAATCCACTACTGATGGATGGAGTGAGGGAGGAAAGGGGAGACAAAATGGCGAGAATGGTAGTGTTGAAGGAAGATGCATGGTTTGAAGTGAGATGGGAGTTTGGAATCATTAACTTTATATATATATTGTCCTTCTGTTCACTGTTTGCACTGACCCCATGTGACAATTATCAGAAGAATCTGTTTGGGCATTTTTTTAGGTCACGTTGGTCAGTGTATAATCTGGTCACTGATCTTGGGGACTATTTATTTTGCTATTAATCTTATGTTGAGGAGCTGAAGAGTTTGCAAGTGTTTTTCTTTTGTAATCTACGTATGCAATCTACTATTTAACCCATTTAGACGTGTAACCTATGTGGTGTTTTACCTTAAATGCAGGATGTGCCCCATGCTCTGTGTCACATATAGCAACATATATTATTTTTTTGAATACGAATTTTAAGGTTTTCAGAAAACCTATTATTAGGTTAGGTTTTTAGAATCGGCCTCAGGTCTAAATAGAAATGGTATTGTACTACATATAATGGGGCAGCAGTGGCTCAGGGGGTAGAGTGACCGGATGGGAACCACAAGTTTCCCGGTTCGAACCCGGGCTCCCCCAGAGTTGGTGTCGAAGTGTCCTTGACTCCTTGAGCAAGACTTTGAACCCCTAATTGCTTCCGATGCAGGTTGGTGCCTTGCATGGTTTCCTCTGGCATCAGTGTGTGTGTGTGTGTGTGTGTGTGTGTGTGTGTGGCGCCTTGAATAAAGGCGCTATATAAATGCACCATTTACCATTTATAATGTATTAATTATGAGAATGACATTGTTGTATTTCAAATTTTCAAAACACAAGTGTTATGCAAAAATAGTGAAAATAACAAACTACTCCGAGCTTGTACATCCGATATATTTGGCTATTTTAGAATGGACAATTTTGAATATTTTTGAAAATATTTAATGACGTGCCTAAAATGGGGCCCACCAGGTTGAAAGTGGTTTTTTTAACCTCCGATTCTCGTGTTTCCCAGGAGAACGAGGCCAGTGCATGCTGGACACACCGCCCAAGATCCTCTTCTGTGACCTACGCCTGGACCCTGGCGAGAGCAAAACCTGTAAGTCACTCTTCGTCTGCTTCCACATAGCCTCGGAAACCGAGACATTTTTATTTCCAGGGAGAGAAAAAAAAAGTCTGGGGCCGAGTTCACTTCAATTCGGCATAGAGTTGCGCAAACGTCGCTCACTCTCTGCTGATTTCTGATCGTCTGCACCTTTGTTACATTGACGTACACATGCACGTACACGCACACACTCCTCTCTCTCTCTGTCGCTCTAATGAATTAGTCTCATGTCCAGCAGCTGCGCCTAGTTTCTCCCGGCGTCCCTATTTTGGCTATGTAATAATTATAGGCAAATGTTGGATTGTTTTTTAAAGATAGCAGGCTCATAATATATCACTGAGGCCCCTTTTCCACCGGTTGGTTCCCAATGAGAACCGGTTCAGTTCTTTTTGGTTTTTAGTCCATGAGCCAGAGCTCCAAAATTGAAACGGTAATTATGAATTGAGTGTGCACAACCATACCTATATTAGATTATTATCACCATGAAATTTCCCCAATTGAGTACTTACACGAAGACAATGATTTATTGTATTACAATTTTTACATTTTTAAATATGCAAATGAGGCATTATGTAGGAAAACATGCAATATAGTCGAAAATATGATAAAGCTACTACTGTGGAAGGGTTATCATGTATTAATTTACTTGTATTGATCCTATAAACAATTTAATATATGGTATAGTTTTCCCACCAATTTTGGAGCTCTGGCTCATGGACTAAAAACCAAAAAGAACTGAACCGGTTCCCATTGGGAACCAACCGGTGGAAAAGGGGTCAGAGTGCAATGTGTTGTAAGCTTGTAGATTTGATATTTTGGCGTACAATGAAGTAGACAGTAAGTGGTTAAGCCTCCCTCACACACATTCTCTCCCTCAGATTCATACAGTGAGGTCGTGCCCAACGATGGTCCCCCTAGTTTCCGTGGTCAGTCGGTGAAGTACGTTTACAAGCTGACCATCGGCTGCCAGAGGGTCAACTCTCCCATCAAGCTACTCAGAGTTCCCTTCAGAGTGCTGGTCTTGCAGGGTGAGCAAACCTCCTAATTTATAGAGTACCGTTTTCCTCCACGATATTAAAGATGTAGGGAAATGAAAAATACGTTGTTCACACTTTTAGAGCATATCCGTGGTCATCATATGGGCATACCTAACGATACATGCCAAAACAACGGGACATTTTTATTTCAAAATTCCATAAAAAGCCTATTTTAATTACTTGCCTTTGAACGAAAAAGTGATGCATGATGACGTGTCGAGCCCCGCATGAATAAAAATGAAACTTGATTTCATTCACCTGTTATGTTTTATACCCATTGCTGCGCGTTCCTAGGGCAGTTTTTTGAAAGACGCCCTAAAACCTGAAGTCTTTCTGAGAAACTTAATTGAGTCCGTAAACGTACAGAAAAAGATTACAAAACTGCCGCGGCAACCGGTCTTAAGGGTAAAGTAACGTGCCCACGGCAGCCAGTCCAAATGGGTTAATGTTGTGCGCGCATGCTCCTGACAAATATTTGGGGGAAGGCTGCATGCGAGAATATATATATATATATATATCTCTATCGTTTTACCCATGTATGTGATGTGTGTAAAATGGCTATCACATAGGCATGCCAGAGCCGCCATTTCCACAGGACGAGGAGGTTTTCCCCTCCAACCCCTTCCTGGAGGAGGAGGAGGGGAGCCGGAGGGACGTCAGGCACCTGGAGAGAGCCCTGGACATTCTCATGATCACCACTTCAAGACGCTGCGCCCGTGAGTTCAAGACCGCCTCTTGCACGTTTTCACTTTGACTTATTATCACATTGGGACCTTCTATCTACAAGTTCACATTCAAAAGCATATAAGACAAATATGGAAGACAAATGGAAAAAGCAGTTGATTGAGTGATTGTGCGACCCACTAGTGAAATATTTAGCGCATGTACGGTACCACATGGGCTCTAATGCTCAATGCACAATTTGCTGTATATCACTCCTCTACTCTTCTTTTTATTTCCGGCCTCTTTCCGCTTCTACCTGTCAAATAAAGGCTTAGAAGAGCTAACGACAAGTTCCACCGTGGTAAAAATACTTTGGAAAAGTTACATACATATAATGTAAAAATGTGCCAGAACCCAGTGTGTTGTCAAAAACAGTTGAATGTGCAGGTACAGTATTTGAACTGTGAACCTTTGTTCCTCCCCCACCCCACAGACATGTTCAACATCACCAACGTGCGCGGGAAAGTAGCAAAGTTCTGCATCTTCAAAACCATCTACAGACTAGGGGAAGACATCATCGGCACATTTAACTTCTCGGAAGGCGAAATCCCCTGCTTACAGGTGTGTAATGTTGTACAGAAATGGCAACAGTAGATTGGTTATTGTTTTTGCGTGAAGCTCTCGTGCAATGAAGTTTAATAGTAAGTATACATCAGGCTTTACAATGTGTCTTTGGAATAATATATGAACATAAAATGGCTATGAGGTGTACGCCGGGACAACGCTCCACACGTCCCAAACTCTTCTCCCTTCTGGCTCCAAAACTATGGAATGCCCTTCCCATCACAGTCAGAACTGCAGCCTCACTCCCAATCTTCCGCCGTAGTCTGAAAACCCACCTCTTCAGACTCCACCATGGCCCGTAGCACTTGCCCTAGCCTAGCCCCTTTGATAGCACTTCATGTAGACTTATAGCTTGTTACGTAGACAGCACTAGAATTGCATTTTATGTAGTCATAGCACTTTATAGTACTATGACTAATGTATATTGTATAATATATAATATAGTATAGTTGACATAGATACTCCACTGTTACGTTCTTAGTTTATACATGATTCATGATAACTACTTTTTTATATTATGTGATGTATGCCATGCTTTTGTTTTTGCTTAATGTAAGTCGCTCTGGATCAAGAGCGTCTGCTAAATGCCTAAATTGTAAATTGTGTACATATTGCACACAGTATGAAGTTAATGGTGCTCCGTGTGTCCCAGTACTCGGTGAGCCTCCAGAGCGAGGAGGAGATCCAGCAGCAGTACCAGCGGCGACCCGGCCAGGCGCTCAGCGTGACGAGCCACGGCCGCCACGTGGAGTCCTGCCTCCACACGGCCTCCAGCCACTTCTCCCTCCACGTCCCCCTCAACGTCACGCCAGGGTTCAGCACAGACATAGGTCAGTGTGACCTGTGTACTTTAATATCGTGTTTTTCTTTTCTTTTAAATTTTAGATATTTTCCCCTCTGTATTATGAAAGACTCCTAAAGTGCACAGCCCTTCTCAATATGCTCTTGTTATGGTAGGAGGTAGGTTCTGTTCTACTGTGAAGCCCAAACCCACACAAATGATTTGGTATGCAACTAACTCATACATGGGCAACTGGCGGCCCGGGGGCCACATGCGGCCCCCACCGTCGCTTAATGTGGCCCTCAAAGTTAACATTACATAAGTATAATTAAAGGCATTTGAAATTAAATAATGTTACTTTTCAGGATTTAAATTGGAAAAATAGCAAAAATAGCTGATCTATATGCTCAAAACGCGTCACACTGAGACGTGTTTTGAGCTTGTAGATCTGCTATTTTTGCGAGAACAGTAATCTGCAATGTGGCCCCTCTGGAGTGAGTGAGGAAATATAGTGGCCCTCTCCATCGTCAAAGTTTCCCCCCCCCCCTGAACTAACTGGTCATACCATGATACCACACGCAAGCACCGAGCTGCAAAGAATATCTGTTTCCATAGCAACGTTTTTTGCAACGTAACGTAAACCGCGGAGTTTACGCGGCAACGGGTCTTTTTGCGACTTAAAGTGTAAAGTGACACATCTGTGTGCAGTGCGAGCGGTCAAGTTCCCAATCCCACACGTTTATGCTTGCCGTTCTTGCATAATAAACAGAACTGCTACCCTTTTCATTTAAATCTAAGGCTTTTTTTTTGTATACTATTTGGTATATAGTTTTGAGGAAAGAAATACTGCTATTTGTCCCAAAGTGGCTGCAAAGGATTGCTGCTGTACTATACTATACAAATTCCTTTCCAAGAGCTTTATACCCTGTATTAGCTACCATAAACGACCCAATGTGACATATATATATATTTTTTTTTTTGACAGTTGCTTTGGCAATGTTAATGTTTTCTCATGCCAATAAAGCTCCTTTGAATTGAATCACTTGCAACGCACTGCAACGACAAGCATCGGCACCCTTGGACACCCTGCTATAAAACTGATGAAAGGAAAATGTCCTTTATCCCCCCACAGTCACCTGGAATGTTCTCATGACATTTCTATTCATTTTTATTATTATAAGCTTCATTCCTATTGTGGTGTTGTGTACTGGTGTAAATTGATAACAGCTGACCACTAACATGATTGTCGGACATACACCCTGTCCTTTTACAGTGACTCTGAGGTGGCGTCTTCACTTTGAGTTTGTTACCGCCCGGGAGCCCATGGAGCCGCCCACTGTACAGCAGAACCAATCGGAAGTCACGGTTTGGACGGGGGCGGAGCACGTGGACGTGGATACATTCAGCTGGAATCTGCCCATCAAAATCCTGCCCACCAATCCAAACCTGGCGTCCTACATGTCCCAGTTTTCAGGGAGCAACAGCATCAACATCTGAGAGAGGGAGAGTGTGCATGTGAGTTTACAGGGACCAACGGCTTAAAGTGTGTGTGTGTGTGTGTGTGTGTGTGTGTGTGTGTGTGTGTGTGTGTGTGTGTGTAATTTGTGGTTTTCTTTTTGTCTTCTCAAAACTGTACTGTTGGATAAGGGAAGAGGAGAGTATTTTTGGAAAAAGGAGAACATTTCCATTTGTATATTCAGAATTTAAAATGTACTCCATACCAGTATGTAAAGTATGTAGTAGTTTATTTTTATTTTTATTTTTTGCCTTTTTTGCTTGTATGTATTTTAACATGCATTTGGCAGTGCAGTCTAACTTTTAATACATTCTTCCTTTTTAGGGAGATATATCACCTTTTGTAAAGTGCAACTATATCCATGGTCATTTTGCATTTCTGTATTTATTTAATTCTGGAACCATGTATTCAACAGCCCACATGCATTCTGCTCTTTATTATTATGTAAAATGGTTCATTATGCAAGTGATTTATAACTGTCTCTTTTCCAGTGTAAGAAATCCGCACCAAGATGTTATTCATTAACTTAAAGTGTGATTTGAAATACAGGAGTCATTTCTTTCCAATATCATACTTTTATTTGGATATTAAACAGGCTTCCATACATAACAAATATATTACTATATTGTTTTATGAGCTGATATTTACAATAGTGCATTGGGTGATATTGGATAAGCCTTTAAATACGAGAGTACATTTTTCTCAAAGAGTGCTGGGTATCTCTGCTATGAACCTTTATAGAAATAATATGCAGTACTACTTTAAAACACATTACACTAAAATGCAGTTGGTTGTCCAGACAATGATAAATACTACTACCGGTATACTTATAATTTGTGATATTGAACACAAAAAGAGACATTTCCCTCAATTGCTTAACCACTGTCAACCTGGCATCCCTATTTTGGGAATATATGTTGCCATTGTCAAGAAGTTCAGACATTTTCAAAAAATAGCAAAAACAGCTGATACTGGTACTGTACAAGTTAACGTTGTGAGCAGTCCCAAGAACGCTCCATGCGGTTTAATGTTGTGCACTTAACATGGTATGTAAAAATGGTTAATGCAACGATAGTGTAGTTGAGCCTGTTGTGTGTGTAGGACGACGGAACAGATGGTGTCCATTAATCACTGATCGTCTGAGTGACTGACTGGCTATCCCTGGAGCTGCTGCTGTATAGCTTCAGTGATCCGTGGCTAGGGTCCTGGTTCTCCTCTCCCGGGGTGCAGGGCAGACGGCGGTCGGACGCCTGCACCAGGGACACCTTACAGGTGACCGCGTCCACGCTCACCTCGCACCACGGGGGGAAATCTACTGGCCGATGGACACTGAGAGAGACCGAGAGATCACTTTTCTGACAGCCAATCTACAACAACTGCACAAAAGGGTCTGTTATTCAATTGGAGATTCAGGAGGTGAGATTACACAATTTGAGCACTGGAGGTGGGGAGCAATTGGGGTTGGCTCAAGTTACAAATCTGGGGTGGTGTACCGGAAACTGACTAGATGCACGCTTATCTAAATGAATCAACAAAAAAAATGCCTAATAAGAATTTGTTTCAAATGTAGGCTACATGATGGTAATCACTATCTACCTACAGTACAAAATGTCTGGAACTTGGGACAGGGTCATTTTTGATAACGTTAGCCCTAGCATTCCACATTTGTAGATCATATTATATAGATAAGAAAAGATCTGTGAGTGACCTGTAGTTATGAAGTATTATGATACTTGACCTCTTTATAATGGTGAGGCTGTATAATGGTATAATTGCATTATGAGTGCTTGCTTACCTGTACTTGTAGCGTTATAAACGGATTACATTGCTTAGTTATACATGACCTAAGTCATTATAAAATGCCTGCCCCGTATGTGTTATGATTACTGTTATAAAGCATAGCAAGGCAACTATAATTATCCAGTATACATCAAAAGAATAGGAATTTAAAAAAATCCAAAAAGGTAGCACATCCAAAAATTAAACAAGCGGTGGACAAAGTACTCACATTTCCATTTATTTTTTGGCACACACCAAAAAGGAACGCTTTTCCTTTTTGGTGTGTGCCAATACTGGATTTGGATTTGGCACTCCACTGAAAACCATTGCTGATGCGCAACCTCTTTTTCCTCATATAATTATCCAGTCTTTAGTAGATTATAGTGCATTATTTATGGTTATAATTGCATTATAGACATGGGATGCATATGCTGTAGCAAGTGTTACCAGAATGTCTTTGTGATCAAGTTGATAAAAAAAGGTGTTGCCTGAAGCCGGCTGCGCTACAGTGTGAACCAGGTTGAAGAGACCAAACATGTGCATTATTGTGTTTGTTTGTGTACTCACGTCCCACAGCAGCCCACGCCGACAGGGTGCAGGCAGGTGCACTGCAGACAGCCGTCTTCCATCCAGCTCTCCCCCAGGGTGTAGTGTCTCCCCTCGTGCACGCACACCGCTGCATGGGGACAATATCAAGCATTGACTTAAGGTTATCGGCACCGTTTTTGTGAGTTCAAGTCAAAGAGACAAATTGACGAAATTTGACTTGATTTTATGTTGAACGAAATATCGAGTGAGATACACACATCCAAGCAACACATTTTTTACACCCAGGCTTGATGGAATGATTTTATGGGAAGAAAAGACAGATGGACCCTAGTGGTGTAACGGTTAATTAAACTAAAACAATTTCATTATCCCCAAAATGTGTGTTTTAAGTCAAACAAGTGATTTTTGAGCGGGGACGCATTGTGATCTACAAGCTCGCAACGCAATCATATTCCAAAGTGTTGTGAACTTGAGATCTGCAATAATTGATAATAACAATTGATGATAATATTTGCAAAGAGAATAATCGATAGTTGCAGCCCTGGCTAAATAAACCCCATGGAAAATGAAGAGTCATCCCCACAGGTCCTGATGATGAAAGAAGTCCAGATGCAGCCATCTTACCTCTGGCGTTGAAGTTGCACTCCATGGGTGCCGCTGAGCAACCGGCGCTCCACAGCAGAGTGCCCGTCAGGACGGTGAGTGCCCAGTTCATCACAGACGAGTCCATCTTTTCTTCTTTTTGATTCGACGATCACCCCGTTTTCTCCTTCCTTCCTCTCTCCCCGTTGCACCTTCCATTTATACCCCTGGAAGCTGCGTAGGCCGATGGTGCGGAGGCGGGGTCATTAGCCCCCATCACACGACGACCCGGGGGCCGGGGTGGTGGTGGTGGTGGTGGTGGTCGGGTGCCATTGGGAATGGAGGGGTGTTGGGGTTTAAGGGGGTAAAGGAGGAGGGGTGGAGGACTTGAGTCTTGGCACTCCGGAGATCACCTCCCTCGCTGCGCTTCAGTGGGCATGAACCTCTAAACTGATAGAAACAGTGACACATCCGCGCAGTGACTAAGAGGCCGTGGTGGGTAGGAGGGAGGGAGGTGAGTTCCGAGGAGGGGAGGTTTGCGGAGAATGAGGGAGACTGGAATTGTCTTGACATGATTCATTGGACCTCTGCTGGCTCCCATCTCCTGGTTTTGGAGGCCTGCTGTCCAGCAGTTGACCATGTGACTCATGTACATACTTAACATACTTAACGGTTGCGATTTAACCATTATCTATATCGGTATTGTCAACGGGGGGTCGAGGAACCTCTACAGGTCTGTAACACTGAGACTGTACAAATGGAGAGAAAAAACGAATTGATTCCATCTGTGCAGTCTTTTACAGTGTCAATTTGAGTCTTACCAATAGAGGGTATGCGCATGCATAAAGTGAATGGCAGATGGAGTGGCAAAGTGAATTAATTGTTGTTTAAACTCATTTAATGGAATGAAATAGGACTTTTCTGTTTGGATGAGTGGGCTGCCACGGCCAGAAAATAGATTTTTGCCACTCCAGTAGGCGTTCCCGCATAACTTCCGTGTATGATGATGATGTCGCGTGCATACCCTCTATAGTAATCCTATCAGACTGGGGGTCCTTGAAAAAAGGTTGAGAATCAGTGATCTACATGAAGAAAATATTGTTATTGTTGAGTTCAATAGAGGGTATGCACATGACATCATCGTACCTGGAAGTTATGCCGGAACGCCCACTGAGTGGCAAAAAACTACTTTCTGGCCTTGACAGCCCGTTCATCCAAACAGAAAAGTCCTGTCTGATTGCATTAAACAATGTTAAACTCACCAACATTGCAGCTGTACGAAAAGCTTGAATTGTCCTCTTTCTATCTGCAAAGTTTTTGTTTCATAAAAATCCACCATAGAAACCTTATGAGCTACTTTCTGTCAAAAAAATGCCCTGCATTTGATTATTGTCAGAGTTTGGAAGTGCTTGTAACACAGGTGGTATGCAGGACGGTTGAGTAATTTCCAACGAGCGCTTCCAAACTTTGGCTATATAGAATTGTATATTTGTATGTCTCTACATTTTATGATGAATTGAACAAGGTGGACCCTCTTGTAAACAAGTGTAATGCTTTATTGGGTCGTCCACTCACAGTAAACAGTTTTTTGTATTGAGTTGTGCTTGAAATTTACTGTAAGTGTGTGTGTGTGTGTGTGTGTGTGTGTGTGTGTGTGTGTGTGTGTGTGTGTGTGTGTGTGTGTGTGTGTGTGTGTGTGTGTGTGTGTGTGTGTGTGTGTGTGTGTGTGTGTGTGTGTGTGTGTGTGTGTGTGTGTGTGAGAGCGCGTTGTACATGAGAGAACCTGTCGCTTACCTTCTCTTGAGGTAAGCGAGAGTTGACATCCATCTGTTGTCCCTTATCCCCATCGCAAAGGATAGCGAAGTATATCCAATATTGATTGGACCAGACTGGCTTGGAGGTTGATAACATTTCCCGAAACATTAGCTCATATCCTTTTGCTATCTGAAGCCTGGGGTGCAAGATCATAGGAAAAATGTTCTCAAGCCACTCGGAAGGGGCCCTGGGGCCTCACAAAATTCTGCTTTACGCACTTGTTCTCTTGTACCCCCACAGTAGTTGGAGAGAGTGTTGATAGGTCCTCTTCAATCGGCCAGGGGTGCTACCACGCTCATTCTGGATCCGAGTGACTCACACTTACCCCTCTCTGGCCGGACGATGTTTCCATGAAACCCATTGCAACTTGAGGACCGTTGTCACAAAGGCGCCTGGTTGTAAAGTAGGGACACCAGCTACATTACTTCCTATAACTATTTTGTTTGCTAAGCAGTATGATGGTATCCTATATATATATATATATTCCTATATAATGTATTTAACCACTTACAGTAAATACTCAACTGAACGTAGTGCCCCAAGGGTCTATACTAGGACCCTCTACATCAAGTTTCTTTGCCTAAGTCTACAATATGATGCGTTGTGAGCTTGTAGGTCTCCTATTTTTGCTGAATGATAGCCTATTAGGACATGGCCAGTATGGGTATTCTATGGCTCTATGTGGATAAGACGAAAACACACACACACACACACACACACACACACACACACACACACACACACACACACTTTACAGGAGGACATGAGAGTCATTTTGATGACGAGGTTCTTCCATGTGTTCTGCTTGGATGGTCACAACCTCTTCAGAGCCTATGGGTCCCATACAATTCCAGACAGTATGATGAGATGATGGCCAGGGAGGTGCTTTTTAAAACAAAGGATGAGGATTTTCCTGTAACACGCCTATTGTCCTTCATGGACATGCAGTTCATTGGTGACATGTGGATTTTAATTGGGGAAAGGACCTTTTGCGTGGACATTCGGTGCACTGTCATCACGGAAATCTTACATTACGTTACACTTTGATGAGTGAGTGGCTGGGAAATGTCTGGTATCCTGGATGCTTTTTAACTGACCTTATTGTTTTTGAAAAGTATACTTTCCTCCATATGTGACCATCAGAGATAATTGGTAATAATTTCTAGCATTCATTTATATAATTCTATTTAGACTTAGAGTATCCTCAATTGTGGGCTTAATTATAGTGAACAGTAAAGGACCTATAGGTCCTATTAAGTGTTTTTGCTAACCGCTTTCAAGATTCATCAGGTTTTTGCCAAATGTTCACCTAATATGAGATGCCCAGAACATGGTTCCTAGCAGGAACCAAGCAGGTTAAGGACAACCTGTGCTGAATGAATGGAGCAAACTGTGGTTACCTTTGAATTATTACCAACATACAGACAGTTAGTATCACCTGTGCTGATATGCAAAACAATGCCAGGCAAGGAAAAATAATTTCGCTTTAATAATGAATGGATCACTTTGAACACTGTCAGGCAGAAAACTTGGATCTCCACATTTCATCATTTTAGTTTCCCCCCTAATGCTTTGTTGTATGACAGTGTCATGCAAAAGTATTGAACATCTACAAACTTTATTTATTTCTATATATTTTTTAACATCTCATGAAAAGTAACGGTTTTGGACATAAAAGGTTTAAACCAAAGCAACAATATGATGAGTGTATGACTGTTTTCTCTCCCCTCATGTGGACCTGTGTTCCTCAATGCAGACTTTGACTTTCCCTGTGGAACTTTACATTGTAGATTTCAAAAATTGTTACAAACATACAGCCCATATACTGTACATTTCGGCCATTTGAAAATATTCAATCTACAAGCCCACAATGTGTCGCGATGTCCAGGTCACAACTGTAGACATAGTTGAACTTGTCCGTGTCCATCTTCACCGGAAACGCATTGTGAGGTCAATGCGACGCCATTGTGAGTTTGTAGATCTGCTATTTTTGAAAGATTTTTATACATTCGAAAAATGAATACTTTTGTACTTCCCACCACTAATAGGTAATCTATTCACCATTATTACACGTACAAGTAAATGCATGGGTATTTTGATCAGTTTCACTGTTATCTCTATGCAGTAAAGGAAAGAATGAATAGATTTTATTTGGATATTATTCTACTGTTAGATTGATGTTAGGTTCTTGATTTGTTTATGATCCTAGATGGAGATAGATAGATTGTTGATAGTCTAGCACTGGTCCATAGCTCGCAACGCATTTAGAGCTATGGACCAGAGCTAATTGTAGTCATAGAAACATTCATGTAAACTAACAAACTAATTATTCATGTCTTGAAAGTCCACAATCAATGGAAAGAAGCCTTCAGGCTTTCTTGTGTTCATCCTTTTGACTATTGCTTTTTACCTGTGTCAATCCAAAACAATAAAAATGTACTTGGGGCGAGATCGACTGAGTTTATATTTCTATTTAGTTATTATTTATGTATTATTTTCTATACATTCCTATTTATAGAAAGAGAAAAAAAAACAGATTGACATGCTCGGAATGAATCCACTGGTGGTTGTGTGACTTGTGTCTGAGATTTTGTAGATCTATTTTCATAAAATTCTGTCAGAATCAGAACACGCTGTCCCTTTAAAGTTAAAATGCTTGAAACTCCGCCCCGGTCTCGCTTCCTTCCTTGACGTTTCAGACTCGACAGATCGATGCACGAGCGGCGTGATCGACCCGGATTGGCCTCTGGGTTTTGCGTTCGCGGTGCATCGGCCAGCTACTAGTTTTGCCTGGTTAGGGGCATTCAGTGTTCCATCCTGTGTATTGTTTTGTGCACACAGCAGCAGATATATATATCATATATATATATAACATCAAATCATGCGTGTTGGTGTGGCTGTAATTATCTTGTCTTTACCGTGAACACGGGGGACATTTAGGTCTGCTCTTGTTAGACTTGGACGTGTGTTCGTCAAACCGTGCGAGATATATAGTTTAATCTTCGTGCACTGATCCGAGGCCTTGTCGCAGCAGTCCCCAGCCAGCCACCACTCGCTGAGTGTCCGTCGGCGATTTCATGTTTTCTTGTTTAGAGTCAGTGTTGTTTACCGTCTGAAGATGGACACGGACAAGTTCAACTATGTCTACAGTTGTGACCTGGACATTAATGTTCAACTGAAAATGTGAGTTTTGTATCGTCTGTGTAAGTGCCTTAACGTTAACAATACAAGTACAACCACAGTACTTATTCCGTGTAACCATGTCTTGTGACTTGACATGATTATGTGTGTGTCTGTCTGTCTGTGCGTGTGTCGGGCAGTGTATGTTGTATACTTTAATTCGGACCTAAAGCGCGCTATTATATTATCAATTACTGCATACAAGTTTGTCAATATTATCATTTGTTGGCTGTTGGGTATTACATTACAGTGTGTGGCAACAAGGTCACGAGTAGACCTTTCTTGGATTACAAAAAACATTACTGCAAAATCTGGCACTTTTTTTTAATACCAAAAATATATAAATATATATTTGAGTTTTGCTAATATCCTGTTCCACTTTTTAATAATCTAAAAACAATCACACCCATCATGCACAGATAAACGATAGGAAAATAAAATGTATGTGCCCCATCTATCTCCTTTCACAATCACTGACCAGTGACCACTGACCACCACCACCCCCCATAGTCAACAACCCATCAACACCTCCATCGAACCCACCTCCCAGCCTATCAAATCATCGGATTTGGGAAGGTTTCTGGCCAGGGGTCAGAAGGTGAGGTGTGGACTACTTCGGACAGTGGGGAGCCAGACAGTACTATCTGGAGCTCTCCTGGCCTGGGTGGGGACTGGGGGTTGAAAATGGCAACAAAAAAAAAGCTTATTTTACAGATAAAATCCGGGCTGATTATGCAGTTGCCAGTTAGTTATTTCCTGTAATCTGATTATGTAGTCCGTACTACCTAAAACCCGGCTCATGACTTCAGCTACAGAGTACAGATCTCATTACATGCTGTGAGGGCCTTAATTTACACACAGTTGTCCTGTTGTTGGTGTTATCATGTGAACAGCTCACCCACTGCACCCAGTCTCCTGTCCTGAGCCTGCTAACAAGCTCATAAATGATCCAGATCCGTTTAAACCGTATGCCTGCTATTTTTGCATTAAAACAAAAAGTGTTGTTAAAACACTATTCTGAGAATAATCATTGCTAGAGGTGCAGCAGTGGTACATGTACAGTACTCGTACAAAAAGTATTTATTTATTCATCCACAGCACCTAAATTAATTTGCTGCTGTTCACTCTAGCATCTTACCATGGCGCATTTTACTATACCGTACTTTGATATTTTACGTTGTCTTGAACAGTATGATAGGCCCGCTCTACTATACATTTGTACAATGAATATTACTATTATTCTTATTATTATAAGATCATGATAGGGAGTCGGGACCACAAAATTCAAACGAATGCACACAGTTAAAAGCATAATTATTTATCTTACAAATATTCAATGTCTTTGGACCTGTATCCCGGACAGCTGGACTATCTGTTTCTGTTAGAATTGTTCCACTTTACACTTTCGCTTGCTTACCATTATGTGTCCTGTATGAGTTCTGATTGATTGATTTGAATACTTATTAACAGTTTGCAGAAAAAAAGCACAAGAAAGTACAGTTAAATACAAGGTCTGCTAAGAGGATTTAAAGCCCAAGAAAGCCTATGGCTTGTTTCCATTGAGGTCCTTCATATACAATTCATCAGAACATTTAATGGCATATAAATATACAGTCACAGTGCATCATATAAATGGTTAGAAATCAAAAAGGGGGACTTTGGCTTTTTACTGGGGCCACTTTCAAATTGCAGCCACCTTGCTCTTTGAGAGCGTTTTTTGAAGGAGAGTAGGGATTCACATTCCTTTGACGTTTTGTTGGTAGAGCAATCCATATGTTTGTGGCATAGGAGTGTTTATTTAGCCCCTTGTTTGAGCCAAATCTGGGTTGAACTTGAACGTAATTTGTGGTGCTCCTTCAGTCCTCTGGTGTTGTGATCGTGACTGGACGGCGTTGACGTTTAGGAAGTAGTAGTTTGAGGTACATGGGTGTCGTGTCTTTGTGGTGTAGCCGTAGCATATCGTGTAGAGTAGACCAGGCCCATTGCAAGTTGCTGTCGTCTATACCCTAAGGGCAGATAAGATTCACACTGAGTCCATTTGATTCACACTGTTCCCGAATCCGATTGCCTGGTCCCCGCTGGCCATGATGACTCACATTGGCCTTGATTCTTCCCACCCAAGTACACTTCATTGTACTCAAAGCTGTATATACAATTGGTATCCAAACCTGAAAGATGCGTCTTCTGTATACTGAAGAGCTGGAGAGACAGGGAGAACCTGAACAAACACTCTATAGCAGTGACTACTATCATAAATCATAATATTATAATCTGTAATATTGTAATTTTCATCAGGTGTCAGCACACACTAGTTCCAGGCTGTTCCAAAAGTTTGTATTCTTCTAAACGCAAACAGCATAAACAATAGTATATACATTATGATAAACATGGGAGAAATGTTTTTTCTATCTTGCATGACACACACTTTAATGTAATTACAGTTTTCGCATCCTATTTTGAGTGAATGAATGAAGTTCAAACCTCTTTTTGCCTCACATCCCCCCTCTGTCTCTCTCTCTTCTGCTGTTTTCCAGTGGCAGTCTGGAGGGCAAGAGAGAGCAAAAGAGCTACAAGGCGCTGCTTGACGACCCGATGCTCCGGTTCTCGGGCCTCTACCAGGAGAACTGCTCGGACCTTTACGTTACCTGTCAGGTGTTTGCCGAGGGCAAGCCCCTCGCGCTGCCCGTACGCACCTCCTACAAGGCCTTCAGCACACGTTGGAAGTGAGTCCCTATCTCTATTGGTAACCCGAATGCCACCAGCTAAAACAAGGACCCCCATACCTTTGAGTGTTTGTACACCATCAGAGTTTTAGACCTGTAAGGGTCCTTTTGGAACCCCTCCAGTGAGCACTGAGGGTCCCTAGACCCCACTCTGAGAACCGCCAAGCTAAAAGGTTCATTCTTTGCGTATCCTAATAGTTAAGTGGCTTGGACAATCATTTTCTGTAAGTACTAGGTCTGCACTTTTTCATGTCCAAGTAAAGCGCTTAAGCCTTAAACATTTCACAAAGTACTGTACTGTATCGAAAAATGTTCCATTCTCTGATAGCTAATGCTGCTTTCTCCACTGTACAATTACACCATTAAAGCTTCTCTCACTTCACCTCTGCTCTCACCAAATGCTGTATGCCTTCTTTTCCACTTTTAATAATGAACAGATGGCAACTGTCTTTGTTGTTTTAAAACTTGAAATAAATGTATTTGGAGGGCATTAAACACACAGTGACTTCCGACACTTTCAACTTCGGCGGCGCCGATTAGCCGTGTGGTTAAAGTGCCTACCACATAGGCTCTGATAATGCATGACAGCGAGTAGAGGTGCTCCGATCAGGTATTGTGGTCCCGATCACCAATAGTTTTTCGGCCGATACCATTCTTGTGCGTAAGGGGAGAATTTGAATATTTCCTAAAATGTCAAAACCCACGTCAAAACTGTTCCTGTGTGTGTGTGTGTGTGTGTGTGGGAGGGGAAGGGGAGAATGTTTAGGCCTGTCACAAAGATGCAAAACGATTTTGGTGTTTTACATTTTGGTGTTTTACCCACTCAAATCGGGAACCCATATTTGGGTTCTGTACAGTGGGTACAGTATTCAAAAATGTAAACATTTTGATTCTGCTATATAAATATTTATATAGTTTTTCAGAAACCTTAGGTCAGGATTTAGAGGCGTTTTTTTTTCAACTTAAATTTTTCATTATACCACTTAAAAGGTATAAAAGATACCTTTTTATAGTTTCTCCAGATCAGGTATATTGCAGATCACCAATCGAGTCATTTGTAGTGAAAATCGGCCGATTAGGTCCCAGGTTCGATTCCTGGCCCCAGCAATGTGTCGAGGTGTCCCTGTCCCTGAGCAAGACACTTGACCCCTTATCCCTCCCCCCCACACGCTCACTTGAGAAGCACACAAAAAAAACGTAAAAAACTAAAAATGTAATTTCCTGCATGGGATAAACTAGGTCATTATTAGTATCATGATTATTATTATTTTTTGAATCCTTATTCATCCTCTCCTCACCGTGTCTCCTATGTGCAGCTGGAACGAGTGGCTGAGGTTGCCAGTGAAGTACCCAGACCTGCCTCAGAGCACCCAGGTCGCCCTCACCGTGTGGGACGTCTATGGACCGGGACGAGCGGTCCCCGTAGGAGGGACCACTGTCACACTCTTTGGAAAATATGGGTGAGTGAGTGTGTCCCACTCCCAGCATAGTAACCAGCAATACAGTGTATTTATCATGCAACATGACTATGAGACTATGGGACAGTTTAGTATATAATAAAATGTTAATGTTACTTTATAGACCCCTGAGGTACCCTAACCTCACATCACCAGACTTTCCACCTCGGAGGAAAGCCTGGTCTGTGTTCAAATCGCCCGTGTGATCCCGTGGTTTAGACCAAATTAAAGAATAAAATAAATATAGAATAAATAAATGAATAAAAACTCGGCATCGCTTTGTTTTGGTCCCCTCTATTGAGTTATGGTCCCCCTGTTTGATTTTAGTCTTGCCAGACGTTGTAATAAAATGTGGATATACCAAACAAACTATTCCAAAAAGTACTTGAAGAAACTTGTCAAATTCATACGCCACATCAAGGCTTTTATTGGGTAGGCCCTAAAATGATGATGCAGGGAATTATTTTGGGTAATTCTGATTGCGGTTTTCGGGATTCCGGCCTTATTACTACAAACGAGACTAACAACATGCCCCCAACCGGATTATGAAGCCCAAATGGTATGACTCCCAGGCTATAGCGGTACCCTGCTCAACTGAAGTATATCGGGAGGTTAAAACGTGACCATAATTTGTGGCCGATTTAAAATGTTTTCCTATTCAGTCCATTTCTAAAAAATACCCTTCACGTTTTCAAAAATGGCGGATCATCATAACCTGCCGCTGGGTTTGAAACGCTGCTTGAAACTCTTCCCTGTCTCTGTGTGGCACCGCAGAATGTTCCGTCAAGGAATGCATGACCTGAAAGTGTGGCCGGGAGTGGAGGGGGACGGAGGTGAACCCACCACCACGCCGGGACGCACCAGCAGCAGCCTGTCAGAGGACCAGATGGGCAGACTGGCCAAGGTACCGTACAGTAGGATGTGGACCCTTTGTTTTATAGAGGGAGGACAGAGGAGGGGAGGGGAGAGAGGCGTGCGTTTCTGTAAAGGAGACGAAGATACAGCACTATAGTACACTAGGGCTAGGCCATAGAAAATCTGAAATGTTGCAGGTAAGAGCAAAATTACCCATTGTGAACTTCGGACATTTTCGAAACTGCCACACTTACAGTACGTCATATGATTGATTTTATTTTGTTTTCATATCCCATATCAATATCATTGCGAACGAAGTGATTGCGAACGAAGTGATTACTACAGAAGCCGGCCTAGCTTGTATGTGTGTGTGTCACGCTGTAACCCCACCCGCCCGCCACCAGAGGGCTTACGAACTGAAATTGGAACGATACAGAGAAACAATAGAAATTGGACCGACAGAGGTCTCTGTGTGTGTGTGTGTGTGTGTGTGTGTGTGTCGCTTCCCGCATTCACACATATTACTTGTAATCACATTATGAATTCCAGATGATGTCTAGTCTCGTATCACAATATGCTATCCAGAATTCCAAATGATATCTAGTCTCATATCACGAATCGCGGTATGGATATAATATGGCTATTATTGCCCAGCCCTAACTACAGTATACGTGTGACTGATCCTATGTGAGAGAGAGAGAGAGAGAGAGAGAGAGAGTGGCCTGTCTAAACCATGGTCTGTTCCAGGAACCTGACCTGGAGGTACTCGGTGATGTGAGTACAAAAGGTGGAGTGGGCGATTGGAATGCGGAATGCGTGTGAACTAGAGCCGAGTGGAATAGTAGTTGCAAATCGTCCATTTAAATTATTCGAAGGTGTGTGGTTTTCCAGGTGGTTTGGGTTTACAGCATCGTGACAATCTCGATATACTGTACATTTGTCGTATAGTAGTGTACTACATTGATTTAGATTTTCTATGTTTTACTTTTGACAATTAAATGTGTTGCCCCGTGTGGAAAAATTGAGCCATCCGGCAGCTACCGTAAATGGGATTGGAGTGGCCTTTTCAACAAATTAGGCATTTAGCCAGAGCAATTTTACAGTAAGCAAGAACACATGGCAACACATAGTCATCAAGGATCTTAAGCAAGCTAAGAACCTAACATCCCTAGTCTAAACGGTTGAATATCTGTACAATGAAACTTTCAGCATACACTATAATATGTTTGCGAAAGCATCACACATACTAGGTTCTTATAGTGACCTTCTGTTCTTCATTGCGTGAGTAGATGTTAGTGTGTGTGTGTGTGTGTGTGTGTGTGTGTGTGTGTGTGTGTGTGTGTCTAGTCAATTAGCCCAAAGAGACACAGGCCGTCACTTGATGTTGACTCAGATCTTTTATTGTTGACCATTTTAATGCCTCTATGCTGGAATTGCATGTAAGCGTCAAGAGTTATCCACGAGACCTGGCTTCGTTCATACGTCTATGTAAATAGTTGTAATAATTGGGAGCTTGTGGAATTGCAGTAAGCCTATCCATGCCTATATAGTGTTTGCCTGCTTGCCTCACGTTACTCATCATAATGTATTTGATCTTGTATCTTTGGTGTTGCATTTCTTTTTAATGCATCACTTGCCGCTACACGTGATTGGAGCTGTGTTTATCATGCCACGCGAGATGTAGTAGTGACTAGTCTGCACACTGTGTGCCATGCTTTTCATTCATGTACTAATTCCCTGAAAGTTTCCGAAACGCCTTTCTCTCCATCTTTCTGTTGTCCTATCCTCCGTTTCTTGTCTTTTGGCCTGTTTGTCTCCCGCTAACCCTTATGGCCTCTCTCTGTCTCCACCCAGCTGACAAAGGCCCATCGCCAGGGACACATGGTGAAGGTGGACTGGCTCGACCGTCTGACCTTCAGAGAGATTGAAATGATTAATGAGGTCAGTTGTACATTTTCTATTAAGCATTTGGGAATGGGCACTTATAGAAAGGGATATATGGGTTTCTTTAATACAGTACATGCAGTCACAGTGTACACACACACACACACACACACACACACACACACACACACACATACATACACACCTCAAGAGGTTACGTTTACAATGGTCTAAAAAGTGTGTATATAATAATAAAAGAAGAGTTAAAATGAAAAACTGTTAATATAAGTTAAGTTTACATGTATGTAAAATGTAGAATATTATATTGTGGTAACCTATATGTAAAAAGAAGCTGTGTTCACATCGAACTAATGTAGTTATTTATTTATTTATTTTTTAAACATAAAAAGTTTAAATATTGGCCCGGACAGTTAGCTCAACCGGTCTGGGCACCAAGGCTGCCAAGCCCGCCGGACGGCGTGCCGTGGGTTCGGCTCCCGAGCACGACGGCCTTTGCCACGTGTCACTCCCCATCTCTCCCCCCGTTTCCTGTCTGTGTACTGTTCCCTATCAATAAAGGCATAAAAAGCATAAAAATGGAGTTCCAAGGTTTCAACCCGACACCAATATGTGTCACAGTTGTCTATTCATGGGTGCATGCCAACACAACAACGTCATTTAACATAACTTGTTTTGAAAGGTGCTATGTATATACATAAAGTTAATTATCATTATCATGTCAGCATAGAGAGTGCAGTGTGAGCGTAAATGTCTTTAGATAGACCAGGCCAGTCAGTGTGGAGAGTGATTTGATGGGAATGATGTGCTCGCAGTCAGCTGACACCGCATGGTATGACTTAGGCCTATATGTGACACGTGACACACGTGACACACAGTCTCTCAGTTCTCTCCAGCAAGCAACACTGTCATACTACCGAGTATAAATTAGTCTTGTTTAGACCGTCCTTCCAGAACGAAGCCATCTGTGAACATAATCAGCTGGCTTTAAAGAAAGGAAATAAATAATAAACTGCGCCAGATACTCTGCTACGGTAGCATCCGTCCATACAATACTTTTTCCATAACACTACTATAGTTTTTGTTATGAGGAACATTGTGACATTGATTTGATGTTGTTGGGTCATGATTTGATGTCTCCCCAGAGTGAGAAGCGGAGCTCCAACTTCATGTACCTCATGGTGGAGTTTTCGCGTGTCAAGAAGAATGACAAGGAATACAGTATTGTCTATTATGAAAAGGTACGTGCATTTTCATACACACACATGCCCGTTGCTATGCAGATGTACGATGGTGATGATGTGTTGATGATTGTCACCCCTCCCACTCAGGATGGAGATGAAACAACGTCACCAGTTCTGACCAGCTGTGACATCGTCAAAGTCCCTGACCCACAGATGTGTGATGAGAGATATGTGGTGAGAGGACAAAATCTTGAAATTATTATTTTTCTTTTTAGCCCCTCCTATGCCCAGCTTTCCGGGTTTGTGTGAACCCAAACATTGGCTTGTGATTGAGCTTATCTCCCCATAGCGATTTATTGGCTGAGCAAAGTACAAATAGACGCCAAAAGTGATTTGCCGGAGTTGACTTTTGTGATGATTTGATTGGCTGAGCACGGAATGTGATGTATGATGATAAGAGCGCCTCTCATTTTTATATGGTTCAGTTAATTTAAACATTTAAACAATTGAAGGTACCGGTATGCATTTACTGACGCACTTTTTCAAAACATCCAAATGAACATATCAGTTTGCCGATGATAAAAGATGAGTTCCCTTCTGCCCTAATGCAGGAGAACCTTGTGGAGAGTAAGCATCACAAGCTGGCCCGTAGCCTACGTAGTGGCCCCTCGGACCACGACCTGAAGCCCAACGCTGCCACTCGAGACCAGCTCAATGTGAGTTACTGCACAGTGTCACTGAATGTGTCATAACATTTAGAGACGTACAAATATACACTTCTATAAAACAGGAAATCATCATCAAAGGAGGTAAAAAGGGAAAAGAAACATACAGTGAAGGCGGAAAAGGGGTGGGTGGGGGATTCAGATTTTACGGGTTGGTAGGGCGTTCCACATTTTGGTGGAGCGAAAATAATTTAGTCCCTTGTTTGTGCCGAATCTGGGTTGCACATGGTTAGTTGAACTCCCTCTGGTGTTGTGGGTGTGGATTTCGTTGACATTAAGGAAGTATTTAGACAGGTACATGGGTATCTTGGTGGTGCATCGAATCTTGTGGACCAGACCCATTGCAAGATGTTGATGTGCTATCAAAACCAATTGCTTTTAACAACTCGCTATTCAGGGGAAATATTTCCTGAAAATAGTCTATCTACAACCTTTAGTGGTTTCGGAGAGATTTGGTGTAGAGGGGAAAAGAGCAGACCAAGTACAGAGCCAGAGGTTAAGTTTAAGTATCGAGTATGCTTGGCCTAAAAAACGTTGAAGACTCCTGGACTAAGGCAGCACCCGCTTGTAATATTGAGTTTCATTCATTTCAAGGTTTAATTATTTAAAAACTTACTTAGTCTAGGGATTTGGTTTGTTAAATGCCCAATCTTGAACGTATATTTAGGTTATATTGACAATTACATTCTGAAATAGTTTCATTTGAAGATTGAGGATTTGCTATTTGGAATATTATTTGCTTATACCCAAAATACAGATTAAAGAAGTATGTGTCTGTTTTGGTGGCAGCGCTACCCTTTTATATTTGTTTATCCATGGTGCCATGCAGTAGCTTCCACCAGGGATTCTGCAGATTAAAATGATTATTTTTCGTTTGCAAACTGAAACACAATATTTTGCCAACCAGGTTGAAATTCTTGCTAGAGAAAGTTAAAAGATTTAGTTGAGGTTGACCGTTTCAGTGATTTGTGTAAACACATTGTACCTGGTGCGCCTTACAGACCATCGTGAATTATCCTCCGACCAAGCAGCTGAGCTCTGAGGAACAGGACCTGGTGTGGAAGTTCAGATATTACCTCACTACACAGGAGAAGGTGGGTCTGTGCTGTTCATTTCTCTACGTACTGACCATCACGTTTCTACTAAATTCTATCACATTGTTGATATTTTGACATAAACACATTCATGCGTAAAATCTCTGAATGTGCCGCTGTAAGGTTTTCACAGCACAACTTCAGCAGCGTTTCTGAGACACAACAAAGACTGTTCAGTCTTCAGCTGTCATAGTGATATATTGTGATGGTGTCCCTTTAGCACCGTTTACTCTTAAAAGGTGCTAAAGGGGGAAAAAAGGTTAATATAGCATTAGCATCAAAAACATTTGAACAACTTTGAGCATATTTTATCTGGGCGTCCCTGGCACAAAGTCTTTGGGGGTCCGTGACATGAAAATGTTGGAAAACCCACTGGTCTACTAATATGTTCCCTCTCCTCACGTCCACCAGGCCCTGACAAAGTTCTTGAAGTGTGTGAACTGGGGCATGCCCCAGGAGGCCAAGCAGGCCTTAGAGCTGCTGGGGAAGTGGAGACCCATGGACGTGGAGGACTCCCTGGAGCTGCTCTCCTCTCAGTTCACCAACACCACCGTCCGACGCTACGCCGTGGCACGCCTGGAGCAGGCCGACGACGAGGTAGGAGACCTGGACACTGCTGTGTAGGGGTGCGACAGTTCATCTATAAAAAAATTCATAATTGAATTTACAAATATGATATGTTTCGCTTTTTGTTCTTTCAAAGTTACTTAAGTAGCGACTATAGCTGATCTACAAGCTCTTGTAGTATCTCATCTAAACACAATGCATTGCAACGCTTTGTGAGCTTGTAGATCGGCTCTACGTATTCTCGGTGGAGGCTCCTTACTGGCCGGGGGAGCCAGTAGGAGAGAGACACACACACACACACACACACACACACACACACACAGCGGGAGAATTAAAATTGGGAGAAAAAATGGGTAAAAAGCAAAAACGAAATAAAAATAAATATAGAGACAGCGTCACAGTCTGAAAATAGCATATCTATAAGCTATAATATATAATTGGTTTAAGTGGGAGGCTGCCATCCTCATTCTACCGTTCTAAGTAATAACGATATGCCTTGCTACTGTCCTCCTAGGACCTACTGATGTACCTTCTGCAGCTGGTTCAGGCCCTTAAATATGAGAACTTCAGTGACATCCAGGGGGGCCTGGAGCCAGGCAGCAAGAGAGACAGCCAAGGCCTCGGAGAGAGCTCCACACTGGGGGACCTGGACAGGTCAGTAGTACCAGGGTAGGACGTTACTGCCATCGAGCCCTGGCAGTTCTCTGAAGACTCTGGGCGCATGTAACCTTAAACTGGTCATGATGTTTATAATGTTTCAGCAAGCTGTGAACGTTTTTCAAACCATCAGCGATGCTGATGTCTTATTTACTTGATCTAAATTTGGCATTCAGAATTGAACCAGTATTGGCCAGAAATCTGCTTACTAACTGACATTGTATTTTCTTGAATCAATGATCGTAGATCAATAGGAGATGTTAAAGAACAACTTACTCTTACTTGCATTTACTCTGATGTACACTGTACAGTGTTACAATTGTGTTTGTCTGCTGTAGCTCCCAGATCCTGTCGGGGCCACCTGTGTCCTCCCCTGCTTCCCAGAAAGGCAAAGAAGCATCAGATGGTGAAAACCAAGAGGTAAATTAAACAAAAAAAGGAAAGGGATGATGGCTGTTATGTTGTCATTGTTATTCTGCTAACTACATATGGACAAGTGATGCTATTCCTTGAATTACACTGAACATGTGATGCTATTTCTCTAACTACACTTGGTCAAGTGAAAACGGTATTCACTGGATATCAAGTAGCCTGGGAAGAATTCCTTTTTGGGTTTAAGTTCCGGTCAAGACTCGAGAGCGGATGGTAACTTACGTCACTGTTGTAGTCACTGATGTGTAGTCATCAGGCAGGAAACCACATCCGGAATAAGAACTATCCAAAATAATTCCCCACAGTCATAATTGTAGGGCCTACCAAATCTAATCCTTGATGTGGCATAGTTTCTCCGATTTTGAAAATACAAAATGAATATAAATGAGTGTACAGAGACTATTTAGCCTATGTTATACCTTTGTTATCCCAAAGGGAAATTCTATTTTATTACGTAGGTCCTAAAATTATGATCGCAAGGAATGGTTTTGGGTAGTTCTTATTCCGGTTGTGGTTTCCTATGACGTTGGATATCATCCACTCCCGAGTCTGACCGGATCACACAGCGATTTAGAGCCTTTCCTCTGAAGTAGAAAGCCTGGTGATGCGAAGGTTGCATGTATTTTGTATGGCTGCAAAAATGTTAAGAAGTAAATGCTTTGTTTGCCAACCATGTAGGTAGCATCAGTAATTAGCTGTACCTGGCAAGTAACCTGTGTGACTGGTTCTGTATATTCTTTTTGTTTCTTCATTAGCAAGACCTATGCACCTTCCTTATCTCTCGTGCTTGCAAGAACTCCACTCTAGCCAACTACCTGTATTGGTGAGTAAAATTCACTGAAAAAGTGTGTGTGTGTTGGAGAGAAAGCGTGCATGCCCATCTGCTGCTCATGCTGTGTATTGCGACGTGTCTTGCTCAGGTATGTAATAGTGGAGTGCGAGGACCAGGACACGAAGCAGAGAGACCCAAAGACCCATGACATGTACATCAACGTCATGAGAAGATTCAGCCAGGCGCTGCTGAAGGTCAGACCCTACAACTGCTTCTGCAGTTTTTGCGGCCAAATTACATATCATTTTGGGAGGTCCTTCAAATGAACAAGTTTGAGCAGCACTGATTATAGCAACATGGGTTTTAAAAAATGCATTGAGATACAAATGTGACTTCAAATTCAAAACGTCTCCCCCTCTGTCTCTGGCCCCAACCTCCAGGGTGATAAGTGTGTGAGGGTGATGCGTTCTCTGCTGGCCTCCCAGCAGACCTTTGTGGACAGACTGGTGCAGCTGATGAAGGCTGTGCAGAGAGAGAGTGGCAACCGCAAGAAGAAGGTAATGAACCGCACCGACATTACCCAGAGTATGTGAACGTATATATACACCTTCTTGTGCTTTATGAATAGAGAGATGGATACTTTATTAAATTCAGATATCCCATAGCTCATACAGGCATACAGCAAGGTTAGCAGGGGGGTCACTTTGTTATTGCACATGTGCGCTCATCTAAAAATCCAATATTATGATTTTGAAAACAGAGGACATGCCAGGTGTTAAGTCCAAAGTGCCTAGGGACTCTGCAAGGCAGGGGCGTCCTACTCCCTGAGCCAGGCTATTTAAAAGTGCACATGAACCAACCAGTCACCGAGCTAATAGCCATTGGCTCCACTGGGTGGAGTTGAGAAAAGATCATTCCTTTTGGAAAGAGAAATCTGGTTGTTCCCTGTTGCATGTGTGCATAATGTATGCATGTGTACATGCAGAATGTATTAGCATTATATTTTGACTGTTAACTTAGGGAATGCATTAGTTTTATGTTTGTGCACAGACCGTTAACAGTAGTGTCCTGTTCTGTGTCAGACCGAGCGCCTCCAGGCGTTGCTAGCGGACAACGAGAAGGTGAACCTGTCTGAGATCGAGCCCATCCCTCTGCCTCTGGAACCACAGGTCCGGATCAGAGGCATCGTCCCAGAAACGGCCACCCTTTTCAAGGTAAGGCAACAAAAACATAATCTTCACCCCTCCATCTGGCAACTGTTTAGATGTTGTTGTTTTTTTAAAGCTCTGCAAGTAACTAAAAAAATTACAAAAATTCAAACACAAAAAGGAAGGAAGGAAGGAAACGGAAAAGAAGAGAATATAATTGATAATATTGTCTCTAGAATATACTTATGCTATGCTATTTGGGTGACCCTGTACTATGACCAAGTAGGGCGTTATTTTACAAAAAATAGAATAGAAAAGTTAGAATGTGAAGATAAGGGTTTTCTGCCCGACAGCGACAATATAACCATGTGGATTTGGGAATATTACTAAATGGCATGGCTCCCATGTAGATCTCAGACTTAATGTGGCCAGCCGTTGATGTCCGTCATCTTATGACGTACTCCAAGGTTTCAGCCTGATCCGAACCACTTTGACCTCCGTAGTAAAAGTGAAGTTGAATGTTTTTAAAAGCATTGGAACGGCACATGACACATTTGACGTGAAATTCACCGTTTGATCTCTTCCGTATGTGTACATCTTGTCAGAGTGCTCTGATGCCAGCTAAGCTGATCTTCAAGGCAGAGGACGGAGCGATGTATCCAGTCATCTTTAAACATGGGGATGACCTCAGACAGGACCAGCTCATTCTCCAGATCATCTCCCTCATGGATAAGGTCTGCATAGTGCATATTATTCTATGTGGGGTTAGGTATTAGCAGATGTGGCTTAACCACATCTTATTTGAGGAGCTCTGCAACAACCTGATCTAAATCAGATTCCATGTGACTTGTTTGCGTTTAGGCTTATTTAAACAAATCGCATTCCAATCTGGCTAGATTTGGCTGCCAGTTTTAACACAAATATCTGTGACAGATCCGATCTGGTCACTTGCAAATGCAGCAGTGTGAATGGTCGGGCCAAAAGATCAGATTTGATAAATAAACCAGTAAATACGCCCGAGGGCGAGAAGCGACCTCGCCCTAAAGGGCGTGTGCACGCGTCCGCCTGGGTGACAGCAGACTACTGGGCGAGCGCTGGTGCTTTGGCATGGGGGGTAAGCTACCAGTTGTGGCTGCACCTAATACCTTTGGGGCAGGCCCGTCTAGAGTTTGAAAGGACGGTTATCAGTCAAAAGGGAGATATTGAAGAGGAAGGATGAATGGGGAAGGATCAACATATGAAATGTCAGAACAGGTCAGCTCCATACATGGAGATCTTTTGAGGTCAGATGTAGAGTTGCTGGCCAATATTGATGACATCGGGGATCTACATCCCTGATAATGTCACATTACAATTTACAATCTAGGCAGACCCTCTTGATCCAGAGCGACTTACATTAAGCAAAAACAAAAGCATGGCATACATCACATGT
Organism: Protomyctophum bolini; assembly: GCF_963924005.1. Lineage (NCBI taxonomy): Eukaryota > Metazoa > Chordata > Actinopteri > Myctophiformes > Myctophidae > Protomyctophum > Protomyctophum bolini. Next base: position 27,458,752 of record NC_137881.1, on the reverse strand, counting down.
ATAAAAAGTAGTTATCATGAATCATGTATATAAACTAAGAACGTAACAGTGGAGTATCTATGTCAACTATACATACTATACTACGGTATATCACATGCTCCATCCCTGATGATGTCACGTGCCCAACCAACACACACACACACACACACACACACACACACACACACACTGATGGGAAATGCACGATTCCATAGTTAACTGAGGACCTTTGGTCGCAATTAGATTTGAATCAGACTTGACTGGTTGTCTGGACAGTCTAAATGAGGCCTTTGTTCGAATTTTCTTTCAATATAGCTGCTGAGGAAAGAGAACCTTGACCTGAAGCTAACGCCGTACAAAGTCCTAGCCACCAGCACCAAGCATGGTAAGAGCTACTGCTAGCTTATTACACTACGTTCTCATGTTACACATACATGCAGACATTTGAGTAGGATTGCTGCATGTTATTTAGCCTGTGTGCCACTCTGAAGAAGAAATGTATTAAGACAAATTGAGCATTCCAACGAGCCTAGACCAAAACAGCTGCAAGTCAACAGATTAAATTACAGGTATTATAATAATAATAATTGCATAACAATGAGGGACGATCTTAGATAATGGAACATGTTTTCATGTGTTTCAGCATTAACTTGACCTTGCATTGTGTGTGTGTCTCTTGCAGGATTTATGCAGTTTGTCCAGTCTGTTCCTGTAGCCGAGGTTCTGGCAACGGAGGGCAATATTCAGGTACTGAATACTGTTTATTTAGTGGTATTATTATTATTTATAAACCCCTTATCCTACCATGTCACACTGACCTCACACAGGCAAGCAAACCGGCCAAGCACATGTAGGCAGGTTCAAAAGATGAAAAGGAAAATGTAAAAATGCATTCCATCAAACTTTGTATTGTATTGTTTGAATTGTAGTTTGCTTCCCAGTGCGGTGAACGAAGACTTAGACAGGTGTACGGTGACGTGTGTAAGCTTTTCCCAAAACAATTGTTCTAAAAATAAAATAAAAAATCACACACGTGTGAACTGAGTGGTGCAATCCCCCCCCTCTCTCTCTCTCTCTCTCTCATTAGAGACACAGCACTACCCCTCTCTCTGTTTCTGGCGCCCCCTACTGCTATTAATAAGTCACATACTCGTGCTCATTGACGTACACAAACAGGTACATGCTCATTGACGTACACAAACAGGTACATGGACATTGCTGGTTGTAGGAGTGGTTGCACCACTCAAAAACCTACACACCTCAGTCACTGTAATTGCCTTATTAAATGCACGGCTGTTCGCCTGGCGACTCACTCAAACCGCGCACCTCACAAGTCTCATATAAAGTGGACGTTAAGCCTCCTTCCCACGTCCGTATAGTCTTTACAGTCGTGCAAATGTATCTTGTATAAATAGAAAGAATCAAAACATTTATAACATTTATACAGCACGTATGCAAGCCTCCTGAGCTCCATACAAGTGTCCCTTTTTATAACGACAAGAGACCATAAATACACTGGAGGTGTGGTTTAGTTGACACAGTCAAACAAGGATCCAGTCCATCTGACAGGCACCCAACATTTGGAAGCCTGGCTTTCCAATATACTCCTGTGTACTATAGGTTGAGAACAGTGTAGTATTGTCATTTCCATTACACTGCTTAGCAGAAATGGATGTTCTAAGATAACGGAAGGGAAATCCGGATGACGGATGACGGCTTCCTGCCTCGGAGTAGGTGTAGTCCAAAAACTATCTATCTATAGCATTTGGAGATTGTGGAATAGCTACGCGAGACTATAGTCCCTAAGTAATGGAAAACAGACGCGTTGGGGGAGAAAACGGCAACATAACTTTACAATTTACAATTCAGGCATTTAGCAGACGCTCTTAATCCAGAGCGATTTACATTAAGCAAGAACAAAAGCATGGGAATACATCACATAAAAAGCATTTATCATGAAGCATGCGTAAGCTAAGAACGTAACAGTGGAATATACATATGTACTATGACGTGCTATGACTACATGCAATGCAATTATAGTGCTGTCTACATAACATGCTATAAGTCTGTAATATCAAATGCCATCCAAGTCTACAGAAATGCTATCTAAGGGGGTAGGGTAAGTGCTATGGGCCATGATGGAGTCTGAAAAGGTGGGTTTTCAGACTAACTTTGTTGTGCTCCTTGCCGTGACAGAGTTTCTTCAGGAAACACGCGCCCAGTGACAAAGGTCCCTACGGCATCAGTTCTGAGGTGATGGATACATACGTCAAGAGTTGTGGTGAGTCTCCCTGCATTCGGGTCTCAGTAGGCCTGTCACAATTATTACATAATCGCCCGATTGTAATTATATTGCATGACTGTCAATCGTATGTGCCATTTTCAATAGTAGCTGCCCTTGTCCGCTCAAGCTTGTAGATCTGCTTTTTGCATTTATTTTTTATTTATTTAGAAAGTATACAGTTTTAACATTGCCTATCTTGGTCTTGTAAGTTATTTGTCTCATTTGCCCTGTGCAATGTTTGTTTATTATAAAGCCTAAAATGTGAACAGAAATGTAATGCTAAAAACACATTTAAATCATTAATAATTTCTCTGCCGCTAGCTGTTGGCATAAATGAAGTTAACCTATGCCCCCCCCCCCCAGCAATTACAGCAATTACAGTACGTTGCAAAAATAATGTTGAAAGTGGGTGAAGTTAATTGTCAGATAGAATCATGTCATGATGGCGACAGCCCCATGTCTCAGATCAGTTAGTCCAAGCAGGTTGATAATCCCTTCTCCTGGTCTACAGCTGGTTACTGTGTCATCACATACATCCTGGGAGTTGGAGATAGACACTTGGACAATCTACTACTCACTAAGACTGGTGAGTCATTTAAGACATTTTCCACCCTTCTTAACACATTCAGTAAGACTTTTGAAAACATTTATGACGCGTAGCCTGCGGAGTTAGTTCAGGCAGACATACTCGAGGGGGTTCATGCCGTGCTCAAAGGCACATACTATACTCAAGGGGTTAACATGCTACCATTACTATGTGGGTGTATAAGCGTGTGCAAGTCCCACACGTCATTCGCTGATGCGGCAGTCAGCTGACCAATTGGGCGGGCTGCTTAAGCTCACTGTGAGCCACTGCCGCCCTAAGGGATAATATCTAGGTGGTCATTGTCGTTTGTTAAATCACCCTGAAGGTGAATTATATCCCGACAATGACCACCTAGCCAGATATTATCCCGCTTTTTACATGGCTGTCATGTTGGAAACGGCAGTAAAACACGCAGGGCCCAGCAGGTGCTCAGAGGGTTTGATTAGGCAGCGGTACTGTTATAGAGCGGAGCGGTCTGTTATCAAAGAAATAACACACCTGCTGAATTCAGCGACTGACCAATCGGAATCAAGCATTCAACCCAAGCCATGTAATAATTACCGTATACATTATGAACCCACCCCCCTTCTCAGGGAAGCTGTTCCACATCGACTTTGGCTACATCCTGGGCCGCGACCCCAAGCCCCTCCCCCCGCCCATGAAGCTGAGCAAGGAGATGGTGGAGGGAATGGGAGGCATGCAGAGTGAACAGTACCAGGAGTTCAGGAAGCAATGCTATACTGCCTTCCTGCACCTCCGGAGGTACACAGTACACACAATTCAATGTTTCAATTCAAAGGGCTTTATTGGGAAAGGAAAGGTACTATGTTTACCCAGGGTAACTGGACTAAGCATCAGATACTTGTTTACAGCCAGGCCCTGCTTATTTCATAGAACATTTCATGGTAGTGGTTCAATGCCTTGTCCAAGGGCACCTCAGCGGTGGTAATTTTTAACGTGTCGGACCGCTGATTCGAACTGGCGACCTGAGAAAACATACGTTTACATTGCCAAAGCAAAAAGTGTGGAACAATACAATCAAAACAAAATGTATGTACAATTGAAAGTCAGAATCTCCAATAAATCAATTTCTATGTACCGAGATCACTCGATGCAGATAGTGCAGGAAGGCTGTGTTCCATTTGATATCCTTCTATCACAGCAGTTCACCAATCTTGCTGCTGTCTTTGCACATTGTTGTGTACACGCACACACACACACACACACACACACACACACACACACACACACACACACACACACAGAAGGGCCACACACAAGAGTTGCAACTATTTTCTTAGCAATTATATATGTATTTTTTGTTACTGTATTTAAATATGTAAATAATTATGAATAATCGTTTAAATGATGTCGGATTAACTCTTGCACATCTACCGGTACACACTTTCTATTCCTAATGCCATTCATCTCGCATTGCCAGATTTTCAAATGCTTCCGTCATACAGTCTGGAGCAACAGAACGGAACATTGTGCAAATTTATCCTAATATAATCTATCCTATATGAACGGAAATGGCAGCTTCCTTACTCCAGACTAAATCTAGCATTTGGAGATTGTGGAATAGTTGTCTGGCTACACGAAACCATAACACTAAATCAGCAGTGATAAGAACAACAACTCTCCTCTGCAGGTACTCCAACTTGATCCTGAATCTGTTCTCTCTCATGGTGGATGCCAATATTCCTGACATCGCCCTTGAGCCTGACAAGACTGTTAAGAAGGTAGGTTACCATTTCCCAGCTGCCACTGAAATAGCCCTTAGCAAAAGCCCCATGCATATTTTTGTTATTGTCGCTATAGCCTTCAAGCTGCGCTTGTTTGTAAGAGGGAGCGAATTCCCAAGCCAGATTATTTGGGGACGTCCTGCCTGCTTGCCGTCCAAGTTGGCCAGCCGGGGTTGGATTTTTCCAGCCACCAATTAATGCTCCCTGTGTAAGTAAAACTTTGACAGAAAAAGACTCGCTCACCGTATAGAAACTAGAAGTAAAACTCCTTAGACTGAGACTTAAGAAAATATTTTTTATTTTATTTTATCATGCTCATAAAGTGCTCTGTGCTCAAAGTGCAATTAAAAAGCAAACGTTTGTGTAGTCATCAGCCTTGTCAGTTATAATTTTATTGTTTTTGTCTTTTTCTTTGAGTTATGTTTTGTCTCCTTTTATTGTAAGTCTCTTGTTTGTATGTTTTTTGCAATTTTTTGTCCGATCTGTAATTTTATGGTTAATCATTACTGAAATGCTTCTATGCCAAAAATCATAATAAACAGATGATTAAAAAAGAAAAAAAAGAAAACGTTTCGGTCCTAAGACCTTCGTCAGTGCTATATGGTTTTCACAGACCAAGAACTTGCTCTTAAAGAGCTCCAAAACAATACAGCTCAGGTGCTGAGAATTACTAATTACTAATTGATGACATCACCAGATGGTGGGGCGTGGACATTACAGAATAGATATACAAAATCACAGTTGTATAGGAAACAAGAATATTGCATACATCACATGTATGCAATATGTGTCTCAGTCTAAGGAGTTTTACTTCTAGTTTCTATACGGTGAGCCAGTCTTTTTCTGTCAAAGTTTCCCTTATGTTTTTGAGACCACCGCTACCGTAGTCAAGTTTTGAAAAAAAGGACAGTTCTTTTTAGTGTCCCTGTGCAAGTATAAATATTTGTCGCTCCTCTAGGTGCTGGACAAGTTCCGTCTGGACCTGTCGGACGAGGAGGCGGTGCACTACATGCAGAGTCTGATCGACGAGAGCGTGGGCGCTCTGTTCGCTGCCGTCGTCGAGCAGATCCACAAGTTTGCCCAGGTGAGTGTCTGCAGACGGGAGTCGTTTTTAAAGTCTTCATCCTGTACAAAATGTAGAAGGATGTAGTTATAAATATAGATCATCAGCTGGGCATTCATAGGTAGGTATAGCAGCCGGCTTTAAAGAGATGGAGTACTTGTAGAGAGGCTGGGGAATTGGGAATTGGCTATACTAAATTGGGACTTGAAGGGGAGAAATTGTTTTTGTTTTTGTTTTATCTTGAAGGGGCATGCTTTGCACAATGACATTAGTCTTTTCATTATGTCTGCCCAAGATCTCTGTGATTCATACAGTGCGTTTGTTTACCTCAGTCACTGGTACTAAATTATTTTTTTATTTTTTTCTATGAATCTGTGACCTGACACCCATACTGTTACAAAACGAAAAGAAAAAGATTTTGAAAAGAAAAAAACGAACTAACTAACAAATCAGCAATTTAATAATTAAGTAATGAATTGGTTACTGAATTGCAGGTGCTGCCAAATAGTATAATTACTAGGCTACCTCATGCCAGTCAGTTGCGCAAATATAGGTCAGATCAATTAGCAGAGCGGAGCAGCTAATTATTGGATTAGGCCTATAATTCTTCTTTCTTCAAACCAGCACGAGCCACGAGGTCAGAAACGATATAATTCTTCACTGCTCACAGCACCCAGGCAGGTGTTCTTAATCGCGTCGCATTCCTATTAAAGTAGCCTACGGTATATTTATTTGGAGAGAGAGAGAGAGAGAGAGAGAGAGAGAGAGACACTCGCAGGCACGAGGCCCATGTGCAGCCACACCGTTCGCACAACCTAAAAAGCAGCTCTGTCTCTGAGAGTACAATATTATAGTTAGTTACCGTACTTATATTAGTGCAGAAAAGAGACAATAAATCCCGCTTTGGAGAAGATGCCCTCCGAAGGGTATTGTAGACGGTTGTAGTTGTTGTACTACTATTATTAAATAAGGCTATATGTGATGAACACATTTCTGACTGGCATTCGGCTTTGCCCTCAGTTGGATAAGCTTGTGAAATGAAAAATGTCCACATGACAATATTCCACAGGACCTTTTTAGTTCCCAAGATCAATAATAATGCAATGTCATAGGTGTATTTAATCGACATGGGAATGTGACTTTGAATACCAACGAATGTTGTTTAAACTGTATTAAAAGTTTCATATTTTTTACTCTTGTATGTATTGTTGTTGTGAAATGTTTTCTTGGTTTGATATGCAAAATGGCCAATAACCTTTTAAATCATTACAAAAAAAGTGCTTGATGTCAAAGGGTTTTCCTCTTGCTGGGCGGAGGTCTACTTTTGCAGCATAGCAACTTCAATATTTACATTTTAAGCCAAAGAAGTACAGATGCATACTTTCCATCTGTCACAGGTTAGAAATCAGACAGAAATGTTTTATGGCTTTGGGCTGTATTAACCAACGTTCACCCCTCTCTCTCCTCAGTACTGGCGCAGATGAGCAGGACAGAGGCTGGACTGGAAAGATGGATTTCAGTACTGTTACGAGTCATATAGGCTCTCCGCAAGTTCCTGCAACATGCCAGGTGTGTGAGAGGTAGAAGCCACCATGACGCCAAGAATGCACTGCCAACCTCTCTACTGCAATACAGATAAACAAGGACTTGGACCGCCTTGGTTTGCTCCTGTAAATATATTGTATATTAATTATTAAATGAATGAATGAATACTTGAATGAATGAAAGGTATGGCCAAATTAAAAAAAAGTTGATACAAGAACTTGTAAATAGCTTTTTTTCCCCCCCATAACCTCCTGAATTCTAAAAGACAATCTGTGTTTCTTTTTTTTTTCACCATTTCAGCCCAAGAAAGTGCTGCTATGCAGTGGTTATGGCGCTCAAGATGTTTGTTAATTGAGCATCACTGCCCATCTGTGTGTAGTTATACAGTCCATGCAGGGGGTTTGAAACAAGGTGACCCCCCAGGGAGTGTGTGAGTCATTGAGCGAGTGAGTGACTAATCATTTCCTGACAGACCAAGCGGGAAACCGGGGCAAAAGCTGTGCATTTCTCAAAGCGATGCGGTGCTGATCTCTTGGCTCTGTATACAAGAAAGATGTGCGATACATACATTATGTCCATGATACGCGTTTCTTGTTTTAAGGCTTACTAGAGCAATCTTTCACAAAGTGTAAGCTAATCAGTGCTAAGCTAATCAGAAACCCATTATAGCAATTTTTTACTGTAATGGGACAGACATTACTAGAATCCTTGAGCGGCAATGAGAGTAATAAATAATACTTTAAAGTATTAGCCCTAAATTACTAGCTGGAATTACAGAACATTAGGACCCACTTCGACTTATGTTAAAGTTAAGCTAAATTGATCTTCAGTCTAAGTTGGATACAAAAGTTACAGGTTAGTAATCATGGCTGTTAAGCAAGGAACAAAAAAACAGCTTTGTCTCATCACAGGTGGGTGAAATTAATTTCCGTACAAGCTCCCATTTGTAGTTTTCAGGAAAGGGAAGACATGTTTTAATGGAATTAAGAAGACCAAGGAAATTAGAAAACAGGGCAAAGAGCCTAATGACGGCAGTGGCTCAGGGGTAAAGTGGCCGGTAGAACAGCCAGATGGGAAGAGCGAGGTTCCCAGTTCGATTCCGGGCTCTCCCAGAGTTGGCGTCGAAGTGTCCTTGAGCAAGACGCTGAACCCCTAGTTGCTCCCGATGTGCAGGTTGGTGCCTTGCTTGGTTTCCGCCACCATCGGTGTGTGAATGTAATGTAATCTATGTAAAGCACCTTGGATAAAGGTGCTATATAAATGCACTATTTACCCTTCTTATCTCCTTTTCGTTTCTGTAGCATGAGGCAGCTTTATGTAGTACACCCCCTGGGCCTGGACAGCTGGACATGATGCTAGTATGTATTTTTCTAGTTCATACTGTATACAAGCAGTGTATACACTAGTATCACAACATTATCATTGTCATGATAATGGCAAATGATATGAGGCAGTTATAAAAAGGAAAAACTTGCACAGTACATTGTGATGTGATAATGTACGTGATACCACTGTAAATGATAAAAGGCAGAATATCAGTAACTAGGGTGACTTGTGTGTGTGTGTGGGACAAGTAGGACAGTGGGATGGCACAGGACAGGGTTAGCAACTTTTGCCGGAAAATGCACTCACGCTCTCTCAACTTACTTAAGTTGTTATTGAATGCCTTGATGTCATATTTGACCGTACGCCTATCATTTTGTTATCAAACCCCTCTGCTGTCTCACATTTTGTTTTAAAATGCTAATTTTGGTCATGGGTGGTATGGCCTAGAGCATTGGTTCCCAACTTTTTTTATGTCAAGGACCCCCAAATTGACACTAATTGGCCTGCGGACCCACTGCGAACCACTGGCCTAGAGGCCCGGCCTAGGCCCTAGGGGATATTTCTCATGTTATTTTAACAGGCTTATCTTTGAAAAACAAAGAAGCACACTGTGAGAAACTTACCAAAAAATGTTGCACTTTATTGGTCAACGTTTCGGTCGATTAGACCTTCATCGGGACAGACAATCTTTGAATCTTCGATTTTAACAGGCTTAAAATCACATGTTGGAGGAAAAGAGAGCTTTACAACAGAAAGCCAACTATTGGGGGGGACTATAACTATTGGGGCATTTGAACAGGGACAGGGTCTCCATTTGTGGGATGCCTGAATAGTCTTGAAAATGAGGGACTGTCCCACGGAAAGGGGGACTTCTGGTCACCCTACCAGTAACTGGTATGTACAGGTATGTACTGTACTGTAGGCCTAGCTGAGGTCACTGTAACAGTAAATGCAGTTACGTAAGGTGCAGCAGTAGAAACCACAGATTTAGAACAGCGGTGCCGATGTGTGCATAACGCGCACCCAGCCGCTATGCGGTGGTCATGGCATGAGCAGAATTTCTGCATTTCAACAAGATAATATTTAAGGGCTATATGCTCAGAGTCTGTACCGCAGTGTTGTTTTTGGCAGCAGATTTTAGTTTTAGTCATAGTCTCGTGAATAGTTTTCATTTATTTTTAGTCACCTGGAATGTTTTAGTGTCAGACTAGTTTTAGTCGACTAAATGTCATAAGATTTTAGTCGCCAAAATCTACAGTTGATTTAGTTGACTAAAATGTATTTTGGCGGGCCTTGAGGCCGTCGTAATGACTTATTTTACACTTGCTGAAAATAGCAGATCTACAAGCTGCTGCGACGCGTTGTGAGCTTGTAGATCAGCTATTTTCAGCATGCAACCAAGTTTAAAATGATGTATAGTGGAACTCTTGTCCACTAGTCCCTTCCTAAAATTTAGTCTAGTTTTTATCTGTTGACGAAATTGTCAATACATTTAGTCTTAGTTTTAGTCATCGTAGCTTAGTTTCCATTTAGTTTTCGTCAGTGGAATAAGGTAGTTGACGAACACTTAGTTTTAGTCGACGAAAACAACACATGTAGAATTCATTCTTATTTTGATGCTTTATTAGCACAAGTAGATTCAGCTGACTCAGACAAGTTCTTTGCTTGTTATCTTAGAGGAAGCAGTGGGGGCTGCACCACACGACCCGCTACAGTGCAAGCCAACAGGCACACACACGCCAGTGGACGAGCAAAAACCGAGTCCATCTCGGCAGATGTTTTCTGCAAGCACAGCAGAACTAACAAAAAAAAGCATCTCCAAAGACCCCATCGGTTTATGAACCAACGCCATTTCTCTGCTGCGGGCCCTGAGGGCACAATGTTCTGATTGACACATGCTCAGGCACTCATGCACACTGCTGCTGACTCACAGCTCAAACAACTACTTTTTATATATGTGATGTATGCCACGCTTTTAGTTTTTTTTGCTTAATGTAAGTCGCTCTGGATCAAGAGCGTCTGCTAAATGCCTAAATTGTAAACGGCTTTGTTTACACTTTTTCCTAACCAGCCCTTCCCCACATTCCCCCCAGGCTCCCTAATGTTGCGGAAAAACTGCACCAGCAGCGTAAACGGGAGACGGGAGCGAGATATGTTCCCCTTTCTTTTTTGACGCAGCAGGAGTTAGAATAAGGTGTCAGTCACGGGTACGCTACAGTGGAGCTTCGCTGGGGTAACTGTGAGTCAGAGACATTCAGAGCAAAGGAAGGTGGTGGTGTGTGTGTGTGTGTGTGTGTGTGTGTGGCAGAGACCAATATCAGCAGACCTAGGGCACTTTTTGTCTCCACCAAGCCGAAGGCATGGGGAGAGTATGTTTTGCACTGTTTTGCAGGATCCAGAGGGGAATTAAGCAGGGGTGTCGGGTGTCCTATCTGAGGGAAACTTTATAGTCTGGTCATAGAGCCACTGCTACTAGATGCAGTCTAAGAACAGGACTCACAGGGCGCTCCCTACCAGGATTACCACAGAGGCCCAAGAGAATAGTGTCGGCCTACGCAGACGACGTCAATATTTAGAGACAAAGGGATGTTCAGGCGCTAGTGGATATCCTGGACATAGTGTATACCAGAAGGCATCCTCGGCAGAGGGTAAACTGGGAAAAGAGTTCGGAAGCCTTACAGGTTGGGAATTGGGCGGAAGACCCGCAGCACCCAGTCTGCCAGGGGGGTTTCATTTGAAAATGAAACCTTTTAACAGGCATAACTCATGCCTCGTTATTTGGCAAAAAGCCATGGCACTTGTTTCCGCATGTGCCGGCCCTTGACTCATGGGGAACACATCTGGGACTTTGGCCAGTAAGCTCCGCCCTCAGATAATCCGCCATTTTGAGCAGTTTGAAAAACACTTATACCTGATTTAACGGTGCAGTCGGTTTTCGCAAAACTATGGTAGAAGGCTATGCCAAATGGTGAAGACGCGAAGCCCACGACCATTGGCCAAAGGGTGGCACTCAATAGCACTCAATTGAAAATGCAAACTTTGAACCGGCATAGCTCATGAACCGTTTGACCGTCAGCAATACGACTTCGATACACACACGCGTCTCCTCTTGCCGAACAACTTCCGTGTTCTGACTTTTGACCTGTGACCTTTAGATCACCCTATACCTAACAGACTGCAGTACTTAACAGATCACACATGGACCAGTGCTATGCACGAGTCAGCAGCTTTTGTACCTTGGTAAAAAGGTGCTAACGGGGCAGCCAATCTATTGTTGTCGAAGCGGTGGACGCCCCCCCCGCCCGGTAAACCTGTTATGCAAGTAACCACTGGATTTGGGACGCCTACTTGGTGCCTCATGTCTAGGAGGGGGGGACGTGTTCTAGCATGCATGCATGCATGATGCATGCACGTGCACCGTGGTGTGCCTGTGCATGCACTTCAACGTTTTTTTGAGTGGCGCAACCACTCCGACTCCTATAGATGTTTCTCTGGGTCCCTGGCTGGCTGGCTGGGTCTGTCCGAGCACGAAAATAGCATTTGGTTGGTTTTCACAACCAAGTGTCACTGTCGCGCAGCCAGGTAACACACACACACACACACAAACACACACACACACACACACATTAACTGCATATATCATGATTTGGGGTGTTACAGTACAGTACAGTAGAGGGACCCCATGGAGAGACCCACATGGTAACTCTGTCATTTCTCGACCGTTTCGGACGCGGGGCGGCTCGCCGGAACCGGGCTGGCACCCTGGCTGCGTTCCTGTGGGTCTGGAACCCACAGGAACGCCCCCCCCCGGGATCCCCACACAGAGTTGCACCACTCACTTCACACGGGGGTGATTTTTTTTTGTACACCGTCGCAACGAGCATCACACCACTGGATATATAGGTCTAATTTCTATCAGTCGGGTATAGTATTAGTAGATCTATAATATGGACGGTACCTTCCAAGACCTGCCCAAGGCCGTTCTATCAGTTTGCCACCAATCCATGGCCTCTGCCTGGGAAGGTCTTGATGAGCGGCAAGACGGAGGACCTCCGTCATTTTAAGAGGAGGATCACTGAATAACGGTAAGTGTGTGTGAGTGCGTGTGTGTGTGTGTGATATTTTATGGAAACCTGAATAATCCAGACAGAGTCCTGATGGATTTCGAAATTGGGCTGATTGTCATTGAAATCAGCTGACGGGCGGAGCTGCCAGCAACCCGGTGCATTACCGGCTGTTTCTACACTGAGCAACGTGGGGATGAAATGTCAATGGGCCATGTGCTGTGTGTGCTTTGCATGTATCCTATATATGATATATCTTATAAAGCTATGATTATTTCAGGTTTCCATCACAGATGGAACCCCACGGGTGGGCAGGTGCCATGCATGCCATGCACCCTCCTCCATTTGGGGTTTTCATCCGCCTCTCCAAGGGGGGCGAACAGAAGCTGGTGGATATACCGCGTGCTCCATCGCTGAACGCGGGTCTCCACACCCCCCCCCCCCCCCTGCAGCGGAGGAAACGGCGACAGCTGGAGGAGAGGTTTAAGAGTGTCTAAGAGTAATTAAATTATAAAAGGCTTTAAGCATGGGGGGGTCCGCAGGGAGCAGGTGGAGGCTTTGGCCTAATGTTAGCTTGGTCATTGGAGTGGCATCCCAAGGAGAAGGAACATAAACACTGACGCGGAGGCTGAAATGTGTTCAACTAACATTAACATTACTATATTTATTAATGACTAATTCATTCATTACTAAATGATTGAATGACGGACCCAGTTCAGCACTGTGTCAGCATCCATATTAACCTTTTGTAGATTTTGAGGTGTTTCTTCATTTTCGATTTTCCATTGTAAACATTTGAAAAACCCTACTTTTCCTGTACTAATAATTCATATTTTTGCTAGCACCATACTACTGTGTTGATAATCTACTGGTTCAACTTGTGACTTTGTCACCTATAGCAAGTGAGCATGTGCACACACACACACACACACACACACACACACACCGGTCCCCCCCATGCAGGCAACAGGCAGGCGATGTGTGATGCTCTCCACTTGGGCTAACAAGCCAGTAATGGGTGGCGTGCGGCGCAGCGAGTTAAGATTCGGAGGGGATGCTGTTAGATTTCAGCGGGATGCCGAGCCCTGCGGAGCCATATGTCTTAATAAGAGTCCTCCACGTCTCAGAGTGCCTCGTGGATCAATCAGAATCGGATAGAGGCCCCGCTCCCACATGGGGACGGATTAACTCCCAGGCTTCACAGTTCGTACACACATAAAGAACAACAGTGCTGTGCTCTGCCTTGTGTTTCATGGCCGCCCCCCAATGCTTTTCCAATGGAAGTCACAAACACAACTGTTTGGTCAAACCATGTGACTTCCATTGGAAAAGCATTGAGGCGGCCATGAAACATGGACAGCACAGAGCATGTTCGTTTGATATGTGTGTACGAAGCCCCACGAGGGCCCCTGGGCTGCCCCCCCCCCCCCCACACACACACAATGAAGGGTCCTAGGAGCCAGGGCCTCAAACCCAGTACTGCACGAGAGCCAAGGGCCCCTGGGCCACACGGCACCCACTGGCCCAATGGCTAATTTGGCCCTGCCGGCTCCCAAAAGTCCACAGGTGTTATAAACGCACAAGTCAGGCTCACGCTTCAAAGGACTCCCCGTGCCAGTGCCAGCTCCCTAGGTGCATGTCTTTAATCCTGCCTGTAGCCGAGCCAGACAAACTGCCTTTGGACCTTGTGTGTGTGTGTGTGTGTGTGTGTGCGCGCGGCGGGGGGTGCTTCTATAGCTCACACTAACTGAACATATGTGTTTTCAGAAGTGTTTCAGAATATGAAAGAGAATTGGCTTTTCTAATTGCCATTGTAGGGCGTTCCACATGCTGCTCGTGCAGCGGCAAAAGCCTGGTCACTCTTGGTTACTATATAGGCGTGTCGTACAGCCAATCAGTGTCTTATAAAGAGAGGAAGGCACTAAGGAACTCACATTTGAACTATTGAAGTGAGAAAGCTGTGGTTTTCGTTACACACACGCGACCCGAAAAATGGTGAGTAAGTCGCTGCTGAGTCTTTTAATGTTGATGTCTAAAACTAATGATTCATACTGTAGGCTATGGAACTATAATTATAGATCAACGACTACCTGGCTTGTGTCTACCTGTGTGAACCAATAGAACCATTCTGCACATTCTGTTATAGGGGGGTTTGCATGCGTGACCACATTTTCATACCCCCCAAACCAAGACCCTTAAAACAAACTGCAAGATGTTTTCATCAGAATAGGGGACATGTTGCTGCCATATTGACACAGCTAAATACTTGTATGTTAATAGCCTACTATAGTTTGTGTTGTGGTAAAAATCCCTATAGTGTGCCCATTTTGGGATAATGTGTAACAAAATACATTTGTACAAATGGCTGATCTAAGCGGTCACAAAACACATTGCGAGCTTGTATTTTGGCTATTTTGACCCATGCAAGCTATTGGCAATACACAGGCTGTGCAGTACGTGTGCTCATTGAAGGCTCTGCA
Source organism: Protomyctophum bolini (assembly GCF_963924005.1). Taxonomy (NCBI): domain Eukaryota; kingdom Metazoa; phylum Chordata; class Actinopteri; order Myctophiformes; family Myctophidae; genus Protomyctophum; species Protomyctophum bolini. The sequence goes on along the minus strand of NC_137881.1, from coordinate 27,443,680 downwards.
CTAAATGGAACACACACAGCATTGAAGTGGTATGTGGTTGATGTATTTCAAATTGGGTTGTTAAATTGTGATAATATCAGGCAGTCTACATTTCCCCAAAACATATTGTGCATGTAACTACAACACGATACCCCATTCCAGCACTGGTGTCTCTCTCTCTCTCTCTCTCTCTCTCTCTCTCTCTCTCTCTCTCTCTCTCTCTCTCTCTCTCTCTTTGTCTTGCCACCAATTCAGAATCTCTTACTGTATATTTAACATTACCCCCCCATTTCCTATATGCAGGGCCGTGAATGTATTTCGATCCATATTGGCCAAGCCGGAGTGCAGATTGGTAACTCTTGCTGGGAGCTGTACTGTCTAGAGCACGGCATCCAGCCTGACGGACAACAGATGCTCAGTGAGAGTGATATCGTAGGAGGTGATGGTGACTCCTTCAACACCTTCTTCTACGAGAATGGATCGGGAAAGTATTCTCCCAGAGGCATCTTGGTTGACCTGGAGCCCACTGTCATCGGTCAGTTAAACCATTTAGCCAGGATCCTTTCAACTTTAGTTCACTCACAAAATGCATTTTTTTTTCTCTCCCCTTATCAATTATTGCTCACCCCATGAAGCCTTGAATTCATAGAGATTCGTTTGTTTTTATCGCATTCCTGACCCGAAAATATCCCAATCGTTTAATTGGAGAGTGAGAGACCAATCTTAACCTATTAAAAATGTGTCGCTAATTTTGTGCCGCGCTTGCACGCGGCTGCAGGCTTGTAATCTGCTATTTTTAAACTATTTTTTGAAAACTCTAGTGAGAAGTGAGAACTAATGATTTGGAAGGCATGTTGTAGAATCAGCCTCAGGTCTTAACCCATTCTGGACGGGAACCCCCTTTGGTGTTTTAACTAAGCATTATGTTATGCTTTAGATATTGAAAAATAGCAGATCTACAAGCTCATAGCGCGCGGCTTGTAGATCTGCTATTTTTGAAAGATCGTATAAATGCGGCACAAATCTATGAATACATATTCTTTCAGGGCGAACGTTTTTTTTATTTACACGTCAGGCCTTTGGGTTAAAACATTCTCCTTGAACCTGGCTTTATAGCAGTAGGCCTGCCTCTCAGTGATTAGTGAGTTATTTTGGATTTTTACCAATATTTAATTATTGGCTCAGGATCAGGAATGATACAAAAATGATCTCATCTGTATGAATTCAAGGCTCTTGGGGGTAGAGTAATTGATATGATATGATTTTTTATGTACCGGTATCTATTAACTTTTTATTAAAAAAACGTAAAAAATGATTGTCAACCATTTCCTTTAAACCTAATTAACTTAATTGACAGATGAAGTGCGTACAGGAGCGTACCGCCAGCTGTTCAACCCTGAAACGATGATCACAGGACAGGAGGACGCAGCCAATAACTACGCCCGCGGACACTACACCGTCGGCAAGGAGGTCGTCGACCTGGTGGAGGGGAGAATTCGCAAGATTGTGAGAGGCCTTAATGAGTTTTATTCGTTAGCAAACTGCTTAAATGCATCTTTATAACTGATTAAAGGACTTTATTTTATTCTCAGGCTGACCAGTGCACTGGCCTCCAAGGCTTTCTCATCTTCCACAGCTTTGGCGGCGGCACCGGCTCTGGTTTTACGTCCCTGCTGATGGAGAGGCTGTCCGTCGACTACGGGAAGAAGTGCAAACTGGAGTTTGCCGTCTACCCGGCTCCCCGGGTAACGGATTTTTCAAAAATATTTTTCAATGGCTAAATTATAACATAATGTTTAAAACACCAAAAGGGGTTCCCGCCCCAAAATGGGTTAAAAAATCACATCATATACATCGTCTCATTCCGACCAATCACAATTTCACATCTCCCATCATCTCATTCCGGGCCAATCAGAATTTGCGTCCTATACCCTTAACCTTAGTCTTCAATTGTGTTTACGCAATGTTTGTGTTTACACAAACACTCAAAGCTGGCCATTCATTGTCCATGGCATTCAATGTTTGTGTTTGTACAAACACTCAAGCTGGCCATTCCCCTGGCGCCCCTCAAAAAACGAGTTAAGTTAACTAGCTACGAACTAAATAAAAACTAGAAAAGGAAAAGAAAAATAATAACTAAATGAAACTGTATTGTGTGATTACAACACTAACTGAAATGATAGACAAAATGCCCTTAGTTTTTGTCAATTTAGTTATATAAACTTAATCTGTAACTGAATATTCTTTTTTTTGCTATCTTTTCTTGAGTGTGTATGACACAATACTTTTACTTTTCAATCCTGCACCTGACAAAGGGCAAAAAAAAGTAAAACTAACACTAATAAAAACTAAACTAAGCGTTTTCACAAAAATATAAACTAAATAAAAACTAGAAAACCCACTCTAAAAAAAAACGAACTAAAACTATTATAACCTTGCCCAGGTGTCCACAGCTGTCGTGGAGCCCTACAACTCCGTCCTGACCACCCACACCACCCTGGAGCACTCGGACTGTGCCATCATGGTGGACAACGAGGCCGTCTTTGACATCTGCCGGAATCTGCACTGTGAGAGGCCGTCCTACCTCAACCTCAACCGGCTCGTCGGTCAAATCGTGTCTTCGATCACCTGCTCCCTTCGCTTCGACGGGGCCCTGAACGTCGACCTGATGGAGTTCCAGACCAACCTGGTGCCTTACCCCCGCGTCCACTTCCCTCTGACCACCTACGCCCCGGTCATCTCTTCCGAGATCGCGTGTCACGAGCAGCGGTCCGTCTCCCAGATCACCAACGAGTGCTTCGAGCCGGCCAATCAGATGGTGAAGTGTGATCCCCGGCGTGGTAAATACATGGCCTGCTGTCTGCTGTACCGCGGAGACGTGGTGCCCAAAGACGTCAACTCTGCGATCGCCGCGATCAAGACCCGCCGCAGCATCCAGTTTGTGGACTGGTGCCCCACGGGCTTCAAGGTGGGCATCAACTACCAGCCTCCCACGGTGGTTCCCGGAGGAGACCTGGCCAAGGTCCAGAGGGCCGTGTGCATGCTCAGCAACACCACGGCCATCGCTGAGGCCTGGGCTCGCCTCGACCACAAGTTTGACCTCATGTACGCCAAGAGGGCCTTCGTCCACTGGTATGTCGGCGAGGGCATGGAGGAGGGGGAGTTCTCTGAGGCCAGAGAGGACATGGCTGCCCTGGAGAAGGATTACGAAGAGGTGGGCGCTGACAGTGTCTGCTGGGGGGACGAGGAAGAGGAGGAATTCTAGGCCACTCTTGTCTTCCGGTTTGCCGTTGGCCCGGAAGTAATGGAATGGGGGGGGGGGGGGGGGGGGGGGGCACCTAATCAGGGCCAATTGACATTATTAGTTTCACCTGCTGCCCAGTAGAGCATATAGCACATTCAGTGCAGTTTTGTGCAGTCTTTGTTCAGTGTGTGTGTGTGTGTGTGTGTGTCTAAAGTAAGTTGCTGAGTTAATGTTATTATTATACATATTTAGTACTGAGCAATCTTTTGGTAGAATTAAGTTGTTTAGAGTTTAGACAGTATTGATATTGGTGTATATTTTGAGTGATGTGTTTGATGTAACTTATGAATTCTAACTATATGAATTGAATAATCCATATGAATGCTATATGCTTTTGTGTTTTTACTCGAGCATGCAGGATCTTCGGCGTGTTTGAGTAGATGTGCGCTGTGATTGGCCAGTCGTTGTGATTGACAACCTAAAGCAGGGATACTCAAATAGATTTACCTGTGGGCCACATTACAAAAATGGCAAGGGGCCAGGGGCCAGTAGATAAAATTACGACATTAATGATACTTGATCACTTCTCTCTTTCAATTGCTTTATTTTCACAAAATGTATCAAAGTACAATGTGCATGCACACAATATGTAAATAAATAAATGTGTTACATTTTCTTGCATAAACACAAAGAGCTGTTTCCATAACTGCACAAATTATTGCACATAACATGAGTAGCTGTTATAATAACATAATAACATAACATGAGTAGCTCTTTGCCTGCCTGCCTGCCTGCCTGCCTGTCTGTCTGTCTGTCCATGAGTAGTTATTTGTCTGTCTGTCAATGATCAGCTGTCTTACTGTCTGCCTGTCTATGAGTAGCTGTCTGCCTGCCTGTCTATGAGTAGCTGTCTGTCTGCCTGCCTGCCTGTCCAATTGTCCATGAGTAGCTGTCTGTCTGCCTGCCTGCCTAATTGTCCATGAGTAGCTGTCTGTCTGCCTGTCTATGAGTAGCTGTCTGCCTGCCTGCCTAATTGTCCATGAGTAGCTGTCTGTCTGCCTGTCTATGAGTAGCTGTCTGCCTTCCTGCCTGTCCAATTGTCCATGAGTAGCTGTCTGTCTGTCTATGAGTAGCTGTCTGCCTGCCTGCCCAATTGTCTATGAGTAGCTGTCTGTCTGTCTATGAGTAGCTGTCTGCCTTCCTGCCTGTCCAATTGTCCATGAGTAGCTGTCTGTCTGCCTGTGACCTGTCTATGAGTAGCTGTCTGACTGCCTGCCTGTCCAATTCTCCATGAGTAGCTGTCTGTCTGTCTGCCTGTCTATGAGTAGCTGTCTGCCTGCCTGCCAGCCAGCAAGTTGGATAACAGAAAATAAATTGTTATGGCTGAGTAAAATAAAATACAATAAACACAATTTGCCTGAAAATAGATTACCCAGCTATGACCTTTTTCATGAAAAAAAATGAGTAGCGGCCATTTCCGCAATTTCCGCAATTTCCGCAATTTCCATTTCCACCATTTCCGCAATTTCCGCAATTACCATTTCCGCAATTTCCATTTCCGCATTTCCGCAATTTCCGCAATTTCCATTTCCACCATTTCCGCATTTTCCGCAATTACAATTTCCGCAATTTCCGCATTTGTAGGAATTACAATTTCAGCAATTTCCATTTCCATTTCCAACTATTAATGGCAGCTGGGTTTCATCATTCAAATAAAATAGAATTCTGTCCGTTTAGCTATAAAATTATGTCAGGGAATAGGGATACACAGTATATGTCTTTCATTTGCATTGCATCTCCCCCCCCCCCCCAAGCTTTTATTTTCGTTCGAGTCTACAACAACACATAGAGAGTACAACTCTAATAGTATTACTTATAATAATGTAATTAAAGATAACTTCATTCAGATTTATTTATTTTTATTTCATTTTCCAGATTTTTCTTTCTTCTTTTTTTTAGATTTTCATTGGTGGGCCAGTCATAATGGTCCCGCGGGCCTGATGTGGCCCGCGGGCCTGAGGTTGAGTATCACTGACCTAAAGGGTCTAAACCTAGACCCTTTCGGGACCAAAAGGCTAAACCTAACCTCAGTTAAACTATACCTTACCTATACCTATAACATACCAAAAAAACGCTTTTATAATTTTTCTTCATTATTTTAGGTTTTCTGAGCTCAATTGCATCCAAAAAAACCTTTAACATTCAGTAGATTGACCACAGAAAATGTTCAAATTTCATTTTTTTGGGGTGTAAAAGGTCATAAAACCTAAAAGTAACCTAAAAACCTAAAAATACAAATAAATGAAAATGTATGTTATGAAACCTTTAACCCTAACCTCAGTAAAACTATACCTAAACAAACCTAAGCTTAACCCTAACCTATAAAACTAGTGGCTGACTGGCTGGGGGTCACTGACTGACTGAAGATACCATGCAAAGTGTTTTTACTGTTTCATGTTGATAGGAACCACACCTACTGTATAGATTAGAAGACCCTTAAACCTTGGACTGGTTCTTTATGATCACCCGGCACTTTGAGTGGCATCGTGCCGTGCCTCCCTCCACCATATCGAGCTCCAATATGGCGACCTCAATATATGGCGGATACATGTCGCAACACAGAAGTGCAGCGGCGAATGTCTATATGGTTGAATATCTACTGCCAAAGAAAAGGCAGGACTGAGGGAGGGCTGCACAGAATAAATGCTGTGTGTTCGGGTCTGCACCAGCAGCACCACCACTACAGGGAGAAGGGGGAGTGCAGCTGAGAGCAGATTTAGAGCAGCTTTGAGTACATCACATATACAAAGAAATGGGCCAGTGAAATAAACACTTTCTCCTCCATTAGCAGTCCTCGCTCAAGCCATTGACCCCCCTTAGAGGCAGCACTGCTGTGACTCATAGCCTAATAGACTGCTAAATTCCTGAGAACCAGTCAATGCCGATACAATATGTTCGTTGCCATCTAAATGGATACCAGTGATACCAGTGTAGGTCAGTGTGACCTGGAGACTCAGCAGGCTAGGAGGCCTCACACAGCTCATTACACCAAAGCTCCACCCACAGGTGTTGCGTTGTGTTGCGGCTATGTCATTGACAACGTCAAGTTGACGTCCGACCTGCTCCATAGATATGGAAAGGTGGCAGACACCTCATTCGCCACTGCAGTTCATTGGAGTGACATGTATCTTTTGTCCATAATGGAGGCTGCCAGATAAAAAAATTATAAAGGTATAGCTTTGCACACTCATTTGGTAAACATGTTCCAATTTTGGGGCTCTGGCTCATGGACTATATATTAGTCATTAGACTCCCGACCCACACTTCCTGGGTGGGATCATATCCCGCCGTTGCCGCCACTATTGTTCCAACATCCGCGGACTAGGCCTACTTTTTTTCGGCCGATAAACAGTTTTAGACCGCGATGGAGGTGCACCGTCTCAAGCGAAGAGATGAGACACCACCAAGTGTGATAAGCGCATGAGTTGCGACCTCATCAAACCCTGGATAGCCATACATGGAGAAGACTGGATCATCACCTAGATCTGCATGGAGCCAGCCAGCAACTCTACATCTGACCTCACACCCTTAGATCTCCATATATGGAACTGACCTGTTCTGACATTCCATATGTTGATCCTACCCCACCCGTCCTTCCTCTTCGAAGTCTCCCTTTTGACTGATACTTGTCCATTCAAACTCTAGACAGGCCCGCCCCAAAGTTATTAGTGGAGTTCTCAACAGGCCCTACCTGGGCCCTCATCAAACCCTGTACACTCAAGACACTGTCCCTGTTGACCTTAGACGACCTGTTCTGACATTCCATTATGTTGATCTGACCTCATCAAATTTTATTGGCCCGAAGCCTCGCTTGGCACACATTTTATGCCAGAAAACTTGCCCGAAAACAAACAAACAAAAAGAAAAAAAGTTCCATACGTATATGGGCATTAATGTTCACGTTCAGGTCAGGTCATTCACAAAACCTGTGAAAAAAATGCTTTTCTATAAAAGACAAGTTTGATTGACTGTCACTATAAAAACGTCTGGGTTTCCGTGGCTACTATGTCACAAGTTACCACAATGCCAAAAATCTGTAGACTAAAATCTGTTTTGATTGATTGATTGATTGAAATATTTATTAACAGTTTGAAGAATTGCAGTACATTTCAAGCACAAACTCAATACAAAGACTGTTAACTGTGAGTGGACGACCCAATTAAGCATTACACTTGTTTACAAGAGGGTCCACCATGTTCAATTCATCAAAACATTTAGAGACGTACAAATAGACACTTCTATATAGTCAAAGAACAGAACAGGAATTCATCATAAAGGAAGCAAAAAGGGAAAAGAAACATAATAGTGAGGGGGAAAAGGGAGAGAAGCAAACTCCAGATTTGTGTTCCATTTCGCCTCTAGCGGCTCCAATCGGGATTGAATCTTTGCTAGAGGCGAAGCAGTTCCGCGTGCGTCACAGAAACGGAGTTTTGGGTTTTGGATTCGCTTACAGAGTTACGACATTTCCGTTCACTTCATGGGGCCAGTCCAATGGCGGCTCCTGCCTCTTGTGCTAGGCGAAGAGTAGCCTCGATAGTCGATACCCAGGCTTTAAGAGTGACAAGTCCTGGGACCGTAAGTTGGCAGAATGCACTGGACTCTGGCAACAGCCCAGCTTTAATGATCTTAAATTCCTTTTATTTTAGATCGTTTTTTTGAGGATGTTTGTTTTTCAACGATGCTTGTTTAAGAAAACGCCATAGACAATACAGAGAAATGTAATGTTTGTGTTGAGGACTAAAACAAACATTAGCACCCGTTGCTTTAAACAAACATGTTGTAATGTAATTGATGTTGTAAGATGATTAGAGCGCCCCTCACTTCACAGTTCACACGGGTGTGATTTTAGTAATAGTACAACATAAACGTTACAGAGACTTTAGTTGTCACTGTGCAGTAGATGTTGCACACATCACATCATCCTAAAATTTGCTGATATTTGCGCTGCCCTCGTTGAAAACAATGTATTTCAAACTCCAGCTTGTCACACTCCAGGGCTGCATGAACACTGACAGCGCTCGAGCTCTGTTTTCTGACCCCTCAATGGCGCAACTCTGGCTCTGGTTTCCTTGAATCACGCCCGTGGCATAATGTGACGTAACGGACTCTACGATGAAAGCTGTAAAATGGGGGAATATCCTCACTCACTCGGGTACATTTGACAGAGACCACATTATTACATGCATTGTGTACACCTGTCGCAGCTTATACTTTGTACTTCAGTGCTACGTGTTTCAAGCAATAATATCACCCAGAACCGTTGCAATTCGAAGTCAAATTTGAGCGGCGACTATGGCTGAGCCCCCCATGTTTCCAGTGCATGTTGGTTCGGCCTCGCAGCAAGAGAAGCTCTGGTCTGGTTTGGTTTTTTTACGGGGAACTGTTTGCATATTGACCGTTCTGCTAGCAGCCTTCAAATGGACCTGAGACATCTGCTGCATGGTGCAGAATGACACTTTGATGACAGTTAAGCGACAGTTGACCGTGTTCTCTGGGTAGACATTGTTGTTGCCAGTTGCCACTGATGTTGCTCGCACTGGGACGTGACGTGATGCTCTTCTCACCCGGACCCGGCAGCATTAGCACTGGGCTGGGCTCGGTGTAGCTAATGTTACATGACCGTTTCCCCGGTTCTGTTGGCGCGGCAACAGCCTAGGTGTCTGAAGGTTCTGAGATCATCTCACCGACTGCTACTGGTTCTGGTTCCGACAGGCTTGATCTGCAGAGGCTTGGAGACTTCACTCTGTATCTCCTGTTGCTGCTGACACCAACCGAGATCTCTACAGATCTGACAGACCATATGTCACCCAAGGATTTGTGCAAAAAGGACTTATTGCAAAGGGTTTGTGTTTTCTTTAAAGTTACAATGAGCAGGGTTCTCCAACGTTCAGCATGGAGACACATTCAAAATGATAAATTCTACCCGTTAAATGCTTATGTGGACCTTATCTATTAGTATGGCAATTGCCTTTAGGCTTTAGTTTTATTGCCTCCTTCTTGAAGGAAGAACACTTTGCCTGCACACACCTGCTCCACAGGTATTCAAAGCTAGTTTTTCGAGTGCTGTTTGGCAAGTGGAATAGTCCAGTGGGCGATTTAGACAATAACTCATACAGGGCGTATACAGATAGCGACTTTGCTGCCTGCAGTGACAGAAAACAGTAGGTTTGAAGTTTGAACCATTCCTTTAGCAGGTGCCCTATTGAAGAAGACACCATGGATTGGGGTGAGAAATCAACCGCAGACCTCATGAGCGCGTATGTGTCCAAAGAACCTGGCTATCACGTACCGAAGGAGGGATGGAGAATCTGCCTGGCGCACGAGTTCAAAGAGAAGCGAAAGCCCTTTCAAGCAAAAGATGTCTCCCTTTCCAACATCCTGGAGCACATCGGCCTTGGACTCAGGTAAATGGCAGACATTCACACTAGGGCTGTCTGTTGACTGTTAACCACTTAGCATCTGTATTCTGATGGGGGAAACGAACCTTTGCACTGCAGCAAAGATATATGTGATGTAGTGTGAAAACAGAATAGGCACTATAGTGTTGTAGAGCCTTGAAAAACCAAGTATAGGGTTTAAGTGGTTACTATAGCCAATGTTACCATGGAAGAGGAGCTGGTGAGTTGGGGCTTTTGCCACTAGTAGTGTCATGTGTCTCAGCCCACACCTGAGAGCAGGTGTGGAATCTAATCCTACCTCTACTCTACTGTATGCGAGTCTGACACAATATGCCCCCAAAACTTGTTTTTCTTTTCTTACACTTGAACTAGCTATACACGTGTGTCAGGGAACACAACTGCTGTTTGTAAACCTTTTTATTTACGTTTTAACTAATACAGGCTACTACCCACACCCCTACAACTCTTTTGAATTTTGGATGAGTAATAATCCATACAGGAAGTACTCTTAGAATAGGCTCTTAGAATTTAGCTTTGGCATGCAGCCAACATGAACATTCTCTATATCGGTTGTCATAACATCTTCACAATGCAGTTTGATGGCAGAGGCATACAGTAGAATGTATCAAGTTGTGAAACTGTATTTCATTTATACACACTGTCATACTGGCATATAAATGATGTTTACAAATAATCTAGCAGGTGGCTGCTTTAGGACTACTTGTACTGTTTGGCTGTGGAGCCTGGGTCATAACGCTAGCGATAAGTGATTAGGCCTTCACAGGATGGGATGCTCTTTGTACCAGAGTTCCAACTGGTTGAATTAATATGCATATATTATGTTTGATATAATAGTTAAAAATGTAACTCTAAGCTAATTTAATTGTTATCTGCCAAACATCTACTTCCAATTAAGAGCACACTAGTTTTTCTAATTTATTCTCATTATTGTTTCACGTTAACTCAACAAATCCACTTAGCCCTATATGTGCCCTCTCCCTACGCTCATTCTGTAGCTCCGAGATGAGGTCACACCCTGGGCCCCTCCCACCGCGGTTCAGAAAGGGCGCAAGTTTCCACAATACACGCTTCTTAGTTCTTACCCTTTTCTGCATAATGAATCCAAAACGTGAAGGGGCAGAAAGGGTTTACACTAATTCAAACTTAGCAACGCCCAACAAAATCCAACTAGCGATTTGAACCGAGCCTTTACGTCCCGTCTTTTGTCAGTCGCTTCCATGTTTATCAAGGAAGTCGTGCGCATGCATGTCGAGTGAACTGAAGTCAGTTGGAAACTTTCGACCGGGGAGGCACTAAAGCGCCTCCCCAACTTCCTTGATAAACATGGAAGCGACTGACAAAAGACGGGACGTAGTGTAAACCCTTTCTGCCCCTTCACGTTTTGGATTCATTGTGCAGAAAAGGGAAGAAGAAGCGTGTATTGTGGGAGGGGCCCAGGGTGTGACCTCATCTCGGAGCTACAGAATGAGCGTAGGGAGAGGGCACATATGGGGCAACAAATGCACTGTGTGTGGTTGTGTAATTTGGTGTGAGCCCTATCAGCAGCACACCTGGGCTGGGCTGTACCATTACTTACTTACTTATGCCCATTACGCCGGCTGGCGCATAGGGCAGCAACAAAGTTCCTCCACTTGCATCTGTCTTTGGCCATCTTCTCTATGGTCCCCCAGCTCTGATGTTGTAGCTGGAGCTCCTTCTCGATCGTCCTACGCCATGTCGTTTTGGGCCTGCCTTTCTTTCTCTTTCCTTCTGGGGTCCAGTGTAATGCGACTCTTGGGATTGCATTGATGTCCATTCTGAGTACATGGCCAATCCAGGTCCACCTGCGTTTGTTGATTATGCTGTGCATGTTGTCTTGTTGGGTGATGTTGAGGAGGTTATTGTTTGAGATGGTCTTGGGCCAGAATATGTGTAGGATCTTTCGCAGGCATGATGTGTGGAAGGTGGATAGTTTATGGATGTCATTTTCTGTTGTTTTCCAGCATTCTGTGCCGTACAGTAGTGTACCATTACATATTAATAAATCATGTATAACATAATGTACATGGCAGACTTCAGAGCTTATCCCTGTGACGTTTGTTCAAACTTCAAAGGTGTGGCTCTATCAACATCAACGGATTACCTCAAAAGATTCCACAGTCAGTCAGTCAGTCCTCACCATGGCAATACTTGTTAATCATTGTCATGGTAGATGGAGTTGAGTTAGTGTTGCTACAGCCTACACAGCAATGATATTGTGAATGACATTGTCATTGCATCAGTAGTTGGCCTATACTACCAGTCAGAGGCCTGAAGATTTAACCAGTGACTCAGCTACATCGATGGAGCCATGATGGGCCTATGCTATCACTTTAAAAAAATGTGATCTAAAAACAAACTGTCATAACAAGATGGAGTTAAATAAATCATTTTCGTCGCTAGAGCTGCAACATTTAATCAAACTAATGAATTGAATTGATTTATTAAACGAAAATAGAATTATGTTTCCTTTTGGGGGCGAGGGGTTTGTGTGTCGAAAGTTAAAGGAGTGCATAAAGGAATGGTGTGATAGGAAAAGTAAGCTTTTTTCCCCCAATCCTATTGTATGTTCAAGGCCTTCTGGGGAAAGTGAAACTAAACTTGCTTTTCAGTTATATCCTGGAGATGCATTGTGTCCAATTATTAGTAATTATTTCTAGGCTTGAGGACTTGATATCTAGAGTGTATGTAATTGTGTACACAATTAATACATGGACAGAAAATACTTTCTACATAAATTCAGTAGCATAAATGGATCGCGAAGACATGCAACAGTTAATCAAACTACATAATCGATTACAATTCTTTCACAATAAAAGATAAAACTGCGCTTCACTATTATTCGATTAATCTAAAAAGAAGAGACCTTGAACCATGAAAGAGTTGAAAAGGAGTCACTGTCTGCAGAATTATACACATTTATTTTAAACTAACTAAACATCCTCCCACATTAAGGTGACTGCACAAAATGATTCCACAAGCAATTCTGTATGCGCCTGTAACATTTCCATTCCAATTCTATTCATAGAGCACATTTAAAACAACAAAGTTGACCAAAGTGCTGTACAGTAGCAAAGCAGTAATAAAACAATACAATACAGTAATAAAAACATATACAATAAAATCAAACACTCAGGAGTACACATTATTCACGGTTTAAAAGCCAGGGAATAGAAATGAGTTTTAAGATGTGTTTTAGCCAGCCTGACACGGCTAGGAACTAAGCTGGTTCCACAGTTTAGGAGCAATGACTGAAAAGGCTCAGTGCCCTCTTCTCTCACACCTTGCCTTGGGGATGACGAGGAGCATTTGATTGGCTGACCTAAGTGATCTAGAAAGATGGAACATAGGGTTTTAGGAGATCGGAAGCATAAACAGGCGCTGATCCATTTAAAGATTTAAAAACAAACAATAATTAAGATGGATTCTAAAACTTTCCGGGTTCCTGTTAAAAGTCGTGCGGCAGCATTCTGAACAAGTTGAAGGCAGGAGAGGGAGGCTTGCGTGATTCCCAGCGTAGAGGGCATTACAATAATCGAGGCGAGTTGTAATAAAAGCATGTATGACTCGCTCTAGGTCCACAAATCAAAACTGATTTGATTTGTGATAAAAGCCTCAAATGATCAAAACTAGATCTAACCACAGCATTTATTTGTGTATCAAGTTTAAAAGCATTATCCAATATCCATTTGAACTCCTAAATTGGAGACCGTGGGAACCACAAAGGGTTGAAGTGGGCCCAGGTCTAAGGGAGGAGCGTTATTGACACAAATGTATTCAGGCTTTAATATCTTTTATATCAGTACTAGTTATACCACACACCTTTTTTATATCTTTATTTAGTAACTTAAATTGTAAGTCACGCCACAATTTGTGCAGTTGATAGAGTGAGTTGCGAGAGAGAGAGAAGCCGACCTAAAACCAGGACTGAGTGAGAAAGAACTGGAACTATACTCCCACAGCTACAAACATTTCTAGAGGAAACCCTCCATATTCCACACCCTGTTGAGCTGACAGACTAAGTACTGTACAAATCAATGTCTGTAGCATTCATGGTCGCAGCCAGTGAGACGAGACTACTACGATGTAATAAGCACATTACATCTTGAAGTTGCTCTTGAATATCTGGAAGATATTCAAAGATTGAAACGAGAGCAGTGGCTCCTCTGTCCAGAGACCTATCAATGGTTTTTTACTTGGCACAGCTTCAAACAACACATGGTCAAAAGCAATCCCAGTCATCTCTTGATCCCCCTATAATAAAGCCGGAGTGGTTGGCCACAGTGGTATGCCTCTGTGACCGAACTTTCCCATGCTACTGTATAACGTAAAGATAAACGCAGCTCTCTTTTGATACTATTGTTTAAAAATATTACTTTTACGGAAACTTTCTGCTTTGTTTAAAGTATACATGACGTTGTCAGAGACACGGGAAATCAAGAGAGAGGAAAGCAACATGTAACCCATGTCCAAACTGTAATCGAATTGCACTCTGTGCATACATTATCTGCATCAGTGTTGCGGTTGATGTGTGCCATATGCTCCCCCCCGCATTCGACTGGTTATGTTACGTACGTCAGCTAAAAGCTTGTACTGTAAAGGTTATTACTGGCACTGCAGCCTTGTATGTTAGTCGACTTGAATTAGTCAATCAAAAAATACAAAAATAACACATTGCTGTCCCTCTTCATGGCATTTCGATTACGATCCTGTAATCCTCTCCTCTACATCTACTGTACCGAAACTGTACTGATACTGCTGTAAGAAAACACAGAGCCGATACGGGAGGGGAAAGAAAGGAACTGTACTGCCATATGGCAACTGAATTTCCCCTGTGGGATCAATAAAAGTTTATTTGTCTTTCTATCTTGGCACCGCCAATGGCAGATAAGCCAGCCTATATTAGGTTCAGACCTCACCCAGAAGAACAGGATGCATTGTTTTGGCACGATAGCAGCAGCGCACCCTGATCATTAGTTCACGTGAAGACCGTAGTGTGGTGGTCTTTGTGACATGTTGCGCACGCTGCACACAAACAAGCACCCGTCCGTCCACTCACTCCACTGGATGTGCCACTTTGACCCCACGCAGCAGCACGAGAAACAATTCCTGCCTTTATCTAGCAGTCCCACAGATTCGCCCTTGTCTCTCTCTCTTTCTGTGTGTGTGCGTGCGTGCCCGTGCGTGCATGCGTGTGTCTGTGTGTGTGTGTGTGTGTGTGTGTCGCTGCTGGCAGTTCAGAGTGCTGAATGCATCTAAACAGCTGTGGCTGCATTTCCTAGTGTATGAATGGACAGATGAAGAGGTTAGAGAAGAGAGCTTGCTTTCAAAGCGCATATATATCTGTGCGATGCCACATTATGTGTTAATTTGCAATGTCAGTTGGCCCATAAAACTAATAAGAGCATCCCTGATTGTAACCAGCACATGACCAATTAGCTTCAAACCTCGTTAACCATTTTTATCTCCCTTCTCACGAGGAGATACATCCTGGGAAATATCTAGCTTTCCCCTTTAAAGGTGCGTTCAGACCAGTGTCGATTTCGTCGACTTTCCAACAAGGAAACTAAATGGAAACTACATGGAAAACTAAGCTATGATGACTAAAAGTAAGACTAAATATATTGACAATTTGGTCAACAAATAAAAACTAGACTCCAGTATACTGTAAGTAAGACATTTCACACTTGCTTCCATGCTGAAATAGCAGATCTACAAGCACACAACGCGTCGAAGTGTAAAATCAGCCATTTCGACACCAAAATAACATTTAGTCGACTAAATCAACTGTAGATTTAGTCGAAAAAGAACACGCCAATGTGGTGCTATAACACGCCAATGTGAAAATATATTCCTCAGCCTAGTAGGAAAGTCTGTGAAAGATTTCACGGAAATTGCACGCTCCGTTCATGATTTGAGGCTTTTTGTTCAAAACGGGCCAATCCTGCAAACTTTGAAAGACAATGTTAGCCAATTGGGATGGAATCTGAAATATCGGACAGATCCGTCTTGAACACATAGAGACTATAGAGATGGTATATAACGATTTGCGGGATTTTTGGACAGAATCTGGAGGAGTAATATCCAAAAATGTGTTTTTCAAAAGTCGGCCTCCTGGTGGCGCTATAACAGGCTGTTATGGAAAATCTGCGGCAGAGGTTCATCGTTGGCATCAACCGGTTTAACGGTGCTGGAGATTAGCTGGTAACGGACGGACGGACACACACGCACACACACGGACGGACGGACTGCAAAACATACTCTCTCCCCATGCCTTCGGCCTGGTGAAGACGATGAATGAGAGAGGGAAAAGTTGTGAAAATGGCCGATCTACAAGCTATTTTCACTATAGGGCCCTGGGGAGATGTCAAATCAATTTTTGGTGTCTCTAGTTAAAAAATGTGGGAACCACTAAACACTATAGTTTGTGTGGAGTGTCTAGTCATTCAGTCTCTGTGTGAAGTGTTAAACCTTGTTTTGTTCAGTGATTGTGTCTTATCAGTTTGGGTCCTCTCCAATGTAAAGTTCAGAATTCAGTTCAAAACCCTCCTGTTTGTATACAAAGCCCTCAATGGGCTGGCCCCCTTCCTACATCACTGACCTCCTATCCTATCCCCCCCTCTACCAGGACCCTCAGGTCAGCAGATAGGGGTCTCTTAGGGGTTCCGCACACAAATAAGAGGCTCAGGGGCGACCGCGCCTTTGCCGTCTCAGCCCCCACTCAGTGGAACAGAATTCCCCTCGCGGTTAGGTCTGCGCCCTCCGTTGAGTCTTTTAACTTAAAACATTTTTATATTCACAAGCTTTTCCACCACCGACATGATCCTGCACCTTTTCTTTTAGACTATTCTGTCCTATTTGTCTGTTGTTTTATTATTGACGTCTTCTACACTGTATTATATTGTATTGTATTGTATTTGTGAAGCACTTTGGTACAATGAGAGTTGTTTTTAAATGTGCTATATAAATACATTTGATTTGATTTGATTTGATTTGAATGTAGTGAAAAAAGTATCAAGCAAACATTTGTAACTTGTTCTAACGGGAAGTTACCCAAAGACCCAAAGTAATCGGATCATGTGTGTCTGTTCTGTGCCAGGTATCTGAAATGGTGGTACAAGAAGACTCAAGTGGAAAAGAAGGCTCCCTTCATCGATATGTTCCGTGCGTTGCCTTTGCGTCAGATATACGGTAGGTGTTTTTAGCCAAGACTTATACAGTACATCACACATCACACGTGACGCCTTGTTAAGTCTTTGAATGCATAAAGTCCATTATTTGTTCAGTCCTGTACTTTTTTCTTTGGTACAACTATGCAGGAGCTCCCCTTGGAGGCATCGGGGGAGGCACCATCACCAGAGGCTGGAGGGGGGAGTTCTGCAGATGGCAAATGAACCCAGGAATGTACCACTACAAAACCGTCATAGCTAACCAGGTATGTAGTAAATGATGCATTTATTTTTTGCGCCTTTCTCCTTTACAATGTGCATTACAATCTGCTCATTGGGAGCTACATAGTTAGGGGTCTTGCTCAATGACAGAAGGAGCCGGAACCTTCCGATTCCCACTAGAAATATTGTGCCCGTCGACACAAAGCACTGTAATTATAGCGATACAAAATGGATTAACATTCTTAGTCGACATGACTGATTTCAGTCATTTGAATTTCATACGAGCCATGCAAGTCTTCTATGGAAGCCTAGCAAAAATAGCATGTTTGCATTGAGAGCTTGTAGATGGGCTATTTTCGGATTAGATTTCAGATTATTTTAAGATTAGAGCATTTGAAGTGTTCAAAATAGCTGTGTTAATTTTATGTTCAGAGGTAAGGGGTGCACGATTATGAAATTATGACCGATATCCGATCTCCAATTATTTGCAGGGTCAGAGAGTTACTGTAGACACCATCTGCATTATTCACACCACTGTTGTCGTTATAGTTGTGGTGGACTCTGGCATCCATTTGAGTCAGAACGAAAGTGAAATTAAAACT
Source organism: Protomyctophum bolini (assembly GCF_963924005.1). Lineage (NCBI taxonomy): Eukaryota > Metazoa > Chordata > Actinopteri > Myctophiformes > Myctophidae > Protomyctophum > Protomyctophum bolini. The sequence goes on along the minus strand of NC_137881.1, from coordinate 27,425,967 downwards.
ACCGGTAAATGAAAACTATACATATAGTTACAGTTAGGGCTTGGTGTGGACAGCCCATGATGTTTGGCTACATGTTTGGCTACATGGGATCCGGGATGCTTTTCAGACCTCATTTGAATCTACAAACAAAATGACACCCATTCAGTCAAGATAGACAAAGCAGAAGCTACTGAGTGTACCGTGTCATGTCTTTACAACCGCAGTGACAATGCACACTTATAAACAATGGAAAACGTGTACACAGTAAAGTGTACATTTTGTGCAATTTGTAAGGCTGGGAGGGGGGAAAAGCTGACGGTCAAGCCTGTAATCCAGTGGGACTATACCGTACGAACTGCAAACATGTATGGTTGGTTGTGTTGTAAACACATAACAAAGAGCCATACGTATGTCACATCTGTTGGCTGTAACCCAACCGACGCACAGGGTTTGATTTGCTGTGGGAGATGGAGAGGAAATCATTCCTATTTGCCTTCTTCTAAAGAGAAGCATTTCCTTCTGGTCTTAATATGTTTGCTAGACGAGAAGTTATCAAAAACACATTCATGAGGAATGGTTATTGTGAAACGCATACCAGTGAATCAGTGATGTTGTGAAAGCTTATATGAAAAATGTCTCTTGTTCAATTGAGAAAGTTACACAGTATGTTGCAAATTGCAATATGTAAATGTGTGTTAACTGCATTAGCGTTAAAAAAGAGTTGAAGAAGAAAAGGATTTTCTTAATTAATTGCTTATACAAGCTCACAACAACATCACGATGCAACACAATGCAACGCGTTGTAAGCACGTAGCTCGGCCATTTCCATTATTTGTGTTTGAGAGGGGATGTAAACAAATGGATTTGATCTCGTCCGCTTGTCACTAAAAACATACACAATGGACGTGTTTGAGGGAGACACTTTAGAAGAAGTGTACTGTAAAGTGTCTGTGTCTGGGATTGCTCATATGCAAGGGTGCATCTCAAACAGCGTGGAGACTTCTGTTTACAAACGAAACCTCGCAAGACGGCCCGCGAGAGTTGGGAACGCCGTAGTACTGCTACAGTCTATCTCCGACTAAAATAGTAACTTTATAAATCTATCTTAAAAGACGAAAATAAAACCGCGTGAGTTTTCCTGGTGTCATAAACTGTCAGAATCAGCTTTGGTTGCGTTGGTTTATGTGCTAAAAGAGTGACTTTGAGAGCTGTTTCCCCGTTACAAATGGAAGTCAATGAGCCACTATTTTTATTTCTTAAATTGCTAATAAACAACACAACGGAGCGAAATAACTCATGAAATTGAATAGTTTGCCCATAATAAGGTAAGAAAACAACCCAAACCTCTCAAAAAGTGGTCTTGCCCTTTAAAGACATTCCTTTTTTCCCCCCCTCCATCTCTCCCTACTAGTTCACGGTGTGCCTGCGCCGCGGCGGCCAGACGGTCTACCAACAGGTTCTGTCGGTGGAGCGCCCGCCCGCGCTGCAGGGCTGGAACTGGGGCTACTGCGGCGAGTACGCCTTCTACCACGCCCTGTACCCCCGCGCCTGGACCGTGTACCACCTGCCCGGGCAGAACGTCACCCTGACCTGCAGACAGGTGTCCCCCGTCATCCCGCATGACTATCAGGTAACGTAAAACGTAAAAAGAAAATGCAACATTCCAGCCGAGTAAAACGTGTCCCGCTCACTGACCCCATTCTGGATTGGTTGTTTTGCCTTTCTTCATTTGGTTGTTGTTGTGCTCGAGGGTTTAGCAAGGCTGTTCTTTTTTTTTTTGTGTTGTCTTGCATATAGTGAAAATATTCTAACATTGGCCTTTTAAGGAGTAGTTCACCCCCCCAAAAAATATCTTATTTTTGAGGGGTACTCCTATGTCCAGCTTTTGGTGTGTGTGTGTGTGTGTAAACACAAACTTTGTCCTAACACAAACGCAATGAATGGACAATTTTGAGTGTTTGTGTAAACACAAACATTGCGTAACATTGTGTAAATTCTGGATATTAAAGATTGAAGAAGAAAATCATCTCACACTTTCTCACTCTTTCTCTGTCTGTCTGTCTATCTTTCCTTCTCTCTCTCTCTCACCCCCTCCCTCAGGACTCCAGCCTCCCGGTGGCGGTGTTCGTGTGGGACATAGAGAACGCCAACGACTATGCCCTGGACGTGTCCATCATGTTCACCGTGGTCAACGGGTCGGGCCACAAGGACGACAAGGCAGGGGGGCACTGGAACGAACCGTTCCACCTGGAGAAGGAGGGGGAGGCCGTGTCCGGGGTCCTGCTGCACCACTGCCCTCCGGCGAACCCTTACACTCTGTGCGTGGCAGCACGAGAACAGGTTGGACATTAGCCCTTCGCGGGCCCAAGCTTTATGTTTTTTAAAAGAAAAGAAAAGCCTGGGCGAACGATCCAAGGAAGCTCTGAGAAGGAAGGGAAGTGGTCACGTGACTGGGCTGCGCCATGGCACTTTCATGGACACTTTCATGGGAGCCAAACTCACACCGGAAGTGCAATGAATACATGGCAGTGAATGGAGCCGGCTGGACCAGCTCATAACAAACATTATTTATGAACAATTGAGACCTTTTGTAAAGTAATCACTTCTGGAAAATAACAGAACTTTTCGATGTGCACAGAGTGCACAGTATATAATTTTATCTGAGGATCTAAACAGCAGCAGGTATCGTTTCTGGCTCCTCAAGTATCGCGATATTTGGCTGCCAGACAGGAAACGGTGGGAAGTCTCGCGATACTTGGTACGTTCAAAAAGGTACTTAAAATTACACGGTGTACACATCGAAAAGCAACACAGCAAACAATATGTGTTACATGTCTTCTGTTATTTAGCAGAAGTGATTACTTTACAAAAGGTCTGAGTCATTCATAAATAATGTTTGTTCATGAGCTGGTTCATGAGCTCTCCAGTGCATTCTGCCAAACTTCCGGGTAGTTTGGCTCCCATGAAAGTGACCACTTTTCTTCCTTCTCAGAGCTTCCTTGAAACGATCCAGGAAATGTGGCGTAGGAGTGAACATTTTATTTCCCTAACCAGTCAGAGTGCAGAGGGGCGTCGCTCCAAATTTGGTGACGTTGGTTGGTGTTCTTCTCTGTGTTCCACCGGGGAGGGGGGGTTTGTAGGCGGGGGAGGGCAGGCCGGTTTGTTGAACCAATGCTGGCGTCCGTTTCCAGCACTATAGTTTGATCCACCCCTCCTCTATGCCAAGAAAAGCTCGGATACTTTCAGGCTAGTTGGACATTGGCCAACATGCCATCACATTGCAGCTTTGCTGTGGAATTACCTTGAGATTTAGAATCTTAGAATCTATAGATTCAGATATTTCGAAAGAGCTTAGAGCTCATTATTAAGCATTAGGCTGATTAATGTATTGTGCTGACTACTGATGTGTGTGTGTGTGTGTGTGTGTGTGTGTGTGTGTGTGTGTGTGTGTGTGTGTGTGTGTGTGTGTGTGTGTGTGACTGTGTGTGCGTGTGTGTATGCGTGCGTGCGTGTGTGTATGCGTGCGTGCGTGCGTGTGTCCTAACAGCCTGACCGGGAGATCAGTCACCAGACGGCATTCAGTCCAAAGGGAACCTGTGGAAGCCTGTGGAGTGACCTTATCAAAGACGGACGGCTGGACTCGCCTACCGGTCAGTGTCAAACGACAGGCTGCATGAAGGCACAGAATGGACATGGATATGTGTGAACAGAAGTTAATTCTAATCCTGTGATCAACTAGGCATAATAGGGTCATTTCGTATTTGTTGGAGTTGAATATAATCGAACTAATCTCATTTTAACCCATTTTGGGGCGGGAACCCCTTTTGGTGTTCGCATTATGTTATGCTTTAGCTATTAAAAAATAGCAAATCTACAAGCTCATAGCGCGCCACCGAGTGGCGCGCTACGAGCTTGTAGGTCTGCTATTTTTTGACGACTGACATAGAAACATAGCTTTTTCAGAAAACTGTCAGGATGTAGAAGAACATTTTTTGAATCTGATCTCAGGTCAGAATGGGTTAAATTGATTGTATTTCTGTTCAGTTGCACCCCTAATACCTTCCTGTCTCTGCTGACCCCCAGGCTCCAGCCCGCCCACCCCTAAGGGAGAGACGGTGGCAGCGGCCCTGGCTGCCTCCTGCTCGGTACCTGCCAAGGGTCACAACGCCCTGGAGTTCAGCCTATCTTGGGACATGCCCAAGATCACCTTCGGTTCCAGGGAACGGGTGCACGTCAGGTATAGCCTTCAGTAGAAGTCACCAAAGTGCAAGGCTGACTTAGTTTTTTTTTTAAAACAATATAATTATTGCATTTTTCTTTTTTTGTACAAACGGACAATACATAATACATCAGACAATACTTTAAAAAAAACATACAGTACATGCATGTATACAATATAATACAAGTAAGACGCGCAAACGCGGGAAGCGAACGCAGCTATACGTCCAAATATGGAGTGTGTTGCATCAATCACAAACAAATCACTCAGCTCCATATATGGGCACAAAAGGGGGACACACAGACAGACAGACAGACATGATCTGCTAGGTCTCATAGTAAGTGCTCACTGCGTTCGCAAAAATAAGGGCACTTAGACTGGTAACAAGAACAGAGTCCTTATGGCCACAAGACCGAACAGCTGCAGAGAATACAATTAGACATTTTCAGTTTCCACCATTAAATAAGATAAATCATTAACCGTAATATATTGGATAAACCGTCAAGGCTGACTTAGTTAAATGATGTACAAATGTGGGGGCGATACCATTTATGTAGATGATTTAGGACATGTGTGTTGTTGCGACACGACTTGTTGGAAAAACAATTACTCATTGCCCTGCAGTGTTAACTCTACCGCCGACTTTGCAAATAAGAGCACTTGGCAAAACGTATTTGGTGTAAGTTGGTGTGATGTAATTGGACACTTGCCTAATGACCATAGAGCACTCGCCAGTCGCCACGCATGCACAAACAAACAACCTGAACAAAGCCGTTCAGTGGTAATAGTTTAACGGATACCTCTTTCTTTTATACAAAATCAGACCAGTCTGAAGTGAGTGGTGCAACAGTGCCCCCTGTTGGTACTCTAAACATAGGGACGGACATACTGTAGGGACATTGCTGTTCCTTGGAGTGGTTCATATCTAATACCAGCTACCAACCAGAGTGTAAAAACACTGCGCTAGTATCATGGCAAGCGTTTAAAAAAAAATATATATAATATTTATTTTATTTTGAAAAAGCAGTACAGTATAGACAGCATTTCTCTTAGATATATACAAGGATACAAGTTCCCAGGTTTTTTTTTTCACCCCTCTTCCATCCTCCCTCCAAGTGGCTCCATCTCCAATGTCTCTGTATAGTCCTCGCTTTCTTCAGATGGACTACATATGGCATCAAGTCAACAATTAACAGGGGCAACAGGGCAACATCGCTTCAGTGTACATTTCAGAAGGAGAAAAAGCAGAAAGAGTGGGGAAAAAAGAAACCAAGAAACGAAAGTATTTATATTATTGCTGAGGGGGGCTTCTCACACTTCTATTCACAGGAGATACACCCGTTACTTTGGGACCCAGGGGGACGCGTCTCCCTCACTCAGCCACTACGCCTTGACACACTACAGCCAATGGGAGAGAAGCATCGAGGAGTGGCAGAGGCCCATACTACAGGACAGGTATGCCATGATGGAACATTAATTAACTTTGCAGACAGAAGCCATGTCCGCTGTAGTTGGTTCTCTCTTAGTTATCTTGTTTGTGCTTAGTGGCACAGTAGCCTCTGTTGAGGCTACTGTGCAGCCAAGGTAACGATTCTTATAGTAAGCCGCATATGGCATTCGTATATGCTGGACCTGGTAAAACCAGGTGTTTATGAAGACAAGATAACAGCAGTCCCCGTCTATAAACGATGTAACTTTCTAATATACATGGAGTACAGATGGACACTCTTGCGAGGTGTTTTCGAATGCAAACATTAAACCACAGCATGAGTGATTTGTGTATTTATCTTTATTGATTCATCTCACCGTTGTTCGTGACATTAAAAGTGTGAATTTCCAATTCCTGACGACGAGGAAGGCATCGACAATAATTAACTTCCACTGCCATTGTTTCTACAAAGATTTCCAAAATTGTTGAGACATCTATCTCTGTACTTTTAGTAGCTCTTTTCACCTTTTTGTTTGTTTGTAAATGTTCTTTGGTGCCGTATAGCTCTCTCCCCTCCTGGTACAAGTCGGCCCTGTTCAACGAGCTGTACTTTGTGGTGGACGGAGGGACGGTGTGGACGGAGCTCCCCGAGGACACCGATGTGAGCGGAGGGGTACGGAGCGAGGACGGGGGTCTGCCTGCCCAGCCTTCCATCGTCAAGGAGTACGGACGCTTTGCCTACCTAGAGGGTGAGTGGCAAGACATTAGCAATAGCTGATTTAATCAACAAGTAAGTAAGTAGCCTTGCCGAGCCATGAGGCCCATAGGGCTGTTTCTGTAGCGTGAGGCAGCTTGATGTACAAGTACACCCCCTGGACATGACGCTAGTATGTCGCAGGGACTTACCCCCAATCCAACCCTTGATGCCGAGTGTCAAGCAGGGAGGCACTGGGTCCCATTTTTAGAGTCTTTGGTATGACCCGCCCGGGGATCGAACCCCGACCTCCCAGTCTCAGGGTGGACACTCTAACCACAAGGCCACTGAGCTGGTGATTTAATCAACAAATGTGTAGAATTGTTTGTCTTGCAGAGACCAGCCATGTCATGTCGGTGAGGTTGATAACACAATGGCTACTGCCCACTGGAAGTTAAACGGGTTCAATTAAAGAAAAAAATGGTTAATCAACTACAAAGTCTTGATTGATTGACTAAGACCGAAACCGACTGATTAATCAACAAATATGGGACGTCCTTAATAAAACGGCATATCCAACCAATTTGAAACCAGTAGATATGTCAATTGTTGGTTGAATATTTGCTGAATGTTTATGGTCAAGTTTGATCCCCTATATACTGTCTCGCTTCTCAGGTCAGGAGTACAGGATGTACAACACGTACGACGTGCACTTCTACGCATCCTTTGCACTCATCATGCTGTGGCCCAAACTGGCCCTGAGCCTACAGTATGACATCGGTGAGTTGGGAGGCCGTCTTCTCAATGGTTTGATACGTTTAAAATAAATGTGCTATTATTTGAATCGGAATCTGAGAAATGGGTTTGCGGTGACGGGTTCTTGGTTTTGACTGAACCTTGGGCATTTTTTTAAACGACATTCTATCCTCCTCCAAGCCGGCAGCGTGGTTCAGGTTGACCCCACCGAGAGGCTTCATCTGATGAGCGGCCGCTATTCTTCCGTCAAGGCCAAAAATGTGGTTCCTCATGACATCGGAGACCCAGGTATGAGAGTGTGCAGTTCGTAAAGCACCACTATTGATGGAGTTATTCACTACAGAAAGCTTACAAAGAATGCCATTAGCTGTCTACTTCAAAGGCAAGACTAAACATGAAATACATTTGAAATAATAAAGTTGTCTTTTGACAACATACCTGTGCTCCTTTTCCTCAGACGATGAGCCGTGGCAGAGGGTCAATGCTTACCTCATCCATGACACCGCAGACTGGAAAGACCTGAACCTGAAGTTTGTCCTCCAGGTCTACAGGGACTTCCATCTCACCCAAGACTCCCAGTACCTCAAAGACATGTGGCCTATCTGTCAGGTATGGGATGAACTGAACAGTAATGTTCAACATGTATGTCCGTGGTTCTCAGCCTGTGGGACAATTTAAGGATTTTTAGGCCTGACGTCGAAATAAAGAAAAGTCTTCGAAAGAATATATATTCAAAGATTTGTGCCACATTTTCACAAATTTTCAAAAATAGATAGATCTTTAGATCTGCTAATTTTTTCAATAGCTAAAGTATAACATAATGCTTAGTTAAAACACCAAAAGGGGTTCCCGTCTAGAATGAGTTAAGGACTTTTAGGACCATTTTAATGCCCAAAGAAAAATACGATACCAAATCAACCTAATCAAACTATACTATGAAAACTGGTCAAACATTACCAAAATTGTCAAATTCGATAAGAAATAGACAAACATGTTCTGTGGAACCGAGTCAAACAAAATGTAATGCCTCAACTCCTACATTCCAAGTGCTTCAAAAAGTTCAAATGTGATCTGAAAATGTTGAGAACCACTGCTTTTTGTGATGCAGGGGCTGCACTAAGAGGCCATTCAGTGTAGGCTTCATCCTCCAGCAAATTCCATGTCAATCCTTAAGGTGGTCCTTGGATGGTTAGAGCGTCAATGCAAAGACGAGAATTGCGCGAACGGGCGCGACCTGGCGTGGTTCAAACGGGACAAGCTGAGGCGACTATAATTATTCCGGTCTGAACGCAGCTTTAGAAGAGAGATATCTCACTGGGGATGTGTTGTTTGACAGGCCGACATTGTTATCCTTGGAGCCCCACAGCTAGCATGGCTGTAAACGGAACATTATAAATAATAATAAAGGCTGACGTGTGTGTGTGTTGGGTTACCTGCTCAGATACTGTACCTGTTCTTATTGGCGTTCCTTGTTGTGGTTGTTCCTCCAGGCTGTGATGGAGTCAGAGATGAAGTTTGACACGGACGGTGACGGACTAATCGAGAACTCGGGCTACCCTGACCAGACGTATGATGGCTGGACCGTTACTGGACCCAGGTGAGGTTTAAATGGGACTGTTTACTGGTGAGGGTTGAACCCATTCTGGACGGGAACCCGTTTTGGTGTTTTCACTAAGCATTATGTTATATACTTTAGCTATTGGAAAAATAGCAGATCTACAAGCTCATAGTGCGCCACCGAGTAGCGCGCTACGAGCTTGTAGGTCTGATATTTTTGAAAGATCGTAAAAATGCGGCACAACTCTTTGAATATATATTCTTTCAGAGCGAACGTTATCTTTTCTTTTCTTTTTTTCGACGTCAGGCCAAAATGGGTTTTAACTCATAGAATGCTGAAAGCGTTTTTAAACGTTTTATTATAGCCAAGCGCAAGAAGCGCATAACGTTTTTATACGTTTTATGGTCCAAAAAACGTTTTTTTATTGATTACTTTAGTTCAACTATATTTGCGCCCGGACAACTCATAATGTAACACCGATCGGCTCTAAAAAGAGTTAAAACCCCCCCCTGCTGAAAAGAGGTGTTGGTCTGAGAAGCGTCTGGCACCGCCTATTGGTTGGTCTATGCGAGGACGTACAACGTAATGGAGACGGCCGTCCGGCATAGACCAACGCAGATGTCAGGGGATCTAAAATGGATGGGACAATGCTCTTGTTTGTGTGAATACACTCGATTCCCCCTCCCCTCCTGTTTCTACATGGTTTCTCCCGAGGGAGAATGGTGGGGGGGGGGGTCTCTTCCTCTTGGATCGCATTGGCAGTTCCCCCCCCACTCTCATTCTCGGAACAAGATACAACGCGATTTGCTCTCTGCCCGTATATAAACCTGCAACGATCGGCATTTGATTTCATAACGTAACGTTTGCCAGACACATGTGGAGTTAGTCATGGACAGATTGCACATCATTATCGAGGGCCCGCCATGATACGTTGGTCGCTGATCGCAAGCCGTACTGCTGCTGCTGCTGCGCTGCTCGCGCTGCGCTGCTCGCATCCAACCATCCAATCTTTCTCGTTACAACAGGCTATTATAAACTCACCGTCGAGCAGCCTGCCCTGCACCTAATGTGATAAAATGAACGGCAGGACAAAATCGGATCGATTATTATCTGTCTATCAGCAACATACGGGTGTTTGTCTTGCAACGACAGGTGGTGCTTTCTCGTTTTTTTTCTTCCAAATACGTTGACGTGCTGCTTCTGCCGCATCCATCTCGTTGTTTTTCTTGTTTTTTTTCCCAAACATGTCCAGACACAATCCGATCCAGTCTCGCGTCTCACCTTATAGATACGCGAGACTGGATCGATGAGGTTAGTGGTATGTCTGGACATGTTTGGAGCGGCACACGACAATCGACAATAATGTTGATTATGCAAGATCATTTCCTCAAAGCCTAGTTGCCCCCCCCCCCCCGTTACTGCGATTGTTTGTAGCTCGAATCACAGAATGAGTTCAATGAGCGTAGGGAGAGGGCACATATGGGGCTACGATTGAAGAAAGTTTCCAAGTCCGTTTTATGATCAGATAATGTGCATCAAGACTCTCTGCTTTCATAAGAAAAAAACTAATACTGTAATTGCGAATGCAATGAGCACTTACTATGAGACCTAGCAGATCACGTCTGTCTGTCTGTCTGTCTGTCTGTCTGTCTGTGTGTGTGTGTGTGTGTGTGTGTGTGTGTGTGTGTGTGTCTGTCTGTCCCGCTTACTGTATATGTGGACCTGGCCCTTTTGTGCCCATATATGGAGCTGAGTGATTTGTGAGTCATGGTGACATGAGTGTGATGGCGTGGTCCTGCTTTGGGGACTCCTTATATGGTTATGGCTGAGTCATGGTGACATGAGTGTGATGGCGTCTTTTGTGACCATATATGGAGCTGGCGTGGTCCAAGCACTAACTATGACACCCTGCAGATCATGTCTGTAATTTATTCTAATTGTTATTGCAATTTACGATCTGCGTTCGCCTTCCGCGTTCGCGCGTCTTACTCGTAATAATAAAAATCACACCCCTGTGAAGTGAGCAGTGCAATGTTGTGAAGTGAGCAGTGCAACATTGCACTGCTCACTTCACTGGGGTGTGATTTCTATTATTATTACAGTATTAGTATTTTTCTTATGAAAGCAGAGAGTATTCTGTTTCATACGGTATATAGTATGTACATGTCGCTATAGGCCTTATTTTGTGAATATTTAGTTGTTAGGTCCATGCTCTCTAAAATTATCTTTTTCAGAGAACTTTAGAGATGGCATGGGCCTGAATAACTATCACACAGGGGTGTGATTTTTCTGGGTGGTATTTTTCTTATGAAAGCAGAGAGTCTACTGTTTCATACGGTATATAGTATGTACATGTCGCTATAGGCCTTATTTTGTGAATAATAGTTCTTCGGGTCCATGCCTTCTCTAAAGTTCTCTGGTGGGCGCAAGCTGCATTCAATAGCCAATTAGTGACAAACTGTATATGTGTACAATGTGTACTGTTTTCCTCCTAAAAGTAGACATTCAGGGCTTTCATTCGGTATATGGTTTGTATAGGATATTATTTGTGCTCAATTTTATATCGGTCTTTTGAACTAAAAAAACTGAACTGAAATGTCTGTCAACTTCAGGCCTCCATATCTCTGTTGTTTTTTTTCACAAGCAGCGTGCAGGCAAAAGCAGGTGTTAGAAAAAGGTCAATATCTCCAGAATGGAAGATGGTAGAATCATAAATTTTTTTTTAAATTGAAGTGGACAAGTTGGGCTTTCTTTTTATTTATGCGATTGTGATTCTCGCTATAAGAGGCCCCTCGCTGTGGGCCCCCCAAAAAGTTCAAAAAGCCCATGTTAAGCCTTCAGCACCAGTAAGCCAGGGTCCGCTAGAACCTGTAGCAGTCTATGTGTTAAAGAGGGATTCTGTATGAACAACAGAATTGGACAGAGGCAATGTACTGTACATTGGACAACGATAGCACTGACACAACAGAATTGGCCTTAAAACCCATAATTCACTTCATATACCGTATGTGAATTATGTGTAGCGATAGAGAGAGAGAGAGAGAGAGAGAGAGACAGACAGAGAGAGAGAGAGACACAGAGAGAGGCTAGCAAGAAGCATGACTCAAGTTTTTTTCCACAGTGACAAAAAAAGAAAAGAAATGCAGGAAATGGTCTTGCTCCATGATGACTCTGAGTTATGTGTTATTTGTAACTTGTTTGTCTGGCTCTATGCAGGGAGCTGAGCCTGTGTTCAAAGGTTATATCAAAAGCCTTTCACAAGCCACCTCCTGTTTATAGCCCTGTTGGATTAATGTTAAGGAGAGTGCGTGCACCCTACATGTACCCTACATGTTCAAAGCTGCGAATCTAACCCTCTCCCATTACATACACGGCAAAGTTTGGACTGACGGAGGCTGTATCCTTTTTCTCGGGATATAACCTATTATAAAATTACTTGCGTTTTCATTCAGCTGGCTGAATTAGATTTCTCCAGCTGTTTTATACATGGATACAGATGCCTCATTGGCCGCTGCTGTTCGTTGGAGCCATGTGTGTTGAAGGAGGGGCGGAAGAATTTACACTGGCTGAAGGAAGTCACACGTCACGCTGCCACTCAAGTGATTACTGGCCAATCACAGCGCATCTTTTCCGGGACTTACAGACCCGAACATGCGCTCTGTGACGCACGCTCATGCTTCCGCGGTGCTTCGCAAAGGAATCTCGGGAAAGTTTTGCCCTCCCTTGAGAACATACGCTCCAGAGCCGGAAAGGGGCGTTTATGTCTATGGTTTTATATATACCGTACTTCTCTGCACTCTCCATTGTTACTGTAGTGTGGTGCCACCTGTTGGCGGTGACTTCAAGTTTATGTGATTTAGTCTTTTGTGTGTGTTCCAGTGCATACTGCGGAGGTCTGTGGTTGGCGTCGGTGTGCGTGATGTGCAAGATGGCTAAGCTGATGGAGGACGAGGCAGCCTATCAGCGCTTCAAAGACATACTGGACAGAGGCAGTGCTGCTTATGACAAGCTGCTGTGGAATGGTGAGTTCATGAGTAGTAAATCTAGCTTTTCTTTCCCCCCGTTGTTGAATTGCTTTTAGAGACAGTCCTGCGCACTGGTGTAGGACTTGTTATTTACCAAACAACATTTGTCCTGACTACGGTCTTAAGGACCTTCCTCATTGTGTAAAGCTAGAACTGTACAAACGGTGCCTGGATTTACTGGAATCTACTAAGTTCAATTGAACCTACTCTACAACTTTCTTAGACTTAAATGATCAATCATAATTAAAAGACAAAAATAGGGCTCATGCGTTTTCTTTAACGTATATTTTTAAACTCTTTTAGACCTGAGGCTGAAAAAAAAAAAAACGCCTTCTAAAACCTAACATAAGGTTTCTGAAAATATTATTAAAAATAAGAATTTGGTACGTACACGAATAGCAACAACCAATGAGACACAGCGGTAGCATCCGGATTGAAAGGTATTAACAATGTATAGTTTGCACCAGGTCTAAATGGGTATAAAATATTCTAATTTGCTTATATTATTTTCAGGCAAGTACTACAACTATGACAGCAGTGGGAGAGACCTGTCTAACAGCGTCATGTCAGACCAGTGTGCTGGACACTGGTTCCTGAGGGCCTCCGGACTGGGTGAAGGGGAGTTCCAGGTCAGTTATCTAGATATCCGTGACACGTGTTCAATGAATATGTCATGGGCTAACATGTCATCAAGAGAGAGCACATGCTGATGTTCAGTTCAGTGAAAATGACATGCTACAAATCAGCGTGCAGCAGATTCAAAGTGCAGCGACTCGAATGTAGAAAATGTTGCGCTCTTATTCACAGACATGCTACATTAAATGCAGTTACTGCTTCAGCCGCACTAACAAGGGATGTGTGATCCAGACACACTTGCATGCCCTGCTCTGTTCTCTGCTCCTGTGACAGCGTCAAGGACTCATAATCCTGTGATAACAGTGGAAGCCATGCATCATCTGGGTTATATGGGGAGCCGCCACAAAACAAGCAGACAAAAACACAGTGTTCCATATGAACTACTTGAACCAAAAATGTCCCTATTAAAGGGATATTTTACTTTCAAACATGTTTGGGGTCTGTCTGGGATCTGAGTACCCCAGACAGTTTTGAAGTTTCTTGCTTCAGTATTTAGATTTTTGACCCTATTTTTTTTATCAGACTCTTCTTATACAAACCCATTGTAACTTTTGTAACTCTATTTTAACCATGATAGAGATCACAGGTTAAAAAAAAAAGACGGACCAGAAAAACTGAATTATTTTGCTGATTTACAATACAAAATCTGATCATTTCGGAGTGTGCACATGTATGGGATTGGTGATTTCTTGTGTATCTCTCAGTTCAACAAATTGGAATGTCCAGTGTGTTTGCGTTCCTTTTTTGAGCAAAAATGGCCTGTCTACAGGCACAACATTGACAGGTTGTTAGATCTGCTGTGTTCTTACGGTCTTATAATGCATGCTGCTTGCACTATAGAGTGTCGCAGTCCCGCCCCCTCGAGAGACCCGGAAAATAAATCCCTGTTCATTTTCCTCATAGACTTTTCAGAAAGTATTTAAATACGTTTACGCTGTGGACAAAGCCAACTCTTGTCGTGACAAATCATGACAATAAACACAATGTTTTAGCTTTTAGGCCAAACAAAGAATTAGAAAGTATAAAAAAACTGTTGTTTTTCTTCTTTGTAATTATTTGTTTGGTCCAAAATATTGTGTTTGTTGTCATGATTTGTCACGACTCGAGTTGGCTTTGTACGACTCTTAAAAGGTCTTTAAATAAATACTTTTTGAAAAGGTCCCAACATTGACTTCCTCCGTCCCAAGGCTTTTCCCAAGGAGAAGATTCGCAGTGCACTGAAGTCGGTCTTTGACTTGAACGTGATGAGTTTCGCCGGAGGCCAGATGGGCGCCGTCAACGGCATGCGGCCTGAAGGAGTGCCCGACCATTCCAGCGTCCAATCGGATGAGGTCTGGATCGGAGTGGTGTACGGATTGGCAGCCACCATGATCTATGAGGCAAGTTTTTTTTTTTTTTATGCTCGTCTGAATATTGGCAATTTATGATTCTGTCTTTCCTATTAAAGAGAGAGGTTTTTAACGTTTACTTGATTAAGTGAAATGTCCTGTTATGTTTCTTTTTCTTGATGTTTGTTTGTTAACCTGTTATGTTACTCTTGCTTACGTGTTACTCCTCCCTGTGGAACTAACATGGAACTGCAGTGTTCCGTGTACTTTGTAACACGAACACTATAACATTGGTGTTTTGAAGTTTTGGTCTAAGCTCTCGCCCGATTGGCTGTTTGTCCTCTCAGGGCATGCTGGAGGAAGGACTTCGCACAGCGGAGGGTTGCTATCGGACCGTGTGGGAGAGACTCGGCATGGCCTTCCAGACACCCGAAGCATACTGTGAAAAGGGCATCTATCGCTCCCTGGCGTACATGAGACCGCTCAGCGTCTGGGCTATCCAGCTCGCCCTGGACTCGTCACACAAAGACCAAACCAAACGGAATCAGACTGGGGTCGCTGATGGGGAACAGGGACACGATTAAGGCTAATTCATACTTTATTGTAAATGGTGTGTGTGTCGGCGTCGCCTGCTGAACATAACAGATTTTCAGCTAACGACAAGGTTGAATGACAAAGTCTAAATGAGCTTTAATAACAGAAAGTGAATGGAGCTTGAGCCCAAGCCTATAGACCGGAGTGGAGTGATGACCACAAGGGAACTGACCCAGACAAAGGTTGACCTCATGTGGTCTCCCTCAGCTTCTATAGCTCAAACCCTCCCATCTCGCATTGCACCTGTGACGGGCTACAGACATTGAATTAGTAGTTCTCTGGCTTATCCAACCCTATAGTGTTAGTCACGAGGCTCAAGTCAAAGCTGAGGCTAATTTGACAGTTGAATTGTGGATGGTTATCGGATTGATGCTGGCAAAATGTGGAGTGGATTGCCAAGACCGCATCAATATCATAGCTAGATGTATTGGTGATTGTCATTGATCTCATGTTTTATCAAGTATAAACGTCTGTTTGTGTCATGCACAGCCACGGGGCTTCAGTTAAGTACATTGTTTCTTAACACTGTCCACATCAATTGTAATGCTTGCATATTATTCAAAAGTGAATGAAAACTGTTTGAGAAGGACTGTTGTCTATTACTGTAGCAGCTCACATAATCGTTATTATCATAAAACTGAAACGGAATGTTTATCTTGAACTTCAAGCACAAGGTATGTCCCACCTTGGGTCATCTAGTAAACTGACTGGGATTTGGATTATTTGTGGTTTTAGAACATAGAAGCTTGAAAAGAAATCAATTAATTTGAAGATCGTTTTTTCCAATGTGAATGCTTTACTGACTTCTATGTGATGTGTAGTTTAAAATCAAATCTGACATGTACTTTTTCATTTACTTTGCATTTGGTGCCTTTGGTGCACATTTACAATTATCCATATTCATGTAGCAGGGACATTTAATGTTTTATACAATCCAATATTGTTGAGGACAATGAAATAGTAAATAAATATAAATAAAAAACAGTCGTTATTTACAGTGTATTATGTGGAAGAACTACTGAAATAGGTATGTTTTGAGGAGTGATTAAAAATTGTGGAACTTTTAAAGTAGTGAAAATAGCACTGTTGTATTAAAAACAAAGGTACAGATACAAGGCTGCCCAACGATATCCAGTCATGCCACCTAGTGAGTGGACAGCACAGGCCATCGACTGGGTAACAATGTCCACTGAATGCTGTCTGTCACTCAGTGAGTGACGGACAGCATTTCATTTTGGATTAGTTACATTTTAAGCAGCAACAGAGAGCCATTTAAAATCTTACCCTTGAAGGAGCCACAATACAGTTAAAAAAATAGCACAGGAAAAAATATGAAATTAATAAATAGAAATAAAACAGAAAAAAGAATAGCAATTATTTTCCTTGCTTTGTATTATACTGGTTCATTTATTCATTCAGATTAAGACCCTTTGCTGGTTGAGAAGTTAAACTGCAGTGTGCGGACTGCGGAGTCTGTGGACTATTTCTTTTTTACATACTACCAACCAGTTTGTCCTGCCACCTGGGCTTTCTAGTGGATGTGCAAGCTCTGATTATCTCCTTGTATTTTCCACTTCAAAACTGCTCTCCCACAGGATCAATCTCTGGAACCCTACCAGTCTTCCATGTAGTCCAGGGGGTGGAGTGGCAGTGGGGCTGATTTCTTCACCACTGGTGTGTTCTGTTAAGAGTAGATGGTAACGACCTCACGACCACAACCGCGGATCAAGAGGACCCGGTTGAGACCCTCTACAAGAACCTCCAGGAATTCCATGTAGTTTGCATCCTCGTTTCTGTTCTTAAGTGGCCCGGGCATGTTGAGCAGGACAAGGTGGGTTCCCTGGGACTTGTTGACAATTAGCTCGTTCAGCTTCACTGCCGTGTGCATCCGGCGAACGTTGGTCTGGTTTGGTTTCATGTTGAAGAGGTCATGTAAGGCCATGTTGCCGTTGGGCTCGCGATGGCGAAGGCACTTCTCCTTAGTGTGATGGCTCAGCTGGGCCTCTCTCTTCCTCCTTGTCCTCACCAGCTGTATCTCTTTGAGCATGTGAGACCTTTGCTCCATCTGAATTGTCTTCTCATAGGTCAAGGTTGAGATCTCGGTGTCGTACATCTCCACCACCTCCACCTCCGCGTCCAGTCGGAGCTGATAGAGGAACATCTGGACGTCCTTCTTCATCTGGATGGAGTTGTCGTCCTCTTGGGCCACGGTGAAGATGCGCATCTTGCACTTCCTCCACACCTTGTGCTGTCGGAGCAGGAAGGGCACCATCATCAGCATCCCTCCGTCGTGAACCACCCACCACACGTCGATGGTGCCCTCCCCGAGACGGTCCTGGTTGGAGGGATAACTGTCCACATTCTTGGCCACAAGCAAGGCCTGATGGGCTGCTGTGGTCTCGCGCACAGTCTCTATGAAGTTCTTCAAGGACAGCCTGGACTGTCCATCATTGGACTGTTTCCAGGTGCGAGGCCAGGCCATCAGGACAGAGTTGTGCTTCATACCTCCGAGCCCGGCAGCCTGGATGAGGTGAGAGAAGCCATCTCGCAGGTTGGAGGATACAACGACGTGGCAGAAACCTTTGGTGTGTTCCGCCGTCATGGACAATTTGACGTTTTCCTTAGCTTGTCTGGCCTCGGTGTCCTTGAGGAGATAATTTCCTTTCAGGACGTGCCCCACTATAGTCAGGCCTTTCCCTGCCTTCAACTGAGTGGTTAAGGACAGCAGGCGAGGATGTTTCACAGACAGATCCGAGTCCAGGTTAAGTAGCACCAACAACTGAGGACTCCAGTTCTTGGTGTGTGGTGGTGACTCCTCGAGGGAAATGAGAGCATAGTGTGCAGCATTAAGGGAGAGTCCCCGGAGACCATCTCCCCACTCCTTCTTTGCCCCTGTGTATTCAATGTATTTGTAGACGGAGCCAACGAAGCCCATGGCTATGACAGCGTAGGACCATGAGAAAATGAACATGAGAGCAAGACACATGCTCATGCCAAGGAAAGACAGGGTCCAGTGGTAGTATTTGAAATGTGGTCTCCAGTTGGGCGTATGCAGCAGGGTCTGAACGGCACAGGCCAGGTTGATAAACAGATAACTCATCAGGGAGAACATGGAGAGGATGGGAGCTACAGCGTCCAGGGACGCAAAGAGGATGCCAATTTCACAGATTCCCGCAGTCAACAACAGTGCCCAGGTGGGCTCTCCGTTAGCTTTTCCGTGGCCAAACAGCTGCAGGAATGGTATTATGCCATCTCGGGCAATTGCCTGCAGAAGACGTGGGGCTGTGGACAAGTTCTGAAGCCCTGCCCCGCAGGAGGAGAAAAGGGAGCCAATTATAATCACCCAAGGCGAGGGCCAGCACAGTGTCCCGATCACAAGGTACCCTTTCACAGAGTCGCCAAACTTGTCTCGGAGCACGACACCCTCGATGCAGGCCCCGAACATCACAATGAACGTGACATAGATGACGGAGGTGACGACGATAGACCAGAAGGTTCCAATGGGGATGGACTTCTGGGCACTTCGCAGGTCCCCCGACCGGTTTGCACCGGCCATTATTCCCGTGACAGAGGGGAAGTAGATACTGAGCAGCAGAGTGAAGGAGGTGGTTATATCATTTACCAAGTAGGGGCTGTAGGTGTCCTTGGATTTGTCCGTGGCTGGAATAGATGCCAGGTGCTTGTTTTCTAACAATATGCCAAGTGGACCGTAGTGTTCCCACATGTTATCTGACATGACACCACTGGTCAGCCCGGGGATCCCCTGTAGCATGTTCACTTCGTTGACATGGAAGTACTCGTCACAGGTGGCGTTGAGCTCCGGGCCTGAGCAGAACAGACTCCACAGCTTGGTGGTGACTGTCACATTGTCAATGATCTCCATCTTCAGACACTTGTCAAAGTCGTGGTTCTGTAGGGTGCGATTCCCCAGCAGACAAACGGGGAAGTCCGGAGGATCAAAGGTGGTCTTGATAACACCGCCATATATCGCTATGACGGACAGGATGACGGAGGCGAGGAAGACCAAGGACAGTTTGTTTACATATTTCAAGCCAACAAATACAACCAGGGACATGAGCGTCAAGCAACAGGTGCCGTACATGCGCATGTTATTCTGCAAGGAAACGAAGATGGCCGCCTGAGGCCAGACGTAAGTCAGCAAAACTTCTATAGTAGCCAATATGCTCATAGAGCTGGAAAAGGCTGTTCCCAGGAAGGAACAGAGACCCACAGCTCCACCAAACTCTGGACCCAGAGATCTGGAGATCATGTAGTACGAGCCTCCAGCTGGTACAACGCCATTCGTAGCAATTGCACTCATGGATATAGCCGTTAGCAGGGTACATAAGCAGCCAATCAACCACATGGCCAGAGACTCCATGATGCCTGCTGTGCCAACAATCCAGGGTAGACGCAAGAAGAGGAGGGCCCCTATGGTGTTCTGGATGCAGGGCAGGTAGACGCCCATAAAGGTCCCCATCTGATTGGGCCTGAAAGCTTTCTTTTTGTGTCCCTCATCTTCGTCCTCTTCGTATTCCTGAGCCCCCTGGGTTAGATTGGTGTAGTTTGCCAGTTTGTTGAGGAGAGACGAAACCATAGGGTTGCTCTCCATCTCCTCTTCAAAGAGGAGCATGTTCTTTCCGTCATAGTTGCTCCCTGTGTCACTGTCTGTGTTGATTAAGGGGTCACGTTCGTCGATCGGCACAACCACAAATCTCTCGCTCATATCCCCCATCTTCCTGTGTCTCTCCACTTATCATATTGCTTCCTAGGGGGAAGCCACAACAACGTTATGCTGCGGTTCTAAAAGACTAGGTATAGGAGGTACAGAAAAAATGAAAACAACTCAGGCATCTTAAACACATAAAGGATGACAAGAGCTCTGGTCTAACATCACACACAACACTATCTGTTGACATGTGTGACATGTATGCCGATTTGCACATGCCGTTTGACAATGTTTGGCCTGAATTTTGCAATTTTGCATTGCATATCTGCATTGCATATCTCTAAATGTCTGAGAAAGTTCAAAAGCTAAAGGCAAGCAATTGAGGCAAACTACAAACTGAAACTGCAGGGGCATCACTGCCAGGTTCTGTCAACCTGGAGGAATTCTCTTCTGTTCTTGTTTTCCATTTACTTAAATAAAAACTGTTTGTATTAATCAACATTAAATGGGGCATAAAATTGGCAGGTGCGTCCACACAATCATGTGTTCTATAGCAGACCAGACATGGCATACTCTGTTGAAATCAGGTTGAAATGCAAACAGTCGCTGCAGTTACTCACAACCTCCAACAGATGCCAGTATACCCTTGCAAACCAACTGCAGACGAATCTCTTGATGTTTGTTTCCCGAAGGTGAATTTGTAATCATTACTGATTATAGTATACATCATTTAAAATGATGTACTATCATTTACATGGGGTAATCCCATTAATGACAGAGAATAATATAGGATATCTGTCCCACAGATTATACTTTTCCGGATGATGAGGCATATTTCAATTGATTTATTTCCTAAACATCTAACCGTAATTGTAACAATCACCACTAATAGAACATACGTCTAACGATTTCGACTCTCGACTTTAATCAAATTGTTAATAATCCCATTTGTGGCCGATTCTGTCTGAAGTCGGAACCCTAATAGTGACACTATAGTGAGGGGGCGCATCCGGTGAAACCCGGAATTACGCTCAACGTAAACAGGAAGTAAACGAGGTGGGAAAATGGCGTTCGGCCACAAACGGGATTAACACACTTCTTTATTGAAAACCACGGACTAATACATTGCACAAGCACGCTGCGGGCATGTGCCGCCTGTCTAACATTGTGGGCATCAGGGTAAGCACCATATATTTTGCTTTTGTACATGTTCGGAGCCCTAAGGTCACGTGGGTCTCTCTCAGCTGGTGTCCGTCCTCGGTCCTCCACCCTCAGGGAAATTAATCCTTGACTCGTTGAAAATGTCAAGATCGATCATAAAAATAGAAGATCTACATAGTGAGGCTGTAGTGAGATTAAAAGTGGTTTTAATGATTGATTGGTTTGCAGAATTACAGTACATTTCAAGCACATCTCAATACAAAGACTGTTAACTGTGAGTGGACGACCCAATGCATTACACTTGTTTACAAGAGGGTCCACCTTGTTCAATTCATCAAAACATTTAGAGACGTACAAATATACACTTCTATATAGCCAAAGAACAGAACAGATCACAGCAGATCTTTAGCCTACTAGATCTGAGCTCAGTGTGGGCTCATATAATCGCTCGTACATGCATGGGAGAATATGGAAACCCCCATATCAAAATACCTCCATACCTGGGATGGTTTCTATTTGCTACTCTTCGCTGCATGGGACTGTCTCTAGAGCCATCCATCTGGTAAAGCTATCAGACATATAAGCCTACTATGCTGTTTACAGAATGCTAGACATATGGTAATGAAATATTATCTAGATGCTCTAGACTAGAGCTCTATCAATTAACAGATTTGGTGTTGCTGCAATGAAGAGCAGGAGTTTTGATAACCCTGTTTTTAACCTTTTATGATTGAGTATGTGTTTTAACCATGTAGCACTCTGGGATTCCTTGTGAATGAAAAGTGCAATGGAAATAAAATGCATTATTATTATTATTATTATTCTGTAGTGTCACGCAATTGTGCAGCTGATAATATGCTTAGCCTATAATTTAGTTCTGCACGTCTAAACTGTATGTCACCTTTAAATTGAGTGTTTAGATTATTGGGGGATTAAAAAAAAAAAATCTTATTGATGCACTTCTATCCTACAGTCTAAATTAGTGCTACAAAAGGTAACCTCAAATAAATTAGCAGTAGGCTATAGTTATATGACAAACTAAAGACAGAACATGTTGCTCTGAATCCATCGATTGGTGGTTCAGCACAACCACTGATGGTTTGACCCAGCACTATGCCAATACCTCTCTCTCTCTCTCTCTCTCTCTCTCTCTCTCTCTATATATATATATATATATATATATATATATATATATATATATATATACACATTTTTTTTCTCCACAATTCATGAAACAATATGTAAACAAACAGAGTTTCCCATGGATCTCGGACTTAACGTGGCCAGTCTATGACGTAAGTCCTCTCCGATCAATGACGTCTTATCTATGACGTGTGACTCCATATCGTGGCAAGGTTTCAGCTCAACCTCTTAAATGAAATTGCCAGCACATAATTGAACCACAAGTAGCTCTGCACTCTATGCTGAAGGGCTTCATGATCACAGGTATGTGGTAACAATGTATCATGTGAAAGTCCTAGGCCTCGGTGTCGTGGCAGCAGTGCTCGTGGTTGTTGGTTACTCTAGACAAGGGAACACTGTCCTGAACGCCATGGAGGAAATGAACAAGACCTTCATCAAGGAGAAGAACGAATGGGAAGAGACAAAAGACAGACTGATTGATCGTCTCTTCTCACAAGAGGAGACGATCAAAGAGACGGCTAAAGACATAGAGGAAGAGAGAAAGACCCGAGATGTCAACGTCCTGAAAATGGAAAAGAGGTTGAAGGACATGGAAGCGAGGTTGGAGGAGATGGAAGCAGAGGAGCAAAGGAACTGCCTGGTGACCGCGACGATCCAGGAAGAGATGGGGGAGGAGAGGAACAAATGGGAGGAGGAGAGAATCCAGCTGATTAGAGAAAAGGAATCTTTGTCACAGAAGTGCTTCTCTGCGGAGCAGAACATTGAACGCATGCAGAATGAGAAGAGGGCGGCGGAGGACAAGTTCATCTATGCAGTGCAGAAAATGGAAGTCGTGCGGAATGAGCTGAAGGCGACGGAGAATGGAGCCTTCTGCAGAGAGCTGTTCTACAGCTCTCTGAGTGAGGAGAGCCTTCAGCTAATCTCTGCGGAGCGGAGAAATGAAAACGTGAACTTGAAGTTGACACAGTTGACAGAGAACAAGTTGACAGAGAACAAGGTTCTGCAAATAGAAGAGAAGGTGGAACAAGTGGACGACTCAGTTCTGTGAACCCAAACACAGCGAACATAAAGCTCTCTCTGTCTGAGAACAACAGAACCGGCGACACCGGTGAGAGCAAATCAGTCGCATCCTCATCATCCGGACAGATTTCATATGAGGAAGCAGGTTCTTTGCAGAGAGGGTCTGATTGGACGTTACTGAGAAGTGGAGTGGAGTGGAAGTGTTTCGATATTTATTATTTTAGTATTTTTTTATACATTTTATACATTTGATAGTCTCTCGAGACAGTCTGTTGACTCACAAGAGGGTGCTGTTTTTCCTTTGTTTTGCCAATGGGTTCCTAGATTGTACATTTGAAAACCTGTGAAATGTGACCACCTTCTACATAATGAGTACTTTTACTTTTGGTACTTTCAGTACATTTACTCAAGTGATTTTTTCTTCTTGACTCCTGACACAGTATGTGGAAACTCTGATGAATCTCCATGAACTCAAGGCTTCATAAATAGGGTACCCTCACAAAAAACATGCAGTAATCCTGGTCACTAAACTGCCTCCCCCTGGCCAGCCGGGGCGCCTGATGGAGGGGAAAGGAACTGGTTGGAATAACGTGTTCCTTCCACGCGCTACATCCAACCAGGGAAACCTCCCCCCTGTCAGGTGTAAAGGAGCAACTTGGACACTCAGGCATGAAGGAAGCATGAGTTAAAGTCCGTTGCTCTCCCCTTGTCCCCCATATATGGGGACTAGGTTGGTGGAGGGTGTGTAGAGCCCAGGATTAGATGATTGACACAGGGGTGAAAAATGGGTTACAAAATCGTGGGATAAAAAATATATTTAAAAAAGGCTTCATAAATGTGTAATTGATAGAAAATAAGACATTTTTTGGGTGAATATATTTTTAATTTATATATTATATTATCATTATTGTTATTATATTATCTCTCTCTCTGGCTGGCTGTCCATCTGTGCTTCCGTTAAACCTAAACTGAAGCACACATACTCTCTCAATGTCAGAGCCGGTGAAGGTAGTGAGTGACAGCTCAGTCTGTTCCTATGACATTGTCACTGAGGGACATTTACCTTCTCTACCTAGTTACACACGCTGTGACGTACACGAACGCACACACACACAGAGGCTCAGGGTAGAGAGGCCGGTACAGCCGCCATCGGTGTATGAATGTGTTTGTGTGAATGGGTGAATGTAATGCGTCATATACACACACACACACACACACACACACACACACACACACACACACACACGACAACAAGCTTCCATGAGCTGGCGTGGTCATGGAATGAAATGTGGAATTAAATATATCTTGAATACATTCTTGCTTGCTATCTCAGCCCACAAGGGTTAAACAATATCATTCTACTCTGTAGCATGATACTAGAGTAGAATCTACTGTACTGTATATTGAATAGACACATGACTCATCATGTCACTATAGTCTGGTCGGGTGTGCAGTACAGCAACTTGTGTAGCATTCTTTACTATTTATAGTGACTTCTGTAAGATAATGTGTTGAAAGGCGCTGTGATGTTGTGGAGCAGACAGAACAATATGATTCAGTTATCATCATACCATCATACCATACAATAGATTAAGGAAAATGTAATGTATTGTACAGTGTGGGTACCACCACACACACACACACACACACACACACACACACACACACACACACACGCACACTCTTTTAGAACCTAGCTCTGCAACTCTGAGAGTTATGGGGGTCCTTGAAATTAAACATTTTGAGAACCACTGTATTTATTAATTGATTAATTTTATTAACACTACACTACACTAACTGAGATTAATGTGAGCATCATGGCTGCCAGGCGGGTCATTTGGAGGAACCAGACAGAACCTAGCAGATGCTTGTCACTTCTGCTCAACGGTAAACAGCAGTTAGGCTTAGCTATAGCTGGCATGCATGCTGCGATTTGTGACTGTGGCACAAATCAGTCCACGAGTCTTAATTGAGTCAATATTTAGATAGACCTTTTATAGATCCTGTGGGGGGAATCTGTTGTCATAGCAGCACCATGCACAGTCTGGTGAACATGACTGAGAATCTCTGAGATGTCTCTGCTCTATGTAAAGAGTATTGTGACAACTTATGATTCAGCCCTATAATAACATTGTATTGAATTGAATTAGAGAGAGGCCAGGGTGAATGATGAGAGGGCAGGACCGAAGAGAAAGTAAGATGAAGAAGGGATGTAGCATAGGAAGTGAGAGGGGAGAAACTAGAAGCATTGTTAGAAACAAAATCATATCTCTTCTGCTTTGTGTTGCTTGTTTAGCAATACATCTACAGACATACATTCACCAACAAAGCCCATTGGCTTATGCCATGTAAAGAATATAGACTAGATTTTGGTAGCATATAAGTGTAAGAAATCACTCTGATGTAACCACTTAAACCCTATTGGTTTACCAGGATGCCCAGGGGTCTGTGCTTGGCCCCCTCCTTTTTCCCCTCTACACCGAAAAGCTCACAACGCGATACATTGTGAGCTTGTAGATCTGCTATTGTTCCTGAATGCTCACCTGCCCACAATATGGTTCAAATCATGTGGTTAAATGACGAGACCTCCCAGTCCAGAGAGACCATGGGTATATCCATCATTCTGCCTAACAAGGTTTGTGTATCCTCTCCTCTCTGCGTTCTTCTCCTCTCCTCCTCTGCTCCAAAACATATTAGATTGCCCTTCTCTCCATCAATTACCACATTTCTCCCCTGTCCTTCCAGGGATCATCTAACCAGGGCAGTAATTCAATCAGAAACTGTGGAAGTACATTGTTTTACCATCACCATTGCTATGGTGACAAATTAGTATTGACAAATGAGTATTACAACTATCAGAATCAGAATCAACTAATTGGAAATCTGAAAACTCACCTTCACAGAGACACTGGCTGAATGAGCTTTCCTCCTGAAAAGATACTGTACAATGTAAGGAGAAAGCCTGCTACTTTTGAAAAGATATGGGTCAGGTTCTTTGAGGTTCGTTCTACCTTCAATATCTCCTCTGTGTTGATTTTGTAATGAGAGCTGTGTAGTTTACCTTTCTGGGGTTGGGGTGGGGGGGTTGTTTTTGCTGTTTTTTGTTTTATTTATTTAGTTTGTCTTGTCTTGTTTAAGAAAAAAATTAAATCATGATTCTGTAATTTGTTGTTTTGAATGATGATGTTTGCATTATCATTAAATAAATCTTAAAAAAAAAGAAAGAATCAACTTTATTGTCACATCAGAAGATTAAAGGTGTAAAGGAGTGGGTGAAAGTCTGTTTGCACTGTTTTTGTCGTCATATTGTGCAGGTGCAGAACAACATACTAAGGTAGACCACATCTTTTACCTGAAGACGGATAATTGTATTAGCCTTTCTTAAGTATGTAAGTTGCTTATTGTCGTTATTGGCCGAGGACGGCTATCCCGTTTTCAAGCTGAATAGTTAAAAGCATGATTCTCCATTTCCGCGTGCATTTCCAAAAGTAACGACTTTATACTTGGTGAGCGTTCTGGACAGTTCTCACTTTTAGCTGACTCTGACTCATGACATGCGTGGAACACAAATTACATTCTATCCTTACAGTGTGGTTTTGATCTCATACAGTTATTGCACAATGTAGGTCTGTGTCGATTACTGTACATCTCACATTGCATTCTAGGCTGTCAGCCAATGCTCTTCTCCACATGGAATATTAGAACTGCAGTCGTGGAATAAGCGTAGCTGACATTTACCAAATATGTTGTCATAATGCAGCATAACCCGCTGCTTCCCCAAACACAGATATGTCACCTGTCATCAGAAAGTCTGAAAAAAGTGTAACTGCAATCTTGGAGGCTCTTGTTGCCATGACAAAGGGACCTAGAAGACCGATCCCCCTGTCCTGATTCGATCATAATGCTATTGTGAACAGGAAGCTACTCACCTCAAATCTTATTTCAACATCAACAACATGTGCCAGTAATAATAACCATATCAATCTCCAGCATAGGGTCTCTACCCAGCAGGGAACAGTATAGAGCTGAAACAGGACTCTCTTCTACTCTGGATTTGAACTCAGTTTCCTGCGCTAGTGCTGACATTTTTACCATTGAGCTAATAGATCCTGCCTGCTTGCTTAGGCCGATAAATTGAATCTTGACCTTCAAGTCACATTTTTTTTTATCAGATCCTGTGTCTGGGACTCTGGGTGAGACATGACCTTTGTATAAGTTATATTGTATTACTCTACCATACAGATTGGACAAAATTACATTTCATTCATTAAATAAAAAGTGTTGTTCATATAGTATGAACAACACTTTTTAATGCTAGGGTATGAACTTCATATGATGTACATGAGTAATATGATGCATGTCTGGGGGAACATGATGACAATGTTTTGAGGTTGTGTGTGCGTCAGGGAAATGGATTTAAAAAAATATTATAAGATATGTTTGGGCCTTTCTGCCCCATTTGTATACTATAGTGCAGGGGAGACTGGGGAGAGACACATAAAGCATCATCATCGGGTGCAGAAATCAAACCTGTGCCTCGCTGTCAGCTGCATTAGGTGGTAGCTTTGGTCCCAGCCTGATTAGGTGGTATGTGCCTTAACCACTAGGCCATCCATCAGCATGCCAGGGGTGAAAGGGATTTAATAAATAAGTGTAATTTCAGCATTAACTTGTTATTCTTCATTCTTGTGTGTGTACGGTACTTTCCTTTGGCATGCAGGGTCTGTTAAGCTCAGACAAACAGAGACAATACCTGCTTTAATCTTTTATTTTGTTATATCTTTCATGCATTGCAAGGAGCTTTATGGAATAGATTGATATGTTGCAGTTCATAAAAGTGTTTTCATATGCAGGGTTCTTGCACTCTGCACACACACACACACACACACACACACACACACACACACACACACACACAGTCCATCTTCATTAGCAGGGATAGTATACATGGGTCCACATATCCTCCCCTCAGTTTTGGTGAGGAAAAGCTTCCCATTCTCCCTTCCCCCTAACATCCCTGTCTCTGTTATTATTGTGATGATGAAGATGGGCCAGTCAATGTCACTGCTCTCTATAACCACTGACACCAGCTGGGAGCACTCCCTCCCATTCTAGCATCACAGACACATGCAGACCCACTCCCTGCAGTGTCCCCTGTGACAAATTGGGGGTGTGTGTCTCCTTTTCTCTGGAGCCCAACCCCCATAACCACAAAACCATCCCCCCATAATATAGTATGCAATCAGCCAGAATAGTGATGTGTGGCGAAGAACAGTCAGGCTGCAGGCAGGCAGGTGTACTAGTGGTGCTGGTGTATTTTGGTCGAGTTGTCCCTCTGAGTGAGTGCAGGTGCACGTGTGTTTGTGTGTATTCAAGTGAAAGACAACAAGTTGTGACGTCGTCGTGTCTCAATGGCTCAGCGTGTGAAAACAGATGTTCGGCGGCGAAGGGAGAGAGGCACACACCGACACACGCGCAAATACATGACACGTCCGCATACACATTTTTCTCGCCTTCATTCAGTTTCTCCTCATTAAAAAAAATAGGTTGAGGAGGTTCTATTTTTAGAGAGAGAGAGAGAGAGACACTCTGAGAGAGAGGCGGGAGAGAGAGAGTAGAGAGAGATACTGAGACAGTAAGAGTGAGAGAGAGAGAGAGAGAGAGAGAGAGATACGTCATTTGACTTGGCACCGGGGCTAGCCCCTCCACGCTGCACAGACGCGCGGCGGACGTTTCGGGGGTACAGACGGACAGTGCGTGGATTGTGTAGTCGGGGACAGAACGCCAGTGTTGGGAAGAAAGACACGTCCAACTGTCAACAGCCTGCTGCAGCCTGGCTGGAAGTGGAAGTCTCTCCGTCCTCCTAGACCGAATGCTGGGCGACAGGAGAGCGGAACATCATGGAGGCTTTGGTGGAAGGAGGGACCCCTTCTCCCACCCGAAATGACGAGCAGCCCTCTACAATACGACAGGTACGTGTGTGTGTGTGTGTGTGCGTGCGTGTGTGCTTACGGTCAACTGCCTGGCTCGTCACCAGACACTACACTAATTAGACTACAGGTCGATGCAGCTTGGACCTTGTAGATTATTATACCATGCTGCAAAGTGAAGTTGTCCCGTTCAGTGGCGAACTGTTAATTGTGATGTTGCTGCTGAGTGTTGTTAACGAATTTATAATTATAAATTAAGACCTGTCGTCTGACAACAGACTGGCGCTCTTTTCACATTAGATAGGTTGGCTGGCCTGGCTGGCTATAGTAGAAGGCTAGCTGTCAACTTGGTCAAGGCTTTATTTATTTATTTGTTTTAACTGCCCCATATCTTGGCAATATAGCCTACATATGCTATATAGACAACATGTGAAACAATATTTGTGACATCTGTCTCAACTTTCTCCAAACAGCAGCTCTGTGCTGTTCCTCCTCGAAGCCTTGGCTTGTTGAGTCATATTTTAGGGAGTCAAGGCGGGTGACCTTCGCTGATAGAAATGCACGCTGCCCTCTCCGTCACATACTGTACATGTTTGCGTGTTGCGTCACATGCTGCGTCACTTTATGTGGTAAAAAAGGACCACTTTTCAACCTGTTCTCTGTCCACTCCTCACTAATGTTCATGATAAAATACCACAATTCTTTTCTACTCAGTTTGTGTCTCATAGGAGGGCTGTGGGCAGTTCAGAAACTGATCCACCTGCATGTGACATCATCGTTAGGCAGATTTTTTGCAGATTTTTTTCATATTTACATTTTATTATCGTGAGAATGATGGCTTCCATTTTCGCATTGCATCTTTTCAGGAATAGAAAACCTGCAGTTTCTATAGCTTGGATTCCCCATCGATGATGGTGGTTTCTGAACTGACACACAGAAAAAATGAGGACCAATTATATGAAGATATAGGTTGAAAAGTGGTGAAGTGGTCCTTTCATATACTGCCTTCCAAACTGATGCCTGTGCAAAACGGGTCAGGGTGGTTGTGTCAGTGTCTGTGTGTGTGTGTGTGTCACTATCCCCAGGAGAGTTATTTAATTTGTTTTGCCCTCCCGTGTTTACTCGTCTGTCTTTTCATTTCATTCACACAGCCTCAGTGCGACATGAACACTGCGGCGTGTCCTAGTGGCTTTTAAGGGGTGTGTGTGTGTTAAGTGTTTCCAAGCGCTCTGTTATGTGCTGGGAATTCAGTCACCATGAATGGCTAGATCACTGTGTGTGCGTGTGCGCGCGTGCGTGGCTCCACTAGGCAAGATTATTTAGTCTACATCCACTAGTCTTATTTGACAGTTGAAGATAGATGGTGGTGTAGTGAGGTTTTAAAGGCAAAGTTTATAGGCATGCAGTCACCATTAAATGTCATTACTAACCATTTTGAATGAGGCCAAGTGTTCCCCTGAGCGGTGCAATTCAGCACAGAGGATTGGAGAAACTGGACTGGAACGGTGAAGTATTTGCTGCTCCGAGTTGATCTTTTGGTAATTAGATCTGATGTAGATCTGATTTGTTTACGCTTGGAGGACTAGGACTTAGCTAGAGCTAAGGGGAGACTGTCGCCTCGCCTGGCTGTCAACGTTCACTCGTACTGCTGCTGTTTCTGTTACAGTTGTGCTGTTTTCTATGGGCTGCACAGTGCAAGTGCACACAAACTGTTTTGTGGAATGTGCTTTTCGAATAGGCCAACCAAAAATGTAAAAAGAACCACCGCTCATCCGCTGAAAAAACTGAAGTGAGGTGCTGGAGGGGAAAATGAGAAATGTCACTTTTTGATTATGCCCGAAGAAGGTCAGTAGACCGAAAGCTTGCTAAATAAATACATTGATTGCACAGATCTGAGTGTGCGGAGCTTCCCTTTATTTTTCTCAATAGGCCAACCAACAAATGCAAGATTTGTCCTGTACAGAGTTATCTTCTTCCCAACATCATAGATCGATCCGGGTCATAGAATGAATCGGATTACTGGGGGTCACTGGTCAGTCTGGCACAAAACCTTTTCAGATGGGGGTCCGCCAAATACATATCAAATTTGGGGTCCTTGACATGAACAAGTTTGAGAACCACTGGTGTACTGTACCATCTCCAGCAGTATGATGTTCCAAGCTATCAGACTCCTCAATCTCAGTCTGATGAAGAAACTACACAGCACTTACAGTATATTTCATTGATTAAGACCTGAGGTAGATTCTACAAATAACGAAAAGTTATTTGACGCATGCACATCCAACCTAAACGTGGGCAGGTGCCGAGCGGTGAGTAGTATACACAGATAAGGAAATGAAGATACTCGCACACTGTGGGCTCCGATGCTAGTTAATTAAGTGCCTTTATTTGCACAAAAAAGCTGACGGTGACGTTTCGAGTGCAATGCTCTTCCTCAGACAATTCTTCTACATTCTACAAATGACTAGTAGTTCTCAAATGTTTTTTGTGCCGAAGATATACACCTCTAAAAAACAGGTGTATATATCGCCACTGAAAATGTTCAGATAATTATATACAGATGTACACGCTCGCCGATGCGCTATGAGCTTGTACATCTGGTAACGCTGAAGTCTAAAATGATTTGTGGTTTTCACGGGTTAATATACCCAGTATGCCAATATGCCATTCAGTTGACTTAGGACTCATGGACTAACTCAGGGGGTGGAGATGATACTGTAGAGATGAAGACTCATGGAGACAGACAGTGACCGTAGGAAGGCTCATAGAGTCAGTCAGGGAACAGAGGTAGACGTCAGATGTCCACTGAGCAAACACATCGATGTGTTACTGTTGAATAGAGAGACCACACTCGCACAGTACAGTATGCATGCGAGCACACACACACACACACACACACACACACACACACACACACACACACACACACACACACACACACACACACACACTTTTTTGAAATGTTTATTTATGTCCACATAATGAGAAGTACAGGAATACCTTGTACAAAGGACATAATCACTGCCAGTGCAGTTTGACAGTGGGAGAGCAGCCAGTTACAACGTGCTGCTCATGGATAAAGGAAACAACGCCTCCTCCAAATTGAGCGGCTTCCTATAATGGCTGAAACGGAGCAATACCTCGCTATTAACTGCTTGGCTCTCCTTTTGGAAAGGCCGGCCATTTGTAAGCCCCTCACAACCAACTTATACACATGCCCTAGGCTGCCAAAGATAAAAACTAAAAGTTTACATCTGTAGCCTAGCTGTGAGATGGTCTGCACTAGCTGCTGATAATTCAGCACTTTGGTTAGAAAGGCTTCTTCCAGGCTATAGTCAAAGGTACAGCCGACCTCGAGAATGAACACCTCTCTATGGTTTTTCAGGGGTGTTAGCTGAAATGTTAGAGAACACAGAATCATCATTACACAGGTTAAACATCCTCGGCTTCACAGTAGAATGCTTATAAAGCATGATGGAGGACCTGAAAATGGAACAGATGTCTTTCGATATCAAATCCACTATTCTGTCATGCCTACTTACTGTATGTAAAGGCCCCTGTAAACATGGCAACCATTTAAGATGTGGGACATGGTTTCAGCTATTTGTTCATGGCCATGATGGATACAGTGAGGAGCATGATTGCCTGGAAACCAGATGGAGACGCAGAGATTATAGCAACAAAAACTGAAAGAGAACAAATGCACACTCCCATGGCCAGGCGGGCACACACTCACAGACGCACTCAGTCATACGATCACATATTGAGATGCTCATGAAACCTGGGTACACACACACCAAACGGAAGCCCTCTACAGTATGTGTGTTTATTTCCAATCCCTCGCTGGGTGTGAAGTGGAGCGATTAACATGCTGCTGGTGATGGACAGACATAGGCTGGTGTCAGGATGTCGACATGCAGGATGCCCCCCCCCCCACCCCCCTCCCACAGTGAAGGACATCTGCCTCTGGTCGACGGAAGGTCGGATTTTGAGAACTGGGCCAGAGAGAGAGAGAGAAAGTTATGAGAAGAGGCCATTAACCCATTTTGGGGTTGCTATTGAAAAATAGCAGATCTACAAGCTCCGAGCTACGAGCTTGTAGGTCTGCTATTTTTGAAAAATCGAAGAACGACTTGACATAGAAACATAGCTTTTTCAGGAAACTTGTCATTTTCAAACAGACATTTTTAGAATCTGATCTCAGGTCAGAGATAGAATTATAGACGGAAAGCTTATTGCTTTATAAAGATAACTTCTAGGTTGTTGACGCAGCGGTCGCCATGGTAGCACAGTGTTGTGTCTAAGTGATGTGGCGTGGAGGTGAAAGCCTAATTTATACTCCATCGAACCATGTGTAAATTAGGCTTAATTGGGAAACAGAGTTTGTTGACAGAGCATGGGGAGGGGGAGGTGGTGGTGGGTGACTGACAGACTAGACTAGAGGAGGAAGGAGGATAAACAGTGTCAGTGATTGATGGATCAGGAAAGATGGAGAGATTGTGTGTGTGTGTGCGTGTGCAAACTGTGCATGCACGGATAGTTTAGTGTGTGGCTGTGTGCCTGTTCATTGAGGTCAAATTTGTGACTGTTCACAGGTGTGTGTGTGTGTGTGTGTGTGTGTGTGTGTGTGTGTGAGTGTCATCTCAATGAATACTGAAATAAGTGAAATTTCACACCACCAGGTTCATACTGGTGCACACACACACACACACACACACACACAAGCACTCCACACATGATGAGACATCCATCGCAGCTTCCCAGTAGAGTACATTACCGGCCTCTCATTTTTCTAGTTGCCATTGGGATTTAAAAGAAAAAGAAAAAAGAACCTCCCCTTGTAAATTATACTGTAGATAATTGTGCCGCTATCAGATACATTGTGCATTGTTACTTGCGCAAGCAGAGCGCGCAAGTAATCGTTTCGCTTGGTCTCTTCGAAGTGAAGACAAGTTTTCTTCAACGGTGAATCTGTGCCTGGTTTGCTGGGACTAGTTACAACATTATCCTTGAGAGAGTACATGGTGTGTATATGACGTAATGTTGTAACTTGTAACTTGTAACTTGTAACATTACGTCATATACACACCATGTACTCTCTCAAGGATGACGTAATGTTGTAACTAGTCCCAGCAAACCAGGCACAGATTCACCGTTGAAGAAAACTTGTCTTCACTTTTTGGAACCAAGTAACCACAGTATACTGCTAATCAAATTACAACTACATACTCTGTATGTAGTTGTAACTAGAACAACTACATACAGTCTGTGCCTGGTTTGCTGGGACTAGTTACAAGTTACAAGTTACAACATTACGTCATATACACACCATGTACTCTCTCAAGGATGACGTAATGTTGTAACTAGTCCCAGCAAACCAGGCACAGATTTACCGTTGAAGAAAACTTGTCTTCACTTTTTGGAACCAAGTAACCACAGTATACTGCTAATCAAATTACAACTACATACTCTGTATGTAGTTACTTGCGCAAGCAGAGCGCGCAAGTAATCATTTCGCTTGGTCTCTTCGAAGTGAAGCCAAGTTTTCTTCAACCGTAAGTCTGTGCCTGGTTTGCTGGGACTAGTTACAAGTTACAAGTTACAACATTACGTCATATACACACCATGTACTCTGGTCCCAGTTCTCAACGATGACGTAATGTTGTAACTGGTCCCAGCAAACCAGGCACAAACCTACGGTTGAAAAAAACTTGGCTTCACTTTTTGGAACCAAGTAACCACAGTATACTGCTAATCAAATTACAACTACATACTCTGTATGTAGTTGTAACTAGAACAACTACATACAGTCTGTGCCTGGTTTGCTGGGACTAGTTACAAGTTACAACATTACGTCATATACACACCATGTACTCTGGTCCCAGTTCACAACGATGACGTAATGTTGTAACTGGTCCCAGCAAACCAGGCACAAACCTACGGTTGAAAAAAACTTGGCTTCACTTTTTGGAACCAAGTAACCACAGTATACTGCTAATCAAATTACAACTACATACTCTGTATGTAGTTGTAATGTGATTTGTAATTTGTAAATCTGTGCCTGGTCTGCTGGGACCAGACTACACAGATGACCATATCTCTTACGTCATCACTGAGAGCTAGTCATACATATACACACCATGTACTCTGGTCCCAGTTCTCAACGATGACGTAATGTTGTAACTGGTCCCAGCAAACCAGGCACAGACTTACGGTTGAAAACATCTTGGCTTCACTTTTTGGAACCAAGTAACCACAGTATACTGCTAATCAAATTACAACTACATACTCTGTATGTAGTTGTAATGTGATTTGTAATTTGTAAATCTGTGCCTGGTCTGCTGGGACCAGACTACACAGATGACCATATCTCTGGTCCCAACATTATGTTTCTGGATTGTATAAAAATCACGCAAATGTCAAAAAGTTAACCATTAAGCTTAACGTCGTTGTAGTATATAACTAACTAAACCAAACAGAACTTTAGGATAAAGGACAGAAATCCATACCATTTCAGAGAAGAGAATTTTTCTACCGAACTGACTACGCAGACTACTTTCTCTCTCGAAAGTACTTGCGCGCTCTGCTTGCGCACTAGTAGGCCATTTATGGCCTACTAGTGTGCAACAAGCAAGTATGCACTCGGCAGAGTGCAGTTCTAGTTGACTATATGTCATAATATGCATGTTGGGCCATTTGTATCGAGTTAAGCAGGCACAGCACATGTGGCGGAACAGCACGACTCATTAACATGGTGTATATTATAGATTGCATGTGGCTTAGCGTGTGATAGTTAACATGCTGTACCAGTATGTGTACAGCTGGTTATTGTATGTCTGTCATGTGGCATGTGCTTGTGTTTATGTCGATTTTTGTGTATGTTGTTTAATAACCTGTGTGGGTCAGCCTTTTGCTTTTGACTTGGCTGTTTCACTGACAAATCCTTCAACAGTTTTGATCTCAAGTATGACTAATGGGGTACGCACGCACACGCGCGCGCGCACACACACACACACACACGCACACGCACACGCACACACACGCACGCACAGGTAGAGCGATACCTCAATTCACTAATGGAAGCAGGTTCAGTGATGATGGGTTCAATTAAATTCCACAAGCCTTCAGTCCATTCACCCTATAGCGACCCTTCCTCCTCTTCTTCTTCCTCCTCCTCCTCGCATAGGACATGACTAAGCATTTTCTCAGCAGAATGTGCTTGAGAATATGTAAGGTGCATGCACGTTTTTGAGCGTGCTGCTGCTGACATCACCCTAGATTCAAGATGTTCCCAGACAGTGTTTCTTGTAATTGTGCACACGTTTAGAGAGTCTTATAGGTGGGGACAGTTTATCAGGAAGGATAACCTGTTTCATAATAATATAAGGCTCATATGGTTAACCACTATGTCCCTATTCTGGGTGAAAATTTGGTGAAAATAGATCACAACGTGTTGCAAGATCTGTTGTAGATCTGTTATATTCGGCAAAGATATTTAGCGTAGAGCAAAAACAGGAGGGGCTGGTATTGAGCCTTGGGGGACTCCGCCGGTCAGCTAAGTATAATATAGCTGTTTACTCAAATTGCTTTTTTGGGTCTTTTATAGCTGTGCCTATCCTTCCTGGGAGGACACTGTGGATTTGTTAGATTAGATCTTTATTGTCATTGTAACTTGTACAATGAAATTAAAAGTGCAGACCGATCAGTGCATCAAATCACCAAAATACATAAACACTGAGCCGTTGCAACTTGCAACTAAGTGCGCTGCCCTCTTCCAATCTTCTTTACAGCCATGCATTTATTTATTCCCCTTCAGGAATGTAGAGTGTTGCACAGCACAGTCTGCTGTGCCAGTCAGTGGGGTAGCGGTTATTAAAATACTCCCAGTCCCAGACTTACAGAGAGCTGAGTGTTGTAGACCTGCTGGCTTACCATGGCATCCTGCCAGGACCTACTTCCTGTGTCTTCACACACTGTCTTCCTCTCATCTTTCCTCCTGGCTGGCTGGCACAATTATTTTTTCCCCCAAGGAAAGTATAATGTTGCACTTGCTATAGAGTATACACAGTGGTTCTCAAACATTTTCATGTCAAGGATTCCCAAATTGATCTATTCTCCGTCTGGAAATAGTTTGTGCCAGGGATCTCCACAAAAGAAGAGTTGTCAACGTTTTCCTGCATGTCTAAAGAATGACTCTCTGAGACATCACTCTCCTAGAAATATTTTTTTCTGGCCATTCGGTTCCACAAACAGTCAGGAATATCTATCTATAAATGCACCATGTCCCTGTCTGTCTGTACGTCTGTCTGTACGTGTCCATCCATCCATCCATCTTCAACTGCTTATCTGTAGTCGGGTCAACCAGAGTACTCCAGACGTCCCCCTCCAGAGCAACATTAGTGACTTCCTCCTGGGGGATCCCGAGACGTTCCAAGGCCAGTGAGTAGATGTGTTTCCTCCAACTACGCCTTGGTCTTCCCCGGGGTCTCCTTCCAGTGGGACGTGCCTTGAGGACTTCCCTAGGGAGACGCCCGAGAGGCATCCTAACCAGATGCCCGAACCACCTAAGCCGGCTCCTTTCCAGGAGAAGAAGCACTCTCTCGTGTGACTCAAACTTCTCACCCTATCTCTAAGGGAGATGCCAGCCACCCGTCGAAGAAAACTAATTTTGGCCGCTTGTATTCATGACCCACATGGCTGTAATGCACGTAACTCGAGAACCGACAATTCGACACCAGTTCCACACCCCCACAGGGAGTGCACTAGTGCTGTGCCCGGTGTTGAGTCTGTCGAAGGACTCGGACCCACGGTTGTCCTGAACCGCCACAAAAGACCTACGCCCGGGCTCTGGACAGGGCCCCTGCCCATGCTCCATATATGGAGCTGGCCTGTTCTTTAGTTTTTTGTATACATTTATTTTTTCCTGAAGAAAATAAGTGTCATCGTTGGCCCTTAGGTACATATCTTCTTATGTACTGCAGAGTACGTATAAGAGAATGTACAAATGTGCCTTTTAAGGTTCCAATGTAAATCGTCATCAATGAGTCAAATCAGATAGACAATCTAGTTAAACTCTTGGTAAACGGCAAAAACAAGTATGTAACCGCATGACTTAACACTGATATTTCTTCCTTTGTGATTATATATTGTAAATATTTTTTGATATAGACAAATTAGTCTTTGCATCGCATTTACTCAGAACAGGCAATTAATACTTCAGATAACAAATAGCATACTGCCACAAACAATTTGTTTGTGGCAAATAAAAGGTGATCTATGTTTTTATATGTTTTACATGTATGTAAATATTAGCAGTTCCTTCATAGTGTGGGTCCCACTATGGCATGCTCAGCAGGTGTTGTTGTTGTTGGGTGGAGTCAACTTCATGGCCTTGAAAAAGTCCACCACCTGTCTGGGAACCTCGGCCAGCACATTCTGAGCCAGCGCTTCTCGAGGGCCGTTCTGGAACTGTCTGAAGGGCACAAACTGGACGATGTCTCGCATGGCGCATTCGCCCGTCTGTGATCGCAGCCGACCATCGTCTCCGTCCAAGAACTCCATGGCGCTGAAGTCGGCCCCGCCCACCCCGACGATGATGACGGACATGGGCAGGCGCGCCGCGTTGACGATGGCACTGCGCGTTTGGTCCATGTCTGTGATCGCTCCATCAGTTATGATGAGCAGGACAAAGTATTGCGATGCAGTGGTCTGCTGGAGGGCCTGTCTGGCGAAGGTGGCCACGTGGTTGATGATTGGAGAGAAGTTGGTCGGACCATAGAGCCTCACCTGGGGCAGACACGCCCTGTAAGCCTCCGCCACCCCTTCTACACCTGCACAGAACGGGTTCGCTGGGTTGAAATTGAGGGGGAACTCATGAGAAACCTGCCATGAAGGAGGAATCTGGGCTCCAAAGCCGAAGGCTGGGAACATCTTGTCACTGTCATAGTCCTGGATAACAGTGCCCACAGACCAGATGGCGGAAAGGTACTCGTTGACACCCTGCGGGTTGATGTAGTGGAGAGACTGGGGGGTCCTGGGGTCCCCGTTGGAGCCGGTGAAGTCAATAGCCACAGTGAAGTTGAGCTGACAGCCTCCCATGATGTAATCCAGGAAGGTGTACTCCTTCACCACCTGGCATAGCTTCACGCTAACGACGCCAGAGTTTTTATAGCTCTTCTTCTTCTGTTTCTTTTTACTGTTGACGCATTCAAACTCCGCCGGAGAGGCTCTATGGGCTCTCTGCAGTTGTGTCAGCGTGGTCTCGAAGGTGCCGATGAGGTCATGTGAGCCGTCGTTGTCGTAGTCGTAACACTCGACCTTTATTGGTTTGTCCACGTCTCCTCCACAGAGAGACTGCAGTTGGATCTGGAAAGGTTTCCACGTTGGATTCAGGTTGTTCTGTACCACCTCTGTTCTATGGGCCAGCTGCCATGCAGTTTCTGTCTGCTTGTAGAACTCCAGGTATGGGTCAGACTTGCCAAAGAAGTCCTTGTTGTCAAGCTTCCTGGCTTCCACCTCAAAATTCACCACCCTGCTGTCATTTATTTCTTCAGCAATGATAGTGATGGTCCCCTTTC
Organism: Protomyctophum bolini; assembly: GCF_963924005.1. Taxonomy (NCBI): domain Eukaryota; kingdom Metazoa; phylum Chordata; class Actinopteri; order Myctophiformes; family Myctophidae; genus Protomyctophum; species Protomyctophum bolini. The sequence goes on along the minus strand of NC_137881.1, from coordinate 27,386,249 downwards.
CAGCAGGTCTGTTGTTCTTCAGGACCAGCGGCCGGGTATATTTCTTACTGGACACCACCTGGCCCATGGTGCACTCCAGCTCGCCCAGGAAGTCATCGTCACTCAGGTCTATGGTCTTGTTGTCAATGTCGTAGAGGCTAAACTTCAACTTTTGGACGGTCTCAAAGTAGTAGTCGACCACAAACTTTTTGGCAAACTTTGGACTGAGGCAGTTCTGCACTTTCTCCGTTCGGCCCAGCTCACACCACTGTGACTGTGAGCTGCTGGTGAGCAACACACACAGGGGGTCAGACTTTGAGCCAATGTCTTTATCCAGCAGATTGTCACAGCTGACAGTCAGCTCCATCTTGGTCACACACTGGGCAGCCATGTCCGTCGGAGAAGTCATTAATGAAGACTAACGGACGGACTAACGACTATAGTCCAGAGACTTCCAGGCAGCCGAGAATGGTATGCCCATATTTGGGCACCTGACACAGAACTCCAAATATATGTGTGTACGTCTGTAATCCATGTAACTCGAGAACCGTTAGCCCCACCTACTTCAACATTGACGCACACGTTCCACACCCCCACAGGGAGTGCAGTGCCCGGTGTCGAGTCCGGTGGATAGCCAGTTGTCCAGAACCATTACAAAAGCCTCTGCCCGGGCTCTGGACCTGATCACCCCTATATCTCCATATATGGAGCTGGCCTGTTCTGACATCACAACACTTCATATTTGGGCATGGCTGACACATAACTCCATATAGGAATAAAGGGACACAGAGAGACAGATACAGAAATATCCATATACTGTCCAGACAGTGGAGAGATCGTGAGGCTATCTCTCTCGTCTCGTTTGTGGAGATGACTGATTTATCCCGTTGCGCCTTGATCAAGTCCATGCACAACAGGTGCGCAGCCACACCCAGCTCTGAGTCCAGTTCTAGTTTGACTCAGGCCAGGTGTGACTGCTTAACTCAGTCATCCTCCATCTCACACGTTTGTTCTTACGCTGTTAGCCACGTGGTGTCAATGCCATCCAGATGTGCTGGTGGTGGTCAGACGTGCCACGCTCAGTTTGTCATGTCATACCACGCCAGCGATTGTTGCCCTGATCAGCCACATGTTCTGTAATGTCAGACGGCTTTCTTCAGCTCTCTCACTGTCATTATTTTATCTCTGCCCTCCTGTGTTCATTTTTTTAATATGGACAAAATCTAATATTGATATTATAATATATTGTGAGGATAAAATCCTTTAAAAAAATATGTCAAAAATGTAAGATTTACAAGCTCACAATGCATGGCGACTTATTGTCAGCTTGTAGATTTGCTATTTCTGAAATTTTAGAAGCATTTTGAAAGTATAAAATAAGGCTTAATTTATTCTAACTATAGGAAAAGACAACACAGCCATAATTATTAGATAATATATGCAAATTCCCAGACGACATCTAGTCTTTCTTTCTTTCTTTCTTTCTCACCTGTAATGTGGAGAAAATCTGATTCCCTGTTTTTTTGCTCCCACCATGATTGACCATGAACTGTGACAGCCACTAGACTCCAGTACTAGATGACGGTTCAAATGACCAGGAAGCAGAGATCAGAGAGAATCCGAGAATATGAGATGGTGTCTCTTATTCAGTTGTACTCACATCTTTGTGTTCATACTAGGATGAGGCTTTTTTTTGCATTAAAATAATTAAGGATTTAATGCAACTCTGACCAATCTGATGTGAAACCAATGATTGCATGATCAATTTTCATCTTTTTAACCCTATATACTGTGTTGACATGCAGGGTCTAGTTGTTCCCCTCTTTTAATTTTCATTAGCCTGTAGATCTGTTATTGTCGCTGATTGCTGCTGAATGTTTTCCTATCATGACATGCCCAGAATAGTGATGCGTTTCACTTTTTGTTCTATATTTGTGAGGAGTGTATTGCAGTATCAAAGCCTGTATCCACGCCGCTTCTCTCACAACTGGAGTACTAGGGTCTCTGGCAGTGTTGCTTGACTACTAACACTTTAGGCCATCTAAGAATCTTTTATGTGCCATATCGGCACTAGTCTATTTTAAGAAGCTTTATGCATTCAAGTTGTGTGGTGCATGCTGTGACTAAAGACCCAAACAATATCTGGAATATTTCTAGACTGATTGAGATCCCATTTTGTTTTTGTATTTCCTATAATGAATCAGGACAGTGAGGACACACCATGGGCTGCTTAATAGCCTAGTACTGATATTCCAAAGTTTTACAATAACCGGAACCGATACAGTAACAGTATATCAGTTGGCTTCTAAATGATGTGCCATGTTTGCATTTGGTCTTAAAGACTGCAACACTATGTAGTCTATGTAGTAACTGTTCCCTTTTTTCCTGTTTTTTTTTGCTCAGCAGCAGATTTGAACTGGAAACACAGTTAACACACAACACCTTCATATGTTCCTGTTCAAATCTGCTGCCTGAGCATATCAAATGAAACTATATGAGAACACCAAATGTTTATGCAACCGTTTATGCAAGGAAAAGGGAACTACAGTTATGCACAAAGCCTATATTCACTGTTCCGTCGGAGCCGACCTCGGGTCAGACCACCAGAGTAGGACGATGCCGAAGATGGCTGTGACCTTTTTGGGGACGGAGACGAAGAAGCGGTGCGTGGGTGCACTCATTCACTTGCTTCCTGCTGACTGTGACTCTCCTCTCCCACTCATGGATTCAGGCCAAAGGCGTGCAGCACACAGAGGAGCTTGCTGGCATATTTGTATTGAGGTGGGTTCAAAGGGACTATTTGGGCCAGACCTCCAGGCACTGGGCTACAGAGCGTGCCTCTCACATTCGCGGCATGCTTTCACGCTCCCCCTCTGAAGGTATAGAGAGCGTGCGCGTGTGTGTGTGCGCGTGAGGACAAGCAGTGCATGTGAATTGCTATGCAATGTAACAGTGTGCTTACAGCAATTATTGATAGCATCAAGTGGGAACCAGGAGGCTCCTTTTTTGTTGTGTACTGTACTGTACTGTACTGTACGTGCCAGCAGCATGTGTGTGTAAGAGACCTGAATGGCTGCTTGTGTGTCCAGGGACCACCAGGAGCCCTCTCGGGGACAAAGCCAGCGCTTGTGTCAGCTCACTGATGGAGCGGTGTTGAGAGAGCCGTGCATTTCTCAATCGAACACAATCAGCCATTTGGCCCGACGGCTCTCATCTGGTTTCCTCAGTGGATTCTGTGTCTGGCCGCATGAAGCCATTCTACTGTTGTTGTTCATTGGAATGCTCACAGTGTGGATTGGCCAATTATATTTGATAACACAAAATTATCACTCACACCGTTGTGCTGGTTATATTGACAGCAATCTGCTTGTGTTTTGGATTAATTCAACTGAATGGTCTGTGTGGTTACAGAAAACGCAGATCAACGACATTGATTAAACTGGCAACTGCTGATAAAAACAATGTATTGACACAAGGAATTAACGGTCACACTTTTGCGGATTACAGTGAAATTGTAATGACTATGACATTCACAATCACTTAATTCAGAAGTCTCGTGGTTCTGCGCCACTGGACTCTGCACCTGCGGCCACACTGAGGCGCCGATAACACTACACATCCAACATTCGATTCATACACTCTAGCCCAGCTGTGTCCAAAGTGCGGCCCACAGGCCAAATGCGGCCCGCGCATCATACCTGAATTGTATTATGAACGGCCCGCCCAACAGTATGGGACATTTTTACTCATTGTTTTTTAACCTGGGCATTTCCCAGAGTATAATTTGTCAGTGTTCCTTGTATTTCTATTTTATTTTTTACCTTGCTTTCTTGGTTACATTTGGTAATGTGACATAAGGCTGAACTGAGATACACTTTTTGTTCACAACACACACCTGACAAAAGACCATTGGTATTAAATATTGATGATGATGGTTAAATAGAATTGTTTTAATCCGAAGCTAAATTATGTAGTTTGCCCATATTTTCTAATGTTTTAAAAAGGTTTGGACACACCCATGCTCTAGCCTTTGGTTGCATTTGAATAAAAACATATGATAGACACACTGTAAGTATCACCTGTTACTGATCATGGAGAATGTTATATTATTGTAATCTGTTGACTTCTTTGAATAGACTTATCATTTTATATAAACACAATTGACACAAGGAATTGACACTATCACTTCTGCTGATCATAGGACGATTAGAATCACAGAGATTTGTGGAGAACTATAGAAGAGGAGGAGAACCTCTGAAAGTTATGCCATTGTGCACGGCCCACGCACGGCCACACCTCCACAATGAATAGCGCGTATAGCGGCCGTAAGGTACCATTCAGGGACAGTCCAGCTCCCGCCAGTGCATAATTTACGAGTATAGCCCGGGTAGTGCGAACAGTGCAAAGGCCAGGCGGTATCCTGAGGTGAAGGTCATCATGGCTCTGTGTGCCGCGTGTTTGAGCACCCATTACACTGTGTGTGGAGGTGCTCCAGTCTGTCAGCCAAAGACACTGGGAAAATCAATCGTTCCTGACAGTATACTGCCTGTCTCCAGAACGCTGGCCAAGCATTATGGTCTTAGAATGCGAGCGTGCGATCAAGTCAATGTAGACAGTTTTCATCAGTCTCCTGTCTCCTCTGGGCCTTGTTATGGGCTGCTAAACACTATTTATTGACCTTGGATCACACTCACATGCCACACACACACACACACACACACACACACACACACACACACACACGCACGCACAGACTAGCATGCAGTTTTCTCACATTTTCACACACTTGCACACACTTAAGTACGATTAGGTTTTATTTAATTTATATACGGAATTACTTATTACGTATGTTTCACATAATTCACATGCAGTTACACACATCATAGCTCCATGCCTTGCCTGTGTGTGTGTGTGTGTGTGTGTGTGTGTGTGTGTGTGTGTGATGCCTTGGCTGGAAATCTGTGACATTACTGCATGGTGAATGCATATCAGAGGACTTTTTATGATCAGCACTTTTCTTTTTATTTATTTCTCCATTTTTGGAATGCTATTGTTCTGACTCTGTCTTTCTGAGACTTTCCAAGGGGTTTTCTTAGCTCTTTTGTTGTTATAGTGTGGATTTGTGTGTGAATCAGTTCTGGTCAGTGAGGCGGTCTGTCTGTCTTTCTGTTCGCTACTTCATTAATGTAGTTTTTGGCTGGTGTTGCGGGCTTGGACACACACACACCATTGTTTTGCATCTCAATGGCTTTGAGTTTTCTCAAAGGTATTTGGTTAGTCCTTCAAAGACATCTAGAAAGAAGTTGCATTTAATTAAGTACTTTGTTAACCAGATTTCTATACGAAACCACCCGGTTTTTACACTATATACATCATTTGTTTGCCAAAAATAGCCAGTCTACAAGGTCACAGTCACAATGCATCATGTTACTTACAAAAAGAAAAGGGTTCTGGGGTTCTGAACCAGGACATGATTCTTTTGTAGCCTCTCCAAAACTTTAATCATCATTAATCATGTTTTCTTATTTAATTTTTTTGGAACAGTACTGTGTTTCCAATGATATAAGTTTAGGGGGTAATTTTAACACATCTTACCCCAGACAGAGAGATGTTGTTTCTGGGATAGGCGTGCACATTTTTCCCTAGTGACTGCTGTTTGGATGGATTTGACCTGTCATATTCAGTTCACTCCCCCACAAAAAAGCTCCATCTAATCCAGTTTCACGCCGCTACTTCCGTAACACTCTCCCATAATGTAATTGTAAACCTCACCAAGGTTTTGCTAACCAAAACCTCAGCCAGTGCTACAGTAGGTTAATATTTTTGGGCTAACTCCTATACAGCTTAACTTGATTCCATTAAGATGGCCCAGCTCATGTTAGAAGAGAATGGGAGAGATCGGATACCCCGCTTCAACCCCCCCCACTATACCCCCAATTCGATGAAGGACAAACTCTGTGTGTTGAAATTAGATTAGCATTGTTGCAGCACTAATCCGGAGTGGATTTGCGCTGAGCCCACTACACTCGGTTGAGCCTTGGATGCATGGATGCCTGTCTTGTGTGTATGATAACATGCATTGTGAGAGACTGATGAATAACTATCTGAGTTATTTATCTGAGAAATGATCAATGCCTGATTCTATCGCTCACTCGCTCATTCACCCGCTCTCCTTGATCCCTCTATCTCTCTCCTGCATCACCTCTGATGTGATGGCGTTGACATTCCTGCAGGGATTGTCAACAATCGTGTGTGTGTGTGTGTGTGTGTGTGTGTGTGAGCGTGTGCACATGCACGCGTGTCTAGTGACTAGTATATAGCAGAGTGAGTAGGAGAGTGGTGACACGCTTTGATCTCGCCGTAAAGCGGGTGCCTATGGGCTAATGGGCTATAGTTCCAAACATTGCTCCTATGGCTAGAATCCCATTGAGATAGAATGAGCACTTCCGCATGCCATTGTTACAATGGGAGTCAACGCTAGTGTCGCCACTCTCTTACTACATATATCACTCTGGTATATAGTACTGTACTGTACTGTACATCAAACTCATGTGTGCTTTGTCAATTTCTTAAGTCTAATATAATGTAATTATTAGGCTACTCTTTCTTCCCCTTTGACATAAAACTGGCATAGAACTTGTCCAGCCAAAGAAGAAATTATTTAAATAGTCTTTCTAGTTTAATTGCGAGATTGCACACTTTTTAATTATATATTATAAGTCATTTTGTGCAACTGGATCAATAGATACTTACTGTAAACCTTTGGTTTGATCCAGTTTAAAGCTTATTTGTTGGTGCAATGTCAAAGTTACGTTCAATTGACTGTTGGTTGCAGCCATTGTGCATATCTGTCTGTGTGCTGAGAGTAGACTGATGTAATAGTTTGGATGGATGTCTGTCTAACTGCTAATTAGCTTTTAATACACTGCGTGTGTGTGTGTGTGTGTGTGTGTGTGTGTGTGTGTGTGTGTGTGTGCACGTGCACGCAACTTGGCACGCTCAACAGTACCATGGCAGGGTGCTCTAATCCATTCATCTCTTTCACTTTGCACAGTTGGTGCAAATAGTGTGTGTGTGTGTGTGTGCACACGTGTGTGTGTGCATAAATAATGTACACACAAGCCCATATTGCCATACTGTACTTTCACGGCTCTACCTTGGTTCTGCTGTCACCTCCACTTCTGTGCTTGATGTCCATATGTGACACATATGTGTTTTGATGATTTGAACATGGTGGGCCCTCTTAAACAAGTGTAATGCTTTATTGGGTCGTCCACTCACAGTTAACAGTCTTTGTATTGAGTTGTGCTTGAAATGTATACTGTACTTCTGCAAACTGTTACTAAATAATTCAATCAATCGATCAAACACTCAGCTCATGGTTGACTTCGACCGTTCATTTCTCACTCCTCTCTGCATCAATGGGGCACCATAATAAACCACCATTGTGATCTTTGGACATGAAGACCAGCTTGGACTTCTTCCCATGTAGACAGCTTGTTGGACGTAGACGTGTCACCAGAATGCTGGTCACTTTGTGTCCTCTATGTTGCCCCCACCCCCCCTCTCTCTCTCCTTTTTGCTCGACCACCTATCTTTCTCCGTTGTGTGTGCTCCTCAGTCTGCATTTCGTTCACTACTTGCTGGCGCGTTGGCCATGACGGTGTATAGGCAGTAGCACTGAACCTGTATGGCGACATCACAGATAAATACAGTTTAGGGAGAAAAACAAAGGAGATTGCTATCCTGTGTCTTGTTTTCACGTCTTTGAAAGGAGGAAATTGGAGCCATATGCCTCCCTCTCCCCCGGGTATCCCCCCCCCCCCCTTTCTTTCTTTCTCTCCCCTTCTTTCTCTTTCTCTCATGCCATGCATATTTGGGGTGGCCGTATAGCTTTGTGGGCAGAGAGGCTGTCTGATAATCAGATGGTCACTCAGTGGTTTGCTTCCCGGCCCACCCATGTCTGTGTCTATACCCACAAAGACCTGAGAACAGATTCTACAAAATGTCCTCTAAATCACGAGTTTTCTTGGAAAAACGAGGTTTCTATGTCAGTGGTTCTCAAACTATTTCATGTCAAGGACCCCCCAAAAATAAATCTATTTGGCCACCGACCCCAATCTGAAAATATGTTGTTCCATGGGGACCCCCCCCCCCCCCAGAAGCAAAGATTTGAGTTAAAACATTCGCTGTGAAAGACTAATTCAAAGATTTGCTCACATTTTCAATGAGCTATGAGCTTGTAGATCTGCTATTTATTTATTTTTAAACATGAAAATGTGTGCAAATCTTTGAATATATATGACACAGATGCAGGTCTAAATGGGCTAAAGCTAAAGTGTCTCTGTCTCTGCTCCCCCACCGAGCGCTCACCATGACCATCTGAGCAGCCATCATCTGGGTGATGCAATAGACACACTGAAAGGTTTAGTACTAATATATATTTTGCATTATAATTACATCGTCATCATCAAACTATATACATGTATCAACTGAACTTCTAGTTTCATGACTGCTCAATTAATTTCTGTACTAGTTAACCACAAATAGATCAAAGGGAGTGTGTGTGTGTGTGTGTGTGTACATGCATGACCTTGACTGTGTTACGCAACAGAAGAACAAGGGCTGTTACAGAACAGAGGGATGGCGAGGAAGAGTGGGGGAGAGATGGAGGCGAGGCTTACTGTAATAAGCGTGCCGTGCATGATCAAGGACTCGGCGAACCCATCATGTCAGCATGTCATCTCAAACACATGAAGAATAAAGACTTGTCTTGTGTCTGTGTTGATGGTTGGTCATGGTTAACACCTCATCTGGCCTTGTAGAGCAGTGGCTCCCAAACAGTATGCCTGAAGCTTTGTGCTATGAATATAGGCGTGCCTTGAGATTTTGACTTGGCCATTGGTGTGCCTTTACTCACTGCTTTGGCCATGGAAAGTATTGAAACATACTGTTTAGTGTCTTCATACTCTGTTGTTCTGTAAAAGTAGTGGTATTAGGGCTTGTTTGTGTGTGCCTCGATGGAGCGGGCGGTATAGTTTCTGCTATCTGCTCGCCGGTTGTGGTGGGCTGGTCTGGTCCAAATTCGCGCGAAAATGACCAGGCCGGTCATAGTTACAGTATTTGCACATAATGTGAATTTGTCATAGCAACTACTAGACCAGTGAGCACTTGATATTAATATAGCACCCGGGGAGCATTTAGGGTTAAGTGTCTTGCTCAAAGACACTTAACCCATTCTGACCGGGCACCCATTTTGGTGTTGGCATCATGTTATGCTTTAGCTATTGAAAAATAGCAGATCTACAAGCTCATATCGCGCCACCGAGTGGCGCGATACGAGCTTGTAGGTCTGCTATTTTTGAAAAATTCGAAGAACGACTGACATTTTTAGAATCTGATCTCAGGTCAGAATGGGTTAATCAGACCAGTGTGTGTCCCGTGGAAACCTCGTATGAATCTGATCTCAGGTCAGAATGGGTTAAACACATAGACCGGGGAGGGGCGAATCGGGGGCCTCTGAATGCTACCCAGACTGTCTCTAGTCTCTACCCATTCAGCTGTGGCCGTGTCACTTTATATACAGTGTGGGAATGGACCGTTTTACATGGACTGAGTTACAGCAGGGGTTCTCAACGTTTTTTGGCTGGGGACCCCCGGAAATGCTTTGGCCATGTCTTTTTCCAGCCATTCAGTTACAAAAAAAATATATATATTTGAAAATAATTTGGGGGTCGCGACTCACGGGTTGAGAACCCCTGAGTTACAGAAACTCTCTAGCAGAGACTTGAGAGACTACTTCATATACCTACTACCTACTAGTTAGCCTGGAAACCAGATGAACCTGCCAAAGCTGGCACTATCCATTTCCATTTCGCTGACCCCAGAGCTGTGGTTGTTTGTATAACCTAACCACCCATTGGAAATGAATATTCGACGAAGATCAAAGTTCCAGACTAATCTCTACTCCGTGATAAAAGTCACCTTTTACACCTATACCTAGTCACATTACATACTGTACACCTACCGGTATAGTTACTTTAAATCAGTACCCATCACTTTGCCTAGTCACTTTACATCTACTATTCAGAGCCCTGAAGCCTGGCTTAAAGCAGCCTCCTCTATAAGGGAGGGCCAGTTAGTTCTGCTGTGAAATGAGGGGCGGATAGGTGTAGGATAGTATAGAGTCCATAATTCACTGTGAGAAATGCATGAGGGATTTTCATTACAGAGCCGTGGCTCCCAGCTGCTTACATCTGCACACTCCATCAGTCACGAAGGAAAGAGCCATGCAGTGTATCAAACAGTACAGAATAGATCAATGTTTTTCCTATATGTCCTCAACCTAGGGTTCGGCAATGTATATCTAATATGAATTATATGATATGAAACTAGATATTAGCTGGCACTTTATTTAAGTATTGTCCCGGTTTTAAAGCCTGCAAGATAGTAAAGTGTAATTGTGGATTTGGAAAGTATTATTAGTCAAATCTGTGTCAACATTTATTTAAGATGTAAAAAGAGATTAATTAACTATGATGGACAACATATATTAGCATATTTTTTACTTGCTCAGCTCATGGCTGGGTTGACTATAGCATGTTTTATCGCGTGTGCGTGTGTGTGCGTGCCCGAGGTCGTGTCTGGGTCAGCCTATTTAATGATCCAGAACATTAGAACAGCAGAACCATACCAACAAAGCATGTGGGTCCAAGACTTTGTTCACAAGCAGCAGACTTTTTAAAACGCGCTCGCTCGCACACACGCACGCACGCTCGCGTGCACACACACAGTGGACTGGGTGATGTTAATCATACTTAGACCGTCCAATCGGCACCATGTGGGATCTCTGATGCCCTATTTTGGGTGCAGGTGCGTGGGGCTGGTTCAGAGTAGTCTGCATTGCCGAATTTATGCTCCATAGTACGACGGTGTTGTTTTCCAAAAAGAGCAGATCTACAAGCTATTGTATAGTGTCCGAGGGAGGTGTATCAGGGATTCAGATATTGTCTTTAGAACTGGAATCCACCCAACCAATGGCTGACGTCACAGCCAATATGCCCATTCATTTTTATAGTCCATGGCTTTGAATATTCATTGGCTTGTGTACTTTTTCATCTTTCGTGCATCGTCGACAAATGCCCAACTTGGTGTCGTACAGCCACGCCCTCGTCTCTGGTCCCAGGTGGAGTTCAATATTTACTTGAGAAACAGTACAAAAGTATTGGTATCAAAATATACTTAAAGTACTGTACCAAAAGTAGTCATTATGCAGAATGTCCCATTTCAATGGTTTTGAAAAAATAACTGTGTGTGTTTGTGTGTGTGTGTACTGGCTTATGGCCAGTGCCGTAATTGACGTAATGAATGGCCACCGACGTAATTGACGTAATCGTTTAATCCCCTGTAATCGGGAGCATAATATAACAAAATGTAGCAACTTTTAGCTTGTTTGGCTAGCGGCCGAAATCCGCGCGTGCACGGTCGATCACGCATGCGCGTGATCGCGCATGCATCGCTGCGTAAAATGCGATGTTTTGGGCTTGATTAGAGCTTAATTTGACTTAGTTATTCAAATAAACAATGATCGCTTAGCATCCCGGACATCTGATAGTGCTGCACAGTCCAAAGCTAGTTCCGGATGTTGTTGTTCCTTAAACCGGAAGTGACTATTTCTATCGCTCTATCGCTCTATTTGGTCAAAATCGGCATAATGGTGACGTTACCGCCACCTTCAGTACTGGGTATAATACTATAGGATTGCTGTGTGAGAATGAGATGGAGTGTGTATATCACAGCTTTTTCTATTGGCATTAAAATGACAAATTAAACATGAATAATGCAGGCAGAAGGCACAATCCACTGTTAATTAGGCTGCCCATAAGAGGGTTAAATTAAGTGCGAGCATGTTTTCTCTTTGCAGTGCCCATTGGGCACTACCACCTTGATCTAATTCCTTATTCCACAGAGAGTGAGACAGCTAACATGCCCACAGCTGGTACACTGTACACAGCGATTGGCTACAATCATGGCAAGACTACTGCTAGAGAAAGAGAGGATGTGTGTGCATGTGTGACTAAAAGTGTTTTTTCTGTCCGCCGTTAGTAGTTTATGTGAAAGCATGCTTGAGAGTGTGCATGCACTTGCGTTAAGGCTGCATGACAAAATGGAACTATGTTGTAACATATGAAATGACATTTTAAATTTTCATGTAGGCACAGCTGTTGTGCTGTACCGATGTGATTCGGTATTTCAGCTTTTGCCAAAGTATTCTAAAACATGACGTTGCTTCATGCTCAGGCACGAATTGCAATGTTTTTTCATCTCCAAAAACATGGTCTGGATTGAGTTGGACTGTGGCTGGTGGTCAAATGAAATGACACAGAAGAAGAGTCAGAAACGGCTAATACTATTCTGCTGTGTGATGAAGGTGTAGTGCTGAAGACCTCTACACTCTCCTAATAATAATAATAATCTAATACTATTCTGCTGTGTGATGAAGGTGTAGTGCTGAAGACCTCTGCACTCTCCTAATAATAATAATAATCTAATACTATTCTGCTGTGTGATGAAGGTGTAGCGCTGAAGACCTCTGCACTCTCCTAATAATAATAGTATTAATAATAATCTAATACTATTCTGCTGTGTGATGAAGGTGTAGTGCTGAAGACCTCTACACTCTCCTAATAATAATAGTATTAATATTAATCTAATACTATTCTGCTGTGTGATGAAGGTGTAGTGCTGAAGACCTCTGCACTCTCCTAATAATAATAGTATTAATAATAATCTAATACTATTCTGCTGTGTGATGAAGGTGTAGTGCTGAAGACCTCTGCACTCTCCTAATAATAATAGTATTAATATTAATCTAATACTATTCTGCTGTGTGATGAAGGTGTAGCGCTGAAGACCTCTGCACTCTCCTAATAATAATAGTATTAATAATAATCTAATACTATTCTGCTGTGTGATGAAGGTGTAGTGCTGAAGACCTCTACACTCTCCTAATAATAATAGTATTAATATTAATCTAATACTATTCTGCTGTGTGATGAAGGTGTAGTGCTGAAGACCTCTGCACTCTCCTAATAATAATAGTACTAATAATAATCTAATACTATTCTGCTGTGTGATGAAGGTGTAGCGCTGAAGACCTCTGCACTCTCCTAATAATAATAGTACTAATAATAATCTAATACTATTCTGCTGTGTGATGAAGGTGTAGTGCTGAAGACCTCTACACTCTCCTAATAATAATAGTATTAATAATAATCTAATACTATTCTGCTGTGTGATGAAGGTGTAGTTCTGAAGACCTCTACACTCTCCTAATAATAGTATTAATAATAATCTAATACTATTCTGCTGTGTGATGAAGGTGTAGTGCTGAAGACCTCTGCACTCTCTCCCTCAGGCGGATTACAGTTTGTCCTTATGTGCCCCTCTTACACTGCCTTTCCTTCCTGTCTCCTAAAAATAGATGCGATATTTAAACAGAGTGGACTGTAATGGACTCATGAAATAGTGATACATATTTATTTGGCCACCATATTGGTGTTATTTTGCCTTTAACCACATTAACCTTGGTGTCTCCGTTTTGGAAATTACATTATAAAAGTATACAGCTTAAGTGGTTATTTAGCAAGAACAACAAACCAGGCTATTTTCATAATTATTTTATTTATTTATTATTAAATACAGTTTTAGTGTTTTTTTCATGTTCCATTATAAAAGGGGAAAAGCCGTTTGGAAGATGGTGGAGTCTTCCAGGTGGAGGAGAAATGGAAATACTGACAGTGTAGTCAGTCGGGTGGGGAGTTGGTTGTCGCCACTTGGGTGCCATTTGAAAGAAGTCATAAAGCACTGTCTGGCTGAGAGAGAGAGGCCATGTGTGGAAGAATGTGGAGCTAATATCACACTGGCTGCTGTACTGTACCACGTACAGTTAAACCTAGTTCAGACCAAAGATTTGCGGCGAGACGAGACAAAGGCGCTTTATACTTTGTCGTATGATGGTGTTGCGCGCTAAAAAAAGCTTTTAGAACTGCTGTTGATGGAGCATAAACTACGGGAGCGTTTGTTTTGGGCGATTCATTAACATTAATTTAAACGCAAAATATAACGAGGCAATAAAGCGACGTATTTTTTCCCCCCACTGCGATCAAGCATCAACCTGTAGGACTGAGGCATCATCAAATGAAACTTTGTGGAGAAAAATCAATGTCTGAATTAGCCTGAGAGAGAGAGAGAGAGAGAGAAAAATAGGGTTTGGATAACAGGTGGAAAAACACTCGCAGCCTGAACTAGACTAGAGAGGGTATGGAAACAATGGATGGAGTTCAGAGAATGTTGTAATGGGAGTTTGAAATTAAATCCACATTGTTGAGGCTTTATTGTCTTAAGTGAAAGCATTGGATAGACATCTCCAGGAAATACTCAGCGACCCCATTTCTGTTCATTTAAACTGATTCACCCTTTCATTATAACAAGTGTCATATCCCTGAATGAAATCATAATAAAAACAAGGCAGTCTAGACTAGAAACGTATAATTGAATGTGACCTGTGTGCGACACAGGTCACATTCTTTAAAACCTCCCCTTGTGAACATGGTAAAATCTTGCTGGGTCTTCCTCAGAGGATTTTTGTTTCTCTTGCATTTCTTGCTCCTCTTCATCTTTTGCTTCTGTTCATTTTTCTGCCTGCACACATAGTCCAACACCCTGGCCTGCACACACCCTGTACATGATCAATATTTGAGCCATGAAATTTCGATAAATGCTTGGGTCTCTTCTCTTCTCTTCTCTTCTCTTCTCTTCTCTTCTCTTCTCTTCTCTTCTCTTCTCTTCTCTTCTCTTCTCTTCTCTTCTCTTCTCTTCTCTTCTCTTCTCTTCTCTTCTCTTCTCTTCTCTTCTCTTCTCTTCTCTTCTCTTCTCTTCTCTTCTCTTCTGTCACAGGCATTAACCCCCACACCTGTTCACATTCTTATTTTTAGTCATACACGCATTCACCCACAATGACTAAGGCAAAGGAAATGCAGCCATCTGTCCAGTTACAACACAGCTTTATTATGGAGAGTATAGAAGATACAGGAGGTCCATCAATACCCTTTAGACCAGGGGTTTTCAACCTTTTTCATATCAAGGGGGTCCATTATTTAATTGGCATTTGAGCCACGGACCACCCAAGACTTGGAATATTTTGTTATCTGTGGATAAGATTTTGGCCACAATTCCATGCTGTATTGATGTTGGTAGTGGTACCATAAACAACAGGCAAACGTTGATCAAACGTTGATTCAGTGTGTGGTAACTTGCTAGTGAATGACCAAGAGTGGAATCTGATCCCTTTTTAAGGTACAGAAATTGGACCTCCTTTTCTCCAAATTATTGGTCACCACCTCACCTTCACCTATCCCGTAAGGGGCACCACAGACAATCTGTTGACCAGCTCTCTCCATCCCTCTCTGTCCTCGGCAGCTCTCATTGCCTCGCTGAGTTTCAAGTGTGTCCATTCTCCGATGTTCTCTTCCCATCTTTCATTTTGTCTCCCTCTTCTCCTGCCACCTCGTACGGTGCCTTGCAGGATGGTCTTATTGGTATTGGACTTAAAAAACAATCCTTGAGTGGCATCCTTGATCCTTGAGTGCATTATTCGCTAAGCTGATAGACATAAGTAAATTTGATGTTGTAATCTAATGCGTTCTGGCCCGTTTCCATCCATCCATCATGCTCAGCCCCATTGGGACTCCTCATTAGCCTTCAAAGTCATTGAAAGACAGAGAGTGTAAACTTTACCCTGGGGACGTTTGTCTTGGGCATAGTGCTACTGTCTGTTGCGTCACATAAACATCACAAAAAGGGTTAGACCCGATGCTTCGCATGAAACCATCATAAACCACCTATAACCAGTGCTACATTCTTTGAAAAGAACTAATCTGCAAGTTCTAACAACCCGCTTCAGGGGTCCTGACCATCGGCTGAGAAAACCTTGGTGTACAGTATGTGTAATCCTTTAATTTGTTTTTGAAGGTCTTTGCTTTCCGACCCGCCGCATCCCTAAACCTAACTATAACCGTGTAACCGCACGTGGAAGCCACGTAGTCGGAATGTCGGTGCGCCACTCTGTCCCCGTTTACAGAATATTTGTGTACATGCTTGTGTGCATTTGTGTGCGTGAATGCATTCGTGGAATGCTCAGCATTAGCTATTCAAGCTCGTGAATCTTTAGGAGGTATAGGACAGTGAACAGTGATTTATACGTGGTTGCTCGCCGGCGTTGCACACCTAAAATAGCGGCACGGCTGAAGGCACGCAGCAACCAAGTATAAATCTGCCATGACTGTCTTCAGTCCTTTTGTATTAGCGGTCTTCTTTATTCCTTGCTCTTTCCTTTCTTCCATGTCTTCTCCTCTGTCTCTCTGTCTCACATCTTTCTTTCACCGGGCCCCTTCTTCGCCTAACCCTAACCCTAACCCTTCCTGACAACGCCATGGCATTTGGAAAAAAATCTCTCCTTCCAGTAGAGGAAACATTGGTCTCTGAGTGTGCATATACTGTAAGTTGTGACAAGCGCTGAGAACACAGCAGATACACAAGGCTCGCAGCGCTTGTAGAGTGTTCGCTTTGCCCAATCCTCAAGATTGCACGTCGGTGTTCAAAAGCACATGGAAGGAAGCGAGTGGGGATAGGATTTTGCATCCACAATGGGTTGCTGTTCTCTGCTCTTTCATTCCCCCGACATGAAAAACAGACTTTTTTTTCTTTTGCACCCCCTCTAGTCCCCTTCCACTGTGTTTCTCTACATAGTGTGTAGAGTTCCTAGGGTGTAAAGTGTTTTTGGAAAAGCAGTCCATCTATCATGTCGGAGACGTTAAAGCAATGTGGACAAAGCCAGCTTTCACAGTCAGCCAAAGCACTCCATCCACCCCTGCGTGACCCTGTGACCTTTCTCTGATGTGAAAAGGTTCTCTTCTCTTTGTCTCCACCAGGCCGAAGGCATGAGGAGAGAGTGTTGTGCACTCTGTCTGTCTGTGTGTGTGTGTGTGTGTGTGTGTGTGTGTGTGTGTGTGTCTGTGTATCCGTCTGTCTGTCCGTCCGTGTACAGCTAATCTCCGGCACCGCTGGCCCGGTCGATTATATTGTGTCCAATATTTGGAGTTACATCATTGCAACGTAATGACTAATTACACAACCTAAACCTCTACCAAGGTGTAAATGTTTTGTCTTTAAATTGTTGAGGAACAGAACATTGCACCATCACAGTAAGAACTCTATACGAGCTCTCTAGTGGAGTGGAATAGAGTCTTGGCTTGGGAAAGCACATTATTACATTCACAACATTTTATTAGATAGAATCTCTTTGGCTCGTATGCAATTTGGCTCGAGATGTTGTCTTCTAGTGTGATTTTACAGTAATAATAATAATAATAATAATAATAAAACTTTATTTGTATAGCACCTTTCATGACATGAAATGCAGCTCAAAGTGCTTTACAGAAGGTAGGGTGTGGCGGCCTAAGCAGGTCTCCCCGAGGGATCAACACGGTGCTAAACCAATTAGGATCCTCTTACACTGATTGGCAGAGTAATGGTGGAAGGGTGAGGGTCCATTCCTATTGATCCTGTTCAAGGCTGTGCTCTCACACGGCTGTGCTGCATATAAGTGATAGCTTGACATGCATGCCATGTCAATACTATCGGACATCGGCCTGGGATGGGTGTTGTAGCGGTTAGACCCAGTTAAACATGGTGATAGAGACATCATATGTTGAAGTCAGCATCGCAAGCTCACAGCAACTGTATCACATTGCAGGCGCTGCTGCGTGTAGTGCAACTGATGTCAGGAACTGTCTCATTTGCAGACAGAGCCAACAGGGTGACGTCAAAATACAGTAAAACAGTCATCGGTCTTTGTGGAACTGTTTTCCTCTGCCTTGTCGTCTAGTTACAGAATCTGCGTCTTTTTCGGCTATGGTTTGAGAGTATGGACACCAAGTTGAAAGTGGTTCATACAATTGAAAATTTGGGGTTTAATGCCAGGCACAGTACACAGTAGTGTTTTTTTCTTTTCTTTCTTTCTTTCTTTCTTTCTTTCTCTCTTTCTTTCTTTTGCTAAATTGTATCCTGTAATAAGCTAATAAAGGTATTTTTGTCTCTCTCTCTCTCTCTCTCTCTCTCTCTCTCTCTCTCTCTCTCTCTCTCTCTCTCTCTCTCTCTCTCTCTCTACTGTAGGTAAGTGGAGATTGATGTACTGTATGCAGTCTTTGGTGACCATGGCCCGACTAGCTTTACCGTGTTGAATCATCCTCATCCAGAGGGAGGCTTTCACAGTGACGCAGCAGGTATAGTGCATGCGGTGTCTCGCTCTCGGGTGCTCCCTGCATATTGGACCTGTTGACCCGTGACAGTCACAGACGGGACTGTTGTTGTCCTTAGACAGGGCTCAGAGGCTTCGGATGCTGACCTGTGTTTTTACTGCGGGCAGCAGGATGTGTTTGTATTTGAGCTAAATACAGCTCTGGGCTGAGAGAGATGTGTACTCTTTCAGCACCACAGAAGCAAGGATAGCTGCGAAGAGAGAGAGAGAGAGAGAGAGAAAGAGAGATGCTGTTTATTTCATTAAGTACACTTCATTGCGTATAGAAAACGTTTGACTGTTCAAAGATCTTGTGTAGTATTTATTCATTTTCGAAGTAATTTTGGGGGCTTTTCTGACAGCCTTCATTGACAGCGCCAGTGGATAGAGACAGGAAACCTAGAAAGAGAGCAGAGGAGTGACATGCAGCAAATGGTCTATAGCCAGCCATGGGGAACTCACTGTCAGGCATTTGAGCCCATGTGGTAGAAGGCGCCCTCACCACTAACCACGGCTATCGGGTCGCCCAGTTTATATAGTATTTCGAACAGACATGACAGACAGGAAGCCAGTGTAATGATCTAAAGCCCCATGATGCTTTTTGTTCTTGCTTAATGTAAATCGCTCTGGATTAAGAGCGTCTGCTAAATGCCTACATTGTCATTTAGACTGCAGTCACATCCAAGTTAAATCCGATTCAAATCAGATTTCTTTCTCAGATCCGATCTTTTGGCCCCGACCTTTCACACCGCCGTTTGCAAGTGACCAGATCCGATCTGTGTGTACTGTTCACACTGGCAGCCAAATCTAGCCTGAATCAGATCTGTGCCACAGCCAGATTGGAATCTGATTTGTTTAAATAAGTCTAAAATTAAATGCAAACACGTCACATGGAATCCGATTTGGATCGGGTTGTTGCATTGAGACTGAGACAGATCTCCTGAAATCAGATTTGAATCGGATTCTGAATGTGACTCAGTCACATTGGAAAAATCTGATTCCATGCATGTGACTTGTATGTGACCTATCTGCATTTAGACTTATTTAAACAAATCGGATTCCAATCTGGATGTTGCACAGATCTGATTCAGGCTAGATTTGGCTGCCAGTGTAAATGGGGCCTAAGAACTGGAGTGATATGATCCATGTTCTTGGTCTTAATGAGAATTCGACCAGCATAAATGCATGCATGAGACATACTGTACAGTAGATCCTTTGAGTCTTCTTGAAGTGATAGTAGGCTGACTTTGTAATTGTCTTAATGTGGTTGTGGGGAAATTCAGGTCCTGCGTCCTCCACGACTACTCCAGACTACTTCAGTTTTGTCTCTGTTTAATAACCATTAAAGTCCATAATTATCCATCATTTATACATTATGGATAAGGGCTCAGGACAGATGTGGCTTTTGGGGAGGGGTCAGAATAAGTTATGGACGTAAATGGTTTATTTCGTCTCAACTCTTCAGTATTTTTCATATACAGTATTTATAATTGTATGAATGAGCATATGGACAGACCGTCATCAACTATGATTTTCAACAGTGAAATAGGCCTACCGTATATAGCTACAGTGTGACTTTAACAAACCCTGCCGACACATACAGCACTGTACTGTCGTTGTGGCTGATTTGCCACTGTTTAATTCACTACTAGACGGAGAGGACACACTCACTGGCCCTTAGATCAGTCTGACTAGGTCTGTTGGACTTGACTTGTGGCAGAGGAGGAGATTCAGTAATCAACACCGTATGAGACTCTGCTGTAACTGCTGACTGCCATGGAAAATGAACACAGAGAGAGAGAGAGAGTCAGATAAACAGTGCCAAAGAGAGGGATACTGTAGATGTGTGTAATACAGAAGGACACTCATGCTGTTTATGTTCAATTGTGAGCTGTATGTTTGTATTTTAGCTTGTGCACATGGTCGAGAAAACCTGTGTCTTGTGTATGCATGCCTCCATGTAAACATCATGTTTGTGTTTATGTGTGCCTTATATTGTTCCAGTACTAGTTTACCAAACTCAAATCAAATCCACATGCATTGATTCGGCTGCACTGGTTGGTCATGAAAAATAATTATGTTAAGTATACATTAATAATTTATGAAGAGGTCCCAAGAGGGGTGTGTGTGTGTGTGTGTGTGTGTGTGTGTGTGTGTGCGTGCATGTGTGTCTAGACCCCCTGCTGTCTGTGCCTTCACTCATTCATAATTAATGGCATAATGCATGTCATAGTAAGCTGATAACAATAGGGGTAATGAACTAACATACAATATACGACCCCATGTTGTGACAGCACACCTATTGTTCCTATCAATTTACCAGTCGGTATCATTTGTGTAACAAAACCGATAAAATCTACACAGTGAATACTTTTTCAGTTTTTCTCGAGGCATATATCTGTTTGTATTAGATATAATTTTAGAATTTGAACTAGGGGTGAAATAATTAATCAATTATAAATTAACAAAGTATTTAAAAATAATAATAATATAGAAACAGTCAATGCTCATATCGCGACATGTGAGCTTGTAAATTGGATATTGTCGCTATAATAAAACGAAAATATGAAAAAAAAAATGCATTTCATAAATACAATATATACTTTAAGCCACTTTCACATTTGTATAAGTGCTTTCTGTCAAAAGCAGTCTGTCTTTGAATGGAGGCTGCAGGGCTGTGGATGACAGAAGCTTTTACAAGACTATTTAATCAGTAATGTCTGCTTTAGTGGGAATTATAAAATGTTGAAAATTAGTGGTATTCGCCTTTTAATGTATGTTTTGTAATACTAATCAAAATCAACAAAGTAACTTGTAACTTAAGTTTTCAAATAATCACAGTGCAGTGAAAAGCACTATTTGCCTCTGAGATGTAGTGGAGTAGAGTAAAAAGTACCTCAACATTGTATACTTAAGTACTTTCCACCACTGCAGCTTGACCTCCCATATAAAATGTACGAATTGAAAGGTGAGCGAACAGTAAGTGTAGCCAACAGACTGCATGGTGTCCAAGCTGGTGCTGTGGTTCTGGGCAAGCAGCGCTGCCAGCTGATGTGCTCCCATGCCAGGAAACTCTCACATTTCTCCTGGCCAGCGATGTTTACGATGCATTTAGTATTATGACCTTTCACAAATATCCTTTCTGGCTACTCTGTGTGTACCGGTATATGAGAGAGTGTGTGTGTGTGTGTGTGTGTGTGTGTGTGTGTGTGTGTGTGTGTGTGTGTGTTAAGGCTGTCCCCGAACATTCGGGGTTCGAACCTTCACTCGTTAGGTGTTGGCACTCGGATCCTAATTAATGGGCTTGAACCATTTTCTTTTTTAAACTCGAAAATATGTCTCTTGAGAATGCGATATGCATAATAAGAGTTCTATGTTCATGTTGTGTTTACATGTTTTTAGATGTTCTTAATAATCAGGGGGGCACACAACCGATGCGCCAGTGGGCATATGTCGTCAAAATGTTTTCTGCGCGTAGATCAAAGGCATGCAATGCAAGGCGCCCCGCCAAGGTACAGCCTGTGTGTGTGTGTGTGTGTGTGTGTGTGTGTGTGTGTGTGTGTGTGTGTGTGTGTGTGTGTGTGTGTGTGTGTGTGTGTGTGTGTGTGTGTGTGTGTGTGTGTGTGTGTGTGTGTGTGTGTGTGTGTGTGTGTGTGTGTGTGTGTGTGTGTGTGTGTGTGTGTGTGTGTGTGTGTGTGTGTGTGTGTGTGTGTGTGTGTGTGTGCGCGTGTGTGTGTGCGCGCGTGCCTGCGTTAGCGAGAGACAGAACAATGTCAACAGAAGTGTGTCAGGGAGAGCACCAATGTTTATACACTGGTTTGTTTGCATTTATATGTTTGTGTGTATGTGAATCTGCGTATGTGTTGCTGTCCGTGTATTTTATGTATGAGTGGTTCTGTCTAAAAATAGGTGCGTGTGTGTCTGTGTGATCATTAGCAGTCATGTGCTGAGCAGGCTGTAGCCAAGAATAATAATGGAATCACAATAGGTGCCAGTGGATGTGGACAGAGGACAGAGGACACCAGAGACAAGGACATACATTACATTATGCCCAGGACTGGAAGTTATGTCTTTAACTACTGTCTAACACTGCCCCCTTGTGGTATTACATTGAGATCATTAAAACCAGTGGTTCTCATTGATTGATTGATTGAAATATTTATTAACAGTTTGCAGAATTACAGTACATTTCAAGCACAACTCAATTCAAAGACTGTTAACTGTGAGTGGACGACCCAATAAAGCATTACACTTGTTTACAAGAGGGTCCACCTTCATCAAAACATTTAGAGACATACAAATAGACACTTCAATATAGCCAAAGAACAGAATGGGAGGTAAAAGAGCCAGTTTCGAATTGCAGCCGTCCGTAGGAGTCAAGGGATTCGTATGTCTTAATGACTGTTGGTAGGGCATTCCACATTTTGGTTGCATAGGAGTGAAAAGAATGTAGTCCCTTGTTTGTGCCGAATCTTGGTTGCACATGGTTTGTTGCACTCCCTCTGGTGTTGACAGTAGGTAAAGACATAGGTAAAGACATGCAGTCTATTTATGACATAGGTAAAGACATGCAGTCTATTTATGACATAGGTAAAGACATGCAGTATTTATGAGCAGGCTACATTAAAACAGGCTCAAAACATCGTCAGTGATGTTACCCATGTTTTAAATGGCGAGTTTGTACTTCTGCCCTCTGGGAGAAGATACAAAGAACCAAAGTGGAAGTACATCAGATTAAAAAAATCGTTTGTACCAGCATCAACTAAGATGTTGAACGAGGCTCTGAAACAGCAGTAACTGTGTGAGGCTAGATTATCCTACTATGTTGTGTCTTCCTCTGTAATGTGTTTTTGTCTGTCATTGATGTTTTATGTGTGGCTGTAGCTGGGATGAAAGCCCAAGACAAATTTCCCTTGTGGACAATAAAGTTTACCTTGACCGTGACCTTGTGGGTGTGGACTTAACTCAAATATTGACACGCTTGACATGAAAATCCTATTTGGCCACAGACACCCATCAGGCAATATTTTCAGAGATAAGTTGTTGATACGTTTTTTTTTAATCTGTAGGTATTTCACACACATTGGGCTTCTCAATATAATTTGCGTCAAATTGACTTCCAATTTGCAAACATTTAAGAGTTTAGCAAATTCTTGGCTAATGGAAAAGATATTTTTTTTATTTGGTATTTGGCATTGTAAGCTTGTAGATTGGCTATTTTTGAATAGCTGAGGCATAAAATAGGTTTAAAATAGCAACAAAATTTGACAAATTTAACTGGGGACCCCCTGGACCCCTGGGAGTCCCCAGACCCCACTTTAAGAATCACTGGTGTGTAATACATGTACACCTTTAGGCATTAGGCACAACCCACAACACCAGAGCTAGCTCAACAAACCATGTGCAACCCAGATTCCACACAAACAAGGGGCTAAATTAATTTCGCTCCTATGCCACCAGAATGTGGAACGCCCTACCAACAGCCATTAAGACATGCAAATCTCTTGACTCCTTCAAAAGCGCTCTCAAAGGGCACTCTACGGACGGCTGCAATTCAAAACTGGCCCCCACCCCCTTAACCCCCTTTGTGTTTATGTTACTTTTCCCTTTTTACCTCCTTACATGATTTCCTTTTTTTTTTATATAGAAGTGTATATTTGTACGTCTCTAAATGTTCTGATGAATTGAAAATGGTGGACCCAGTTGTAGACAAGTGTAATGCTTTATCAGTGTGTCGTCCACAGTAACAGTCTTTGTATTGAGTTGTGCTTTCATGTGAAATGTACCCATTCTGCAAACTGTTAATACATATTTAAATCAATCAATCAATTAGCAGTTATCCAGAGCAATTTTCAAAGTGCAAGATTGGAATAAACTACTAAGCATAATGTCATTAGTAAATAGGCATATTTTCCAACAAAATGTATATTTTTCACCAAGAGTTGATGTTTAAAATCTTAGTTTTAGTACATATGTTAACATGGTGAAATAATGAAAGCAGAGATTATCGAGGGCTTGATTTCTGGGGCATTTTAAACACAAGGGATTACGCATTTTGTTTATGACCTTTCACAAATATATTTTCTGGCTGCCCAGCTGTGTGTGTGTGTGTGTGTGTGTGTGTGTGTGTGTGTGTGTGTGTGTGTGTGTGTGTGTGTGTGTGTGTGTGTGTGTGTGTGTGTGTGTGTGTGTGTGTGTGTGTGTGTGTGTGTGTGTGTGCGTGTGCGTGTGCGTGTGTGTGAGCGTGCGTGCGTCTTCCTTGTTTGGTTTGTGATGAAGCAATTTAGGGAACAATCCTCAAGGGGGTGCCATCTACTAATCTCAGAGAGCTTGCCTATAGCAGTCGAAATGTATTTGTAAAGTATTGACAAAATGTCATAAATAAATGTTCTAAAGTCTGTGCAGTGCACACACTGATCGTGATTTATCTTCTCAGAGTTTAAATGGTGCTTAATAGGTTGGATTATTATGGAGGATGTTTATGTTTGTTCCATAATGTCATACGTAGAGTACCTGTAATGGGCTAGTAGAATACAGTGTAGATTACCACAAAGATTACAGTGCATGAACGGACAGAGCTTTTGCTAATTCTCCCTGGCCATCCCAACATCAATCCTGGCTCTACAAAACTAGGCCATGTTGAATGATCTGTGGATCTGTGGATCCTTTAGCCATCACTAACTCTTGACGTTACCTCTGCGGAGTGGAGGGAATTGGGGGGGACACGCTGGAATGTGTTGCTAATTGGGGTCCAAGATAGATGTACACTAGTGCAGGAAATCTATTCCGGTGGCTAATGATCTAGTTAGTTCTTAATTATTTGTTGATGATAAATCGGGGTCTATCTGGGTGACGCAATGTAGTTTACTTCCAGCTGTGGGAGCCGAAGACAATAGAATAATTGAAGTGAGAGAGAGGCTCACTCAGATGTGTTCTTCTAACTGAATGAAATTATATTATTTTATTTGTATTTTGTGCCATATTTAATCCAATTCCAGCTGAACTCATGAATCTTAAAGCTCAGACCCCGCCCGCCTTTTGTCCTCCCTCGTCCTTCCTCGCCACTGGTCACTGTCTCTCTCTCTCTCTCTCTCTCTCTCTCTCTCCCAAAACCAAAACATTCCCCTTTCCCCCCGTTGCCCTGGCAACAGACAGACACCTAGACCGTGGGCTGGTCTCCCTGGAGACGTGTCAGACGAAGGGGCTTCCTGTCTGCGCCGTCCGGGGCGTGGGATCCATACGAGATGAGCTCCTCTCCGCTCCACCTGGGGAAACGACCGCTGTGATGTGATTAAATCACAGGCGGCCGCCGTAGCGCCACGCTGCGCCACGGGCATTATCTGCTGCTATCTCTGTGTCTGTTTAGCGCAAGGATCTTAAAGGGATACTTCACCCTTTTTTTTCCGATTACTCACCCCATGGAGACTTGAATTCATGGATATTTTTGATAATTTGATGACCAGCAGTGGTTCCCTATGGAGACAAAAACAGTCTTCGTTGTGTCCCCATAGGGAGTGTAGCAGTGTAAATCTTTTGAGCAGATTTTGATTCAGTCTTAAGGTCCTTAGTGCGACGTTTGTTTTCGCACAAATTATTTGCTTTTTTAAAAACCTATTGAAGTCAATGCAAGCACTTGTGTGCTTAGTGCTAGCAGCAGCAAGCACACAAACTTTGGTCAACTCAACTGTCATTGCAGGGGTGAGTGGCTGACTGACTGTGGATCCCAAATGACTCTGGACCACGCACAATGAGATCTTTTTTTAAATCCTTGAATGGATGGAGTATGAAATATCTGAAAGACCTGCTTCGTCTATACAGATACTGTGTACCGATTTGCGCGATGTTTGGACAAAATCTGTAGGTGTATTGTGAAAAGAAATGTTTTGCCATGATCGGCCTCTTTGTGGCACTATAACATACCCAATTGAAAGATTTGGGGCAGAAGTTCAGCTCTGCCATCCATTAGCTGTTCACAGACGGACAGACGGACGGACGGACAGGGTTCAAAACATAATCTCTCTCCCCATGCCTTCAGCCTGGTGGAGACAAATATATACATGTTTATTGAATAGTATTAAAAAAAATCAATGTTCTAATCAATAATCAAATCGAAAATTGATGTTATGTCACCTTCCTATAGTTGAAACACAAAGACGCAAAATGAAGTCATGCATGCTCCTTTAATAACGTTATGAGCCCCAAGGTCTGTGTCAAATCCTCGGCAGGGCGGCCCACATGTCTATAGCACTCTTGAGGAGTGCTTAACTAATACCAGTGGTGGAAAGTAACTAAGTACATTTACTTAAGTACTGTACTTAAGTAAAGAGTACTGTAATTCTGAGGTATTTGTACTTTACTTGAGTATTTCCAATTTCCAATACTTTAATTCTACTTCACTACATCTCGGATCCAAATATTGTAATACTACATTTATTTGAAAACTTTAGTTACTTTGTAGATATTGATTATTATTACAAAACAACAATTCAGTGCTATATACATTTCGGCCGTTTGAAAATAGCCGATCTAAGCTCACAAGATCGGCTATTTTCAAATAACTTTGAAAACTTGAAATGCAACATTTTGCATAATCTTTGCTTTTATTTTTGTCCCTTTTAAGTACATTTTTACACCAATACTTTTGCACTTTTACTCAAGTAAATTTAGAGTATGTCTACATTGCAGTATTGATAAAAAAATAGTACTTTTTGACTAAAATATTGACTAAAATACTCTGACAACTAGATTATTAACACATCGTTGGCTTGTAAATCCAAAGCCATTGTCGGCAAGCGACACCGCCGCGCGACACCGTCTGAATGAAGCTCCGGTCCAGTCCTCTCTCTATAGTCTGACATATTGATCACCCTCCTTTTGGAGAGCTGCTTCACTAATTAGACCTCATGCGGAGACGAGCCACGGGGGCGGGCCTGGACAGGACCAGTGACCCAGCTGTTAGAGCAACATTATCCCTCTGTCATTACCCGCTCTCTGCCAGCTGGGTGAATGGCCTTTCTGTCATACACAGAGAGAGGGCGAGAGAGAGACAGAGAGAGAGAGATAGACCCCCCCCCCCCACCAACACCACCACAAAATAATAATAATAATAATAAAAAGAAAATTGATGTGACAGAAAAGGAAATCTTCAACCGGGGCAAAACCTCCGTAACGAGCTTTCATTGTTATTCCTAAGGGTGTAGCACCTGAGGGCAGTACACACACACACACACACACACACACACACACACACACACACACACACACACACACACACACACACACGCGAGAGTGAGAGTGTGCAATCTTTGTCTTCTTCAGTGACAGGGTAACCACCATTATATAGACACACCTGTACTACTGCTAATCAGACACTGCCTAATATACACACACAATATCCGAATTTCAGATTTGTAACATAAAGAACATTAAAAAAGAGACACTCTTTGATCTGTCTACACCAAAGCTATTCAAAGCACCCCTGCAGTTGCTATGGTATCCTCTTCGATAACGTTGCCGTGGCAACGATGTTTCCCGGGGCGCGACAAGGAAGTGGTTTCGCTGGATGTCAACAACATGGACACACGCACACACACACACACACACACACACACACACACATACACACACACACGTGCGCACAAGTACGACACACACATTCATTACATTACTCTATTTATAGTATGCATGTAGTTGTCGTAACATACATAATCCATAGGGGAATACACTGATTTGAGTGCTATATTTCACTGCACTGTATTATTGCAGCCTCAATGGTTTGCTGCTCGTTCAATGTTGTTGTTGTTGTTGTTTTGGCAGCGTCTCGGTCACATTTTGCCCCCATGGCCTGATGGGTTTCAAAAACATGGGTTTAAAAACACGTAGGTTGTTCACATCCAGTCCTTCGCTTGTGCTGGACATCAGAAACACAACGTTTAGGCCTTCATCAGGTGACATAGTCAGTTAACAATGACAGCCTCCCCTTAGTCCCCTATATGGCAAACTAACTGGCTTGAGCTTACAGTACTGTATGTTACATATTTGTTTTATAAATATTTAAAGATTTTAAAGATTTATTTTAAAGATTTTCAAGGATTTACACTTTTTTATTTAACTTTTTTTTTTAACTGAAAGTGTGGGAGCAATGAACCCACAGTATACATGGAAATAGTAATGGACATGAGCAAAAATAGAAATTGTAATAATAATTCCTCAGCCGCTCTCTAGATTTATATAGGGGTCCTGTAGTGTACACCGTGCAGCTTCACGGCCAGATACTTTCAACCATCTAACATGCCCCTGTGGTCTTTCGTATGTTGGGCCAAACCAGCAGAGCGGAATGGTTCGATTCCTTTCGAGCCTGCCAACCTGGCCAGCGGAGCACACAAGGGGGTGCCTACAAATGTAGGCAGGTGTTTTTCACAGACGGGTCCAGTCTATAAGTGGACTGCCATTGTGTATGAGTGTGTCTGAATGGGGCTCTACAAACCTGTGCAGCATTAGAGGCTGATTAGAGGCTGAGTGCTGAGTCGACTCGGTCAGTGGTGTCCGACAATAATTGGCTGTGTTTGGGAGGTTAAGCTGGGTGGGTGGGGGGGGATGGGGGGGGACGTTGTCATTGCACATACTCCCATGGGCTCCCATGGGCGGCCAGCGGGGAACGTATGTGGAGTAGCCTGATGGAGGTGCCATGTCCTCGCTGTCAGGTGAGCCGTTAGGGTACAACAGCAGTGGCAATCAGTGGGAGGAAATTCATTGGCATTAGGACTAAATTGGCCTAAATAGCATAGTTGTGGTGCCAGGACAAGAACCCCTTTTTGTAAAAAATCAAGAAGATGAAAGATTATTATGTATTTCTGTATGCAGCGGCAGAGGGCCTACTCTATAGCCTCGAGATCAACGAGGCACCAGTGGAGAGGGTTCAAGTACTGTACCTCACAGTGCAGATCAGTTCACTGAGTGCTTGTCGTGGACAACGCACACTGTCAGACGTGAGGAAAGCTATAGGCAGCTCCTGTACAACCCTAGACAGCTGAGGCAATTCAAAGTCTCACAGAAGATCCTAAAATCCTTTCCATTCCTACTCTGCTACCACTATACTCACTCACAAGTTACAACTGAGCACACGCTGTATTTTGTTTGTTTGCCTGTGCCAAGTACAGTAGCTGAATGAGCACACTCTGTCTCTTCCTCTGACTAGCCTCCCTCTCTGCCTGAGTTCTACCTCCTCCCTTCAGCTCATAAAATATTCAGAGATGGTTGGCACTCAGCCACATGGCCTTTCTCTACCAGTCGGTCAGTCAGTCAGCCAGTCAGCCAGTCAGCCAGTCTGCCAGCAGGGCAGTCAGCCAATTAGGACAGGCAGTTTTCCGTCCAGGAAGGCGTTCAGCGAGCCAGTCATAGAGGCATCTGATCTGTCAGCCAGCCAGTCGGTAAAGCTACAAGTAGAGTTAGCCTCGGAAACCCAGACGTTTTTATTTCCAGGGAGAAAGAAAAAGTCTGGGTCCGAGTCCACTTCAATTTGGCATAGGGTAGCGCAGACGTCGATCACTCTCTGCTGATTTCTGATCGTCTGCACCTTTGTTAAATTGACGCACACACACACTCCTCTCTCTCTCTCTCTGTCGCTCTAATTAATTAGTCTCATGTCCAGCAGCTGCGCACAGTTTCCCCCGGCGGATCCTGCCGGGAGCAGCCTATGCCATAGAATGCATAGGTGAGTTCCAGGCTACAAGTAGAGATGCTCCGATCAAGTTTTAGGGGCCGATACGATCACCGATTTCTTCTTATTGATCGGCCGATACAGATTTTTTAAATATATTTTTTAATATATTATTATTTTTAAATTTTTACTGTCAACCCACGGTCATTTTCATATAGATAGTTGCTTGGAACTCTGCAACCTGCAAGGCTCTGCATGCCACAGTACAGCTGCTGACTGTTGCTGCTGCGGTAGAGTTTTTTAAACTCATTGGAATGTATGTTTTAGCGAGGTGAACCTGAAACAACAAACGCCAATGGAAAGATACAAGTTGGAGTCGGCGAAAATGTACTCTTTCTGTGTGCGGCGAGAGGAGAGAATGCATGCTAATGCGTTCTCGCCTTCTCGGAGCCGCCGAGGCCTGCGAGAGCTGTGACACATTGTTTTAGAAGTAAACTGCGCAGCTTTTAGCTTTTTTGATCGGACTTGCGATCAATCGGATCGGTCATCGGACGGCCACCGATCGATCGGAGCATCTCTATAGCTACAAGCTCACGCTGTGATGCGTTTTTTTGTCCAGTGTGAGACACTGGTATGACAATAAAGTGCAATTCAGGTATAAGCCACTATCCCAGGCCAGCTATTTAGTTAGCCAGTTCTGGACACAGCAGAGGTCAAGGGAGTTTTGAGGCCAAACGGATCAACTGACTTTAGGCATAATGGAGCCTGATAGAGGAGTCTGTGAGTTCTATGCAGCTGATACATGATCCGCTATACATAGAACTCACTGATAACAAGCACTGTTTGGAGGAGTAGATATGATATGATACACATTCACTGCTACCTCATCACTCTCCTCTAATCGTGTCTTTCTTTCTCATTCACTTCCACTACTCCGTTGTTTTCAGAGTCAGAAAACAACTGAACGGTGGAAGACAGTGAATGCTACACAGTAATTGTGTTGCACTCTTTCTGTCTCTCTCTATCTGTCTGTCGCTACTCTTCGTCTCTGTTGGGTGGAAACCTCATATGTTCAAAACTGTCACTGTACACAAAACAAACACAAAAAGCTTAAATATGGAGATGAGAGGTTTCTTGGCTTTCCTCCCGACGTCAACGTATTGCTCCGGTCTGGACAGCGTGACTTGTGGAGCTGGATGTGTCTGGATGTTGTGACAGACATGTCGACAACAGCATCGCTCAAACTTATAGGCCCAGCGCTGCTGAGGGGCTGTGGAGCAGCACACTACTAAATCACTTTGATTGGGGCTGCAGACCCATTGTTACTCCAGGGGACGGACCGTGTTTAGTGGGTCAGTCGAATTCAGGAGTTCCTTTTGTGTGTGTGTGTGTGTGTGTGTGTGTGGCCGTGTGGCCGTGTGTGTGCGTGCGCATACAGGCAGCTTCCCATGGGAGGTTGTCAGGTCAGGTCAATGTCAGTTTGGCCTGTGCTGTGCGCGCGTGTGTGCATGTGTGCGTGCGTGTGTACGTGCACGTTGTGAATCAGGGGGTGTGTGTGTAATAGTTTACACACAGGTCATAAAGTGAAGAATGCTCTTTGTGTGTGTGTGTGTGTGTGTGTGTGTGTGTGTGTGTGTGTGTGTGTGTGTGTGTGTGTGTGTGTGTGTGTGTGTGTGTGTGTGTGTGTGTGTGTGTGTGTGTGTGTGTGTGTGTGTGTGTGTGTGTGTGTGTGTGTGTGCGCGCGCGTGTGTGTGTGTGCATTAATGAAATGGGAGCTTGTT
>NC_137881.1:27251556-27354272 GCF_963924005.1 Protomyctophum bolini | reverse complement strand
ATCTTTCCACTATCAGAGACGGATTTTGCTTTTGAAGTACAATTTCAAAGTGGTTAGTCTACGCATTTATGATTATTATCATTTTTATACTGCCTCATCTTAAACTAAACTTTGTTAAGTAACTCAAACTCAACTTGTATGACGTTTGTGACATAGACAGATGTAAACCTGGTACAGGTGCACCGGGAGCTCTGCTAATGAGTAGAATTAACAGAATAAGACCTGAGACCAGATTCTAAATGTCACTTGCACTGATGCTCAACTTGTTCATGTTAAGAATTATCCAAATTTGGCCACGGACCCCCATCTGAAAATATGTTGTTTCAGGGACCCCCCCAGAAGCAAAAAGAGTTCAAAACGTTTACGGTGAAAGAATATATATTCAAAGATATGCACACATTTTTACGACTTCAAAAAAAAGGCAGATCTAGAAGAATCAACTGTATTTGTCATTTTCCCATGTATATACATAAAGAACATGAAATACCGTTTCCCCTCTCTTATTGGCAGTGCAACATAAAACGTAGAACCTATTTAAGAAACTAAAAACTATAAACACAACATGGACAAACATTTAAAAAAGAGCCCCATGCAGTATGTATGTATGTATGATGACGGGCAATTCATATAGAAAGTTAAAAGTTACCAACACCACGCACAGCCTATGGATAAAGAAAGTGCAAGCTTGTACTGTAGGTCTGCTATTTTTCAACAGCTAAAGTTTAAAAATGATGGTTAACGTGGTTCAAAGCTATGAGGAGACACGGAAGCGTCCTCAGGTCTAGATGGGTTAACATAGACACTTTGATGAGCCTCTGCTTATGTAGAGGCTGTTTTGGGCGGACTGTATGAGTGTGACAGCTAGACACCTCTCCTCCTCCTCTCCTCTCCTCCATCTGCCACTGGCTCCTCACAGCAGGCAGGGGCCAATGCACACAGGTGGCCCCTTGGCATGGAGAACAAACTGTGCCAAATCAGGACCTTTTGGACACACACGCACGCACACACTCACACGCACTTGTCATCTTTGGCAGCTGATGTGATTGCATGAGCTCCTGAGAGATAGGCAAATGCATGTCCATGGTCCAATTATCTTCTTCGCGTTCTCAGTCGTTCACACAGTCAACACATTATTGTTCACTGCACAAGTGTTTTACACTCTCGGGAGTTTCGTTAACACTCCAGATTTGACAGTGAATTATTTCTGGTGAAATCCATCCAATTGAGTCTTGAGCACTCGTTCTGATTGTTACGCCGAACATCTGGTGGTCAAAATGCTGGTCCCTGTAGAAATGAAGCTGGTCCACTGTTTGCTCTGACACTGAACCGACAGCTTCCCGTCTGTCACCTTTAGTGCCTTAAACTGTATCTAGCAAGATGTCATAAATCATCTAGATTCTGATACCCTGCTTACTCTTATTTTGGTATTATTTGTTATTCCTACTAGCTGTATCTCTTTTTCTGTATCTGTCCTGTGTTTCATATACAGTAGCCGGTAGGTAGTAGGTATAGGTAGGTAGAGTAGGTACGTAGGTAGGAAGGAATGTGGTAGGTAGGTAGGAAGGAAGGAAGGAATTTGGTAGGTATAGGTAGGTAGGTACGTAGGTAGGTAGGTAGGTAGGCAGGTAGTTATGTAGTGCTAGATAGGTACTGTAAGTAGGTAGGTAGGTAGTTATGTACAGTAGTGCTATGTATAGGTAAGTAGGTAGGAATGTGGTTTGTAAGTAGGTAGGCGGCTGTCTATCTGTCTGTCTCTTTCAGTGAATCTCTTCTGTTGCCTCACTTTTCGCACACGCTTTGCGAACTTGTGCGAATGTGTGTGAAGTCGCTGAGCCAGAAATAAAGCTCACACCACCAGACACACAGTGTGGGGTGCTGGAATCCGGAAATGCCAAATGCCAAACGGAGATCAGACGGGGGAGTGAGAGAGGAAGAGAGAGAACTGTGCATATAGAAGAGAGAGAATCAAGGGAATGCAGGCCATCTAGCTTGGAAAACAGACACATCTGCCGTTGCAAAAAAAAAGGGAAATTGCCCGTGGCACTTGGCAGATGCAGTGATATATTAGTCTGGCCATGCCAAGGCATTTCTCTTCTCATTTTGGTCTGTGAGTTAATTCTCTAGGTTCTAAAGAAGGAACTTGCAGACCCAAATAAGGATAGCAACAATCTTCAACCTGACGTCCTTATTTTGGGCATGTCATTATACTATTAGCCTCGGAAACCCAGACGTTTTTTATTTCCCGGGAGAAAATAAAAGTCTGGGTCCGCCCGCGTCCACTTCAATTTGGCATAGAGTAGCGCAAACGTCGATCACTCTCTGCTGATTTCTGATCGTCTGCACCTTTGTTAAATTGACGCACACCCGTACACACATGCCATAGAAAGCATAGGTGAGTTCCAGGCTATTATACTACGTATGTACTCCAGGTGACATTATTGTGTTGGGGGGGAGGCATTTTGGAGAGTCCAATATATAGATATTTAGAACGAACTAGTCCATATACTGTATCGTTTGTGGTCATATTATCATCTCTGTCGGGTGGAAACCTCATATGTCCAACACTGTTGCTTATGAGGATTCAAATTCCAAAAGAGCTAAAGTACCAGTAGCACATCTCCAAGCTCAAAACGCAGCGCTTTGCGCACCGCGTTTCCAGCTTGTGCATCTGCTACTTTTGCTGCTTTTGTCCGTGGTATGTTCAAGTAGTATAGGGCGTTAATGTACAAAAGAAAACATGGCACAGTTGGTATAGCACTGTCGCGCGGCCTGGGTTCGATTCCCACTGCGTACCTGTGGGCACCGGGGGCGTGTTCTCTCCTCCACTCTCCAGTGCCCATAACCCATTTTGATCTGAGATAAAAATGTCTTCTACATCCTGACAGTTTTCTGAAAAAGCTATGTTTATATGTCAGCCGTTCCCTTCCCGTGTCCCCTATAGGGTAGATACCCCGCACAGAAAACATGCAGTAATCCTGGTCTCTATACTACCTCCCCATGGCCAGCCGGGCCGCCTGATGGAGGGGAAAGGAAGGAACTGGTTGGAATCACGTGTTCTTTCCACGTGCTATACGTCCAAACGGGGAAACTCCCCCCCCTATCAGGTGAAAAGAAACGGCTTGGGACTCCTCATGCATGGAAGGAAGCATGGGGTGAGTCCGTTTGCTCTCCCCAGGTTGGCAGAGGGAGTGTATAGCGCCCAGCATTATATTAGATTTGACAATTGGCACTGGGTGAAAAAATGGTTTACAAAAATCATGGGATAAAAAATAAAAAAATAAATGTAGTAAAAAAAAAAAACAGACGTTTAGAATTCGGAGATAACAGGCTATGTGACGTGCGAGTGAAGGCTGAGCTGAGGAGGAATCAACATTCATGGCATGCTGTTTCAACCTGGGACCCCGGGAGCACATATAGCCAGGGGCCATCATTAACACACAGCCAATCACTGACTGACTGACTGTGTGTGTGTGTGTGTGTGTGTGTGTGTGTGTGTGTGTGGTGTGTGTGTGTGTGTGTGTGTGTGTGTGTGTGTGTGTGTGTGTGTGTGTGTGTGTGTGTGTGTGTGTGTGTGTGTGTGTGTGTGTGTGTGTGTGTGTGTGTGTGTGAGCGCAAGAGAGAGAGAGAGAGAGGGAAAGAGAGAGACTATCTTTTAGGATCTATGATTGTGTGTGTGATTTTTGTGATTGCGTGTGAAGTTCTCAGTCCTGGCGACGGATTTCAGTCCTGAGGATTTCATAGGGGTTATTTAATGAGATCAGTGCAGATTTGCTAAAAGTAATTTTCAGGCTTTTTGGCTTTAAGCCCTATGAGTACTGGATGTGTCATTCAGTCAGATTGTGTGTGTGTGTGTGTGTGTGTGTGTGTGTGTGTCTGTGAGAATGGCACTACGGGACAACAAAGCCTTGTAGAGCAGACACGTTGCGAGTGTCTAAACGGCTCGGCCAGAGGTTGTTCCGGAACATTCAGATCAACTCCTCTGCTGTTGTGCTTCATCGTGTCCTGTGTGTTGTTTTGATACCTTATCAATATAAGGAGGGTGGGAGGGGGGGGGGGGGGAGGGGGGGGTTGTACTCCATTTAGCTCACGCCTCATCCCCATTGGCTGGTTGTGTAATTGCTCTCGTGAAAAGGGAGAGGCCAATAAACGCACATGCAACAGCGCACACATGAAGACACATGGGAGATGGTGTGTGTGTGTGTGTGTGTGTGTGTGCGCGTGTGCGTGCCGTGCGTGCGTGTGAGCGAGTAGCGATTTGGTTTAGCCAGTGAGCGTTTCCAGATAAACATTGGTGGCAGCTGCTGCCATGGTAACACCATTATGCTCCCCCCCGCCCCTGCCCCTCCCCTCCCCTCTCTTTACTCTCTCTCTCTCTCTTGCCCCTCCTCTCTCTCCCTCCCTCCAGTTCTCCATCTCTCCACCCTCTCTCTCTCTCTCTCTCTCTTTTGCCCCCTCCTCTCTCTCTCTCTCTCTCTGCCTCTCTTGTTCTACCACTCCCAGTTGCCTTGCCTCGGCCACTCACTCTCTCAGTGTGAAGCAGAGAGAGAGAGAGTCAGAGGTTGGGTGTCAACTCTGTGCTCTGCTCTCTGTGGTTTGAGTTCACTGGGAGAACACACACACACACACACGCGCGCGTGCAGTACACACACACACACTGGAGGACTGGAAGCGCAGCAGGGAGTCAGGGGGAAGATTTGGGGCAGAAAGAGGACTTTAAAGCGAGTGGTCGTCGTACAGAGGAGGGCACAGCGATGAGCGACGACAACCAGTACCGCATGGAGCCCGGGGACCGGCTCAACGGTGTGGGGCAACGCAGGAAGAGACCCAAGAAGGTACAGAGATACAGGGCTGTATGGGGGGTCTGTAGTATACACACCGGAGACACTTCTATGGGTGTGTGTGTGTGTCAGTGTGTGTGAGGGTGGGGATGTAGACTTGTGTGTATGTTCAGTGTGTCATCAGTCTAATATTCATATTGTTGCTGTCGGGCAGAAACCTCATAATCTCCATATTTCAACTTTTTGTGGGTTTTTGCTGAAGTGAAATGTAACAGTTTTGATTTTTGGACATCATGAGGTTTTCCATGATCCAACAGAGAGAGACATTTATCCAATTTAGACCTGAGACAGTTTTCTGAAAAGTCCTACTGTATGTTCCTATAGCAGTGGTGCTCAAACTGTTTCACGTCAAGGACCCCAACACATTAGGTCTATATATGAATTCGGCCGCCGACTATACCATCTGAAAATATGTTGTTCCAGTGAAGCCCAGAAGTAAATATTTGAGTTCAAAAACGTTCACTGTGAAAGAATATTACATTCAAAGATTTGCATTACATTTTCAAGTTTTTTTTCTCCAAAATAGCAGATCTACGAGTTCGAGTGCTGCGATAATATGAGCTTGTATAGATCTGCTATTTTTCAACAGATTAAAACTATATTAAAGTGGTTAAAAAGCTATATGAGATGACACGGATGCGTTCCTCTCCCCCTCGAGAGTGCCATGAATAAAAAATACACTTCCATGCAGAGAGTTATCCATTGATGCTCTGGATGTGACAGCTTCAGTGCACTGATCCCCCACTGGGATCATCCTGGAGGCGAGAAGATGCGTTGCCGGTTCCCCTCCCTGGAAAGGGGAGGGGAGGCTGGGGGGGGGGGGGTGGGACTGGTTGAAAAAAAAATCATCAGTGCTCATTTACACATTCTTTTGTAAGTCAAGAGAGTGTTGAGTGTGTGTGTGGAGTGGAACCAAATGGACCCGTATGAGGCTCTGAGTTACACATGGTTACATGGAGGATTGGACTGCGTGCAGATGGCTACAGTGCGTGCAGATGGCTGTGATGCTGCTGCTGCTGCTTGAACCTTGCTTCCACTCTGCAAGGTTCAATTAGAGGGAAATGGGGGATGTGTGTGTGTGTGTGTGTGTGTGTGTGTGTGTGTGTGTTTTCTTGTAAGGTTTCAGAAGATCTTCTGATTGAGAGGGAAGTGTGCCCTTTGTGCAGAGGTGTGTGTGTGTGTGTGTGTGTGTGTGTGTGTGTGTGTGTGTGTGCCTGTGTGTGAGCAATGGCACATGTGCCGTGTGTGTGTGTGTGTGTGTGTGTGTGTGTGTGTGTGTGTGTGAACAACAGACAGTACAGTACTTCACAGTCTACAAATTGGTCAAATATTTTTTCCTGTTGCAGTCCTTGGCTTGTATCTTTACACTGCTTCTCTCAGTCTCCTATTGCTCTCCCTCCCTTTCTCTCTCTCTCCTCTGTACCCCCCCCCCTCTCTCTCTCCTCTGTACCCCCCCCCTCTCTCTCTCCTCTGTACCCCCCCCCCCCTCTCTCTCTCCTCTGTACCCCCCCCCCCCCTCTCTCTCTCCTCTGTACCCCCCTCCCTCTCTCTCTCTCCTCTGTACCCCACCCCCCCCCCCTCTCTCTCTCTCCTCTGTACCCCCCTCCCTCTCTCTCTCTCCTCTGTACCCCACCCCCCCCCCCTCTCTCTCTCTCCTCTGTACCCCACCCCCCCCCCCTCTCTCTCTCTCCTCTGTACCCCCCCCCTCTCTCTACTTGCCCCCCGGGGAGCAGTTTGTTGGCTGCTCATCTCTCCATCTCTGCTGATTCCACGGGTACTTTCTTGTGTTGGATC
Source organism: Protomyctophum bolini (assembly GCF_963924005.1). Taxonomy (NCBI): domain Eukaryota; kingdom Metazoa; phylum Chordata; class Actinopteri; order Myctophiformes; family Myctophidae; genus Protomyctophum; species Protomyctophum bolini. The sequence continues at coordinate 27,347,640 of NC_137881.1, read as the reverse complement.
ACTCCTCAGCTGCACTCCTCTCTCTCTCTCTCTCTCTCTCTCTCTCTCTCTCTCTCTCTCTCTCTCTCTCTCTCATCATGTTGTTATTGTTACACCGCTAGTAGCAGAAGGCTACCGTCACACATGGACACTAAGGGTGGGTCTCTGCACTGCTCTTTGTGTGTGCGCGTGCGTGTGTGTGCGTGGTGTGTATGTGTGTGTGCAGTTGTGCACCTGTGTGTGTGTGTGTGTGTGTGTGTGTATGTCCTCATACACTCCCATGTGCGTGTCAGTGTCACTATAGCTGACAATTGTGACAAAAGAAGGAATTGCCAATAACATTGTATAGTCTTCCAAGTCATCTTTTGCCATCTGCAAAGTGTGTATACCGGTAGCTTATTGTTTTTACGCTGATTTCTCTCTCTCTCTCTTTCCTCTATCCTTTCATCTCCCTACATTCTTCCCTCCCTCCTTTCTTTCTCTCTCTCTCATCCTCTCCCTCTCTCTCCCTCCCTAGACCTACGTACACTGCATCCTTTTCTCTCTCACTACCATGTGTTCATTCACAGACAGAGGGTTCAAGGTTGGGTTTTGTTGTACGTCAGAGTAAAGGTCCTTTCAGACGGGGAGCGGATGGTGCAGCGCGCAGGTGTTGTCGCCTGGATTGACGACCAGGTCTGCTCATGAGGGGGCGCGCAACGTGTATCGTATAAAAGAACACAAAAGCTCAACAGAATCCGGGGTCTGGTCGCCCGCGGACACGTGCACGAAGCGAGCACGCGAGCGACAATTTAACGGGGCCGCGCCCGTGAAAGTGCGCTTGCGTATACTATTCGCCCCTCGACTTCTCCGCGCGTCCAAAATAAACGCCTCTCATTGAAAATGAATTACTATAGGCACGCCAGTGGCTTTCCGTCTGAAAAGGCCTTTTTTTTTCCTGTTGGGCACTTTGGCTCCCTTCAGACAATGCGGCTCTCTTAAGTGCTCCTTTCCATTCATCATGTATCTGTTACTGTCCCCCAGCTCCTTCCATCTCTGTACTGTAGCTCCCACTTTTTATACTGTAGCTCCCACTCTTTCTCTCTCCAGCTCTCTCTTCTTCTGCCTCTCTCTCTCTCTCTCTCTCTCACGTCCTCCCACTGACTCTCTCCCCCATCTCTCTCTCTCTCCCCCATCTCTCTCTCTCTCTCCCCCACCTCTCTCTCTCTCTCCCCCCCATCTCTCTCTCTCTCTCTCCTGTTCTCTCTCTTTCATCACTCTTTTCCTCCCCTCTGTCCCTCTCTATTTGACTCTCTTTTCTGCCCACCCTCTCTCTCTCTCTTTCTCTCATCACTTCTTCTCCCTCTCTCAAAAAGTGTCTTCACCCCCCCCCCCTCTCTCTCTCTCTCTCTCTCTCTCTCTCTCTCTCTCTCTCTCTCTCTCTCTCTCTCTCTCTCTCTCTCTCAATTCAATTCAATTCAAAGGAGCTTTGTTGGCATGAGAAAGTTTACATTGCCCAAGCGAAAGTGAACGAAGATAAAACAATGTATATGTACAAATAAATATTGAATATAAATAGGACTAAAATAAAGGTGTAATCCGAGTTGTGTTACATTAACGCTTTGAGTAATGCTATCTTGTGACACTATGAAAAGATTGTGCATTTTCTGTCAGAGATAGTGAGTTATACATCCATATAGGAGAAGTTAGCTCTCTCTCTCTCTTTCTCTCTCTCTCTTTCTCTCTCCATATAATCACCCAGGAAGCGGTGAATGCAACTGTATTACAAGCCTTGTTGGGAATCATCACATTTATAAGTAGAGGGATTAGTTCATCTCTCCCTTTTCTCAGAATGCCCTCATACTTTTACAGTAAGGACGAGAACGAGCAGAGGGGATACAAGGTCTGAGGAACAGAGAGACAGAACGGGCTTGTGTGTGCCGCATCTGCAGAACTCAATTCTTGGCCAAACCCAAAGTGAGCTTTTGGCAGCAGTGGGGGGGGCATGCAGTAAGAATCAATATTTGAATTATTGATACGGCCCCTCCTCCAGAAGATGTACACACAGTCACACACAGTCACAGTCACACACACAGATGGGCAGTTCCTTTTTTTCCCCCGAGAATAAATCACAGGTGCATGTCATGATGATGTGTCAGTCTCTCTAGTCATGACAGAACGAATGAGGTGGTCCTCTCTAATAGGGCTGCATGTCCTGTCTGTCCATTGGGCCGCCCACACACAGCATGGACACACACACAGTCGCATTTCAAATGGATTTGTTTGTTGTTTTTTTAAATTGCCTCTCATCGGAGTTGAGTTGAGGTCAGTGCAGTCAGCAGTGTGCTTTGGCGGGCTCATGTTGTTAATGCCTTGAGCACTTTAATCAGACCCCTTTCCCCCCTCCCTGGCCTTCCACAGGCACAGTTACCCCCCTGAACCAGGGGTTTTCAACTGATTGTGAACCAGGGACCACCCCCCCTGACTAAAGACTCAACCTGGGGACCACTGTTGTGTTGTGTTGTGTTGGCAGCGGATATGGGCTAACGTTGGTGCTTTAGCACTAATCTTATTAAACTCACGCAACTGATATGTTTGAATCTTACGTATGAGTGAGCAGCAGACACATGTGATTATGCGGGCACATTTCCTAATAATGATGATGACCCAATGATGCAATTTGGTATACATTTCCTGTCTTGATATATTGATTTGTATCTTATGTACGTATGGGTGAGCAGACACATGTGATTATGCGGGCACATTTCCTAATATTGATGACCCAATGAGGCAATTTGGTACATTTCCCCTTCCCACTCGAGTACATTTTTTTCCATCACTGTATAAAGACAATATCCATCGTCATACTGTACCATTTCAGCCAATACTTACTGATTTCATTGATCCATACACAGAGAAGGGGCCATTTTTTATACTAATAACACTCAGGATTTCACAGCGTGTGTGTCTACTGTCTCCCTCAAGGTGAGGAAGACGGCAGCGATGATGATGATGATGAAGATGAGGGTTTCACTTTCTGTTGAGTGTGCAGGGAGGTTTCAGGTTTGTGTACAGTGAGGACCGGTCCAGAATTAGCCCGGCGGTCAGGGTTTATGTTCTCAGTGGACATAGAAGTAATGAAGACATTATGACTCATGGGATGTTCAGGTTCATCGTTTTGTGCCCGCGTGACTCGGCTGTTTTGTTCTTTCACATTATAGCGCCTTTAAGAAGAAAGCGAGGGCAAGCAACCGGTTGAATAGTTCCATGTAGTGATGTAACTACGGTGCACGGTTCTGGAAGGTATACACTGAAGGAATAAATACCAGCACTCACGTTATCCGTTTTATTTCAGTTTTCCCCAGCAGGTGTAACTACAGACAGACGGACGTTTCGGCCAGGTGGCCTTCTTCAACTTTAATCACTTAAAGATGAAATATTAAAGAGATTAAAGTTGAAGAAGGCCAACACCTGACCTGACCTGGTGGAGACCTGTGCACCGAGGTGCACTTTTTCTAGTATTTATATGGCTTTTGGGCACCAGTGTCGAGAGCCAAAAATATTAGATTTTAGCGATGCACCAAATATTCGGCCACCAAAACTATTCGGCCGAATAGTGGCAAAAAATGCATAGGCCTATTCGGTATTTGTTTTCGGTTGATTTTAGAACCGAAACCGATTAGTCAAAGAATCAGAGTTACCGTTCGTAACCTACGTTTCGTTGTGACGATGTGATCAAAACGCGGCTTCAAGCACGGCTCGCACACACATGTCTGTACGTTAACTAGCAACAAAGGTACGGCTATGACAGCAATGGCACAAAAACTGATAAACAAGAATGATTCACAGTCATAACTGCCAGGTGCAGCAAGCTCACTATGGTTTTTATCTCCCATTGGCTTAGAGGATACGGCTTCGGTTGCAGTGTTTAGAGTCAGACTATGGGTTTTTATCTTCCATTGGCTTAGAGGATACGGCTTCGGTTGCAGTGTTTAGAGTCAGACTATGGGTTTTTATCTCCCATTGGCTTAGAGGATACGGCTTCGGTTGCAGTGTTTAGAGTCAGACTATGGGTTTTTATCTCCCATTGGCTTAGCGGCGCTAGAGGCAGCCAATCATGAAAAGGTGTAAAAAAAATATTAGATATATTCATATTCGGCTATTCGTTTTCCTGTATTCGGTATTCGGTTTTGGCCCAGAATTTCCCATTCGGTGCATCCCTAGTAGATATACAAGCTCACAACTGTTGTGAGCTTAGATTGGCTATTTTCGACAAATTACAAATCAAGCCCAACAATTTATAGGCTATAATGGCAACTACTTGAAAATCTTCCTCGCATTACAGTTTAATCACTTAAACCCTACTTAGTTGACCCCATATTACCCCAGGAGTCTATGCAGTACGTCCCCTCCCTTTTCTCTTTAAACCAAATCTTTTCTCAGGGCATAACAGATCTACAAGCTCACAAACAACATGCCCAGAATAGGAACACTGGGGTTTAACCCATTCTGACCTGAGATCAGATTCATACGAGGTTTCCACTGGACACACACTGGTCTGATTAACCCATTCTGACCTGAGATCAGATCCTAAAAATGTCAGTCGTTCTTCGATTTTTTCAAAAATAGCAGACCTACAAGCTCGTAGCGCGCCACTCGGTGGCGCGCTATGAGCTTGTAGATCTGCTATTTTTCAATAGCTAAAGCATAACATGATGCTAACACCAAAATGGGTGCCCGGTCAGAATGGGTTAAGTGGTCAGCGTAACAGGAAATCGATCACTCAAAAACTGGACCATATTTAGCCGTTAAGGGGCTGAGACAGAGACGTCGTTGTAATTGAGGGACAGCCATCGACTGCCCTCGCAGAATTACTGAGCCACTGCCTTGCTGTCGGATGTGATTACTGATTAGAGAGGGAATAACTCTGGGGACAAACTGGCTGGAATCTACAGGTGTTTTCACTTGACTGATGAATGGGACTGACCAACATATGTCTCCACAATGATAGTGTAAAGGCCTTTTTACGCGGGAAGTGACTGACAGGCCTGGTAATTCATTTTCCTTGAGTGGTGAGCATGGCAGGTACGGCGGTGCGGGCAATCTGACAGGCGTACCTTATCAACAAGCTGGTGTGAGGCCGTGAAATTGCCGCATTCGTGCTGGTCTCATGCACACGTCTGCTCGCAGCCAGAGTTGAAATTTGCAGAACATCTTTATGTTCCTTTGCAATGCATAGCAATGAGTCTTCTCACATGAGGAGCATTGGAGTCAGGCATGAGTCGCTCCCCGTGTGGACTGGAAAGTCTGTTTTGTCCTCCTTTTAACCTGGGTAAGGTTATTCAGAAGTGTGATGTCCTTGTCCGTGTAGCATGTGATGATACAGTATACTTTGTTGAAGGAAGAGCATTTGTGTTCAGAGAGCTGGGTAATTGAAGATAATGCTGTAAATAGATACATTGTAAAATAATAAAGTTTAGTTCAAAGCACAGGTACAGGTCAGGTCAGGTCACGTCAGGTCTGTCTGTCTGTCTGTCTGTCTGTCTGTCTGTCTGTCTGTCTGTCTGTCTGTCTGTCTGTCTGTCTGTTTCTCTCTCTCTCTCTGATGGTATAACACACACAGTTTAAACGTTGTGCCTCAAAATAAAAAGGAGAGACATTAGTGAACCACTATCACAGCCAGAGCCACCTCCACACCCCCCGACATGCCGTGGGGCGTGTCTGTTCCCTGGATGGTCGTAACTTCCTGCGTGACCCTGTGTGTATGTGTGTGTGTGTGTGTTGAGGATTGGCGTGCGAGGGGGAGGATGAAGGGTAGGCTTGAGGTGAGGAGGAAAGGTGATAGATGCTTGAGTTAAACATGAAATAAATTGCTTTGCTGTGGTGCTTTTCCTCCGAGGAAATGATTGTTATTGATTATAGCAATAGCTCCTACTATATGGGGACAGAAATGGGGGGTTCTAATATTTTGGGGGGCCGTGTGTCTGTGTGCATAGATGCGTGCGTGTGCGTGTGTGTGTGTGTTTAATGTTATTGATATACGGTACCTCCTTTGTCTGAGAACTGAGAATTGAATTTCCTGGCGCCTGCCTCGCCCTGTTAGGCTGTTACCCTCTCGACAGACAGACAGACAGACTGTGTGTGTGTGTGTGTGTGTGTGTGTGTGTGTGTGTGTGTGTGTGTGTGTGTGTGTGTGTGTGTGTGTGTGTGTGTGTGCGTACGCGTGCACGTGAGTGTGTGCGTGATAGAATTTAAATACTATCAATCTGCCAGTGCTTCATTGAGTACCCAATGACCCCTGCCATCATAACAGACAGTAAATGGCGGAACCACTAGCACACAATGCGTTGCACTGTGACATGCATGTGAGCTTGTAGATCGGCAGTTTTTAGCGTTTCCGCCTCTTAGTGCACAGACCATAATGATCTTTGTGGGTTCAAATCCAATGAATCCAGTAAAAAGATTATGAAATTAAGCTAGAAACTGTGTGTGATTTTTTCCTGTGGCAGTTTATACATTCATGCATTCTTGTGAATACCAAATTTGACTGAGAGACTGCCATTGGATTTTTTCATGTCATATTGGTTGTTCAGTTTGACCCACCAGTTTTGGAGATATGGCGTATATAGAGTAACAGGCTTGAAAGGCTCACTTCTGTGGTCTCTAACATTACACCTAGCTACATGTTTAAGAATTTATTTCATATTATTTACATGTTGATTTCAGCTCTGACACTTATTTCCGACATTCTCTAGTCTAGTATGTGAAGAGTCTGCCTGTGCAATTAACTCAACTCCTCTGGTGAAAAGCTGGAATTTGCGCAATGGCAGCCTCTCAGTCACATTGATTAGGTCAACATTAGCATCCACATTCTTCTTTCTTCTTTACACAGTCCTTTGCATTATTATTGAACTTTTAAGCTGCACGGGTTGGGTAGTAGATGGCAGACAAGGCAGTTCTGCATCGTATGGTCCTCTTCTCCACATTCGCACATGGTTGGGACGGTTTTGTAGCCCCATCTGGTCAAGAATCCACATTATGCTGCATGATTGTATGGCTATAGTGTTGTTGACAAACTGTACTTCGAGCTAGCTCTGTGTTACGCTAAAGAGTTAGCGCTGCATGGTGCCTCCCTGTCACACGCAGTCATCTCAGTTCCTGCTGACAGGTCACTGTTGATACATTATTGATGCGAGGATCTATCCATTAGTGATTGCCCGGGGACTCGCTGGATCAATGCAGCTTCTCCACTTTAGATGATGCAAGGTGTTCTGACTCGGCTCTGTGCTGTTTGGCTTCACTGTGAAGTTCACACCACTCCGGACTACAACTGTGAAACACCCACCACAACACATCCGTCCAGACTCAAACCTGCATGTTAGGTCACAGTCACGTTTATTCATCATTGCCTGATCGCAATTGTTTGAGCTTCTCAAACTCTTTTCATGTAATTTGTCCCTGTTTACAAAGCCTAAAGGACAAAGAAAATACATTATTGTATTCAAATGTCCTGCATTTTTATTTTTTTCCGTTACATTTTTATCCCACAATTTTGTAACCCATTTTTCACCCCTGTGTCAATTATCTAATGTGATCCAACCTAGTCCCCATATACTGTATGGGGGACATGGGGAGAGCAACGGACTTGAACTCATGCTTCCTTCATGCCCGAGTGTCCAAGTTGCTCCTTTACCGTCTGCCATTTTCAAAAGAGTTTTATACATTTTGAAAACTTGAAACGAACGACATTCTGCATTCTACTTTTGGTTCTTCAAGTACATTTTTAATTCCGGACTTTTACCATATTCCTACATTGCAGAATTGATACTTTTACTTAAAATAAAAATGCAGTACTTTTTACACCCAAGACGTTCCTGCAGATGTATAGTCTCACGTCACCAGACTGTTGCCTCTCGCAAATTTCCAAATGCTTCCGTCATACAGTCTGGAGCAACGGAAGAGTAATGAGTCAAATATAAAGCGGAAGTGGAGACTCCTCCCCACTTCCGTTTCGTCTTTACAGTCGCGCAAATGTATCCTAATATAAATAGAAATTATCTAGTAGACTGCATATAGCATATAGCAAAGATTTTGGAATAGTTGTCTGACTAGTACTGCAGTTGGGGACGCGCAGGACATGACAGGAAGTGTTTTCTTTCTGCTGTGGCTGCCCGTGACCTAATAGACATCAGTTAGCCAACAATTAAACATGAGTGATATACTGTCTCATTTTCTTCTCTCTCCTCTGTGGCCTTAAACTGCACCGCAATTTGACCCCTTCTCCTGTCACAGTCAATGATTAGCTGTGATTTGCTGTGCGCTGAACCAACTCGGAGGGTAACCGTGACTGTAACTCCATGAGGCATTTACACCATCCATAAATCTATAGGCTTTTTGTGTGCGTGTCACTGAACTGAGATTGCTTCGATCTGATTCTGTTTGACACTGACTTGAACACCAGCTTCGCTCTTCTGGGGCGAACATACATCAAAAATAACAAATATACTGTACAAGCCCACATTAGGTCACGTTGTGATATATTGTGTGTGGAGGGGGAAAAGGCAGGGGGGCCTATAGCCTAGCATAGAACCCTGTAGGAATCCGGCCGAAGTGGTTTAAGTGGTCAAAGGTTGGAGACAATGTTAACTGGTAACAGTGGTGACTGTCATTGATTGATAAGCTATGGAATTACAGCAATTGTAAGTTGACGCTGCTTTTGTGTGTGTGTGCGTGTGTGTGTGTGTGTGTGTGTGCGTGTGCGTGTGCGTGCGCGCGTGTTTGTGTCACAAAGTCAAGGCCATAGAAGTATTAAGTTCTGTTGATGTGAGAGCGTGTGTGTGTGTGTGTGGGGCGGTCATTCCCAGTGAATGGAGCAGTGTAAACGTTCTTTTGGACCACCTCCCTGCGCGGTGAGTCGGCTCTTTTGTGTGGAGTGAATGAAGCCTCCGGGAACAGAGCTTAAAGAGCACAAAGGCAGTATAGGGTGAAATAAGAGAACACATCTCTATACTATCGAAGGCAAGTCTCCCCTTTTAGACGGAGCACTGAGTCGGCTGGGAAGGGAGGTAATTCAGCGGGAAAAGGTTGTAAATGAGGACAAAAAGAGAGGTGTGTGTGTGTGTGTGTGTGTGTGTGTGTGTGTGTGTGTGTGTGTGTGTGTGCGCGCGACAACTTAGCCTCCGCCGCGTTTGGTCGCCTAAGATCACGGGTCTTCACCAACAAAAACCTGAAGGCCTCAACCAAGGCAGCAGTGTACCAGGCAGTATGTGTGTCCACACTACTGTATGGCTCTGAAGCTTGGACACCATACAGACGGCATATAAGATCCCTGGAGGCCTTTCACATCCGCTGTCTGAGAAGGATCCTGGGTATCACATGGGAGCACCACATGACCTACACAGAAATTCACGAACGCACCAACTCATCCAGCATGGAGGTGTTGCTGACACGCAGACAGCTCCGCTGGTTAGGCCATGTGATACGCATGCCTGCAGCTCGTCTTCCTCGACAGGTCCTTTACAGTCAGCTTCAGTCCGGCCAGAGGTCTGCAGGAGGCCAACAGAAGCGATACAAGGACCACATAAAGATACTACTAAAGAGCTGCAACATTCCACCCTCAAACCTGGAAAGGATAGCAGAAGACCGGGACGCTTGGCGCTCCTCCTGTAACTCGGGTGTCTCCCGCTTGGAGGAGAAGACATCCATGAGACGCGCAGAGAAGCGCAGGCAGCGGCATGAGCGCGCTGCAGGGACTATCCAACCAGGCTCAACACACCCCTGCCCCACGTGTGGAAAAGTGTGCGGATCAGCTATTGGTCTTAACCGCCACATGTGGGCGCATGAGCGCACCAGACGCTGAAAACCCCCCCTTACCCCCGGGAGATATGAAGTCATCATCGACTACGATGGACTGCCATAAGCAAGCAAGTGTGTGTGTGTGTGTGTGTGTGTGTGTGTGTGTGTGTGTGTGTGTGTGTGTGTGTGTGTGTGTGTGTGCGCGACTGTGCGTGTGCGTGCGTGCAAGTGAGAGAGATGGGGGGGTACATTTGTTCAGCATTAATTTTAACAGGAAACAACAAAGTGTTGTTTTCTACCAGTACCGCTGTAGAGCTGTCGCAATGCACTGTGGGTAGCGCTGTGGGAATATATGTACAAACAGCCTATGTAATTAGAACAGAAAGGTTACCGAGGTGTGTGTGTGTGTGTGTGTGTGTGTGCGCGTGTGTGTGTGTGTGTGTGTGTGTGTGTGTGTGTGTGTGTGTGTGTGTGTGTGTGTGCGTGCGTGTGCGTGCGTGCACACGTATCTGTGTGTTGTGTGTATCTGTATATGTGTGTGCCTGTGTGGGTATTTTATTTCAAAGATCGTTGTGCGAGAACTGGCCTTGCCCTTGACCCAACTGATTAAAAACCACACTGTGCGACCTTTATAGCCTGCCCAATAAAGACAGGTCCGTGTGTGTGAGCGTGCGTGCGTGCGTCTGTGGTGTGTGCGTGCGTCTGTGTGTGTGCGTGCGTGCATGTGTGCCAGCATGTATTCTAAGCAGTGCAGCTACACTTGAACCCTATATAGAATTAGTCGCCCTGAGTCTCTCCTCGTTTGCTTCTACACCAACTCGTCTCGTCTCCGTAGAAATACCGTAGCCGATCTTCACAATGTGAAGATCATTGTTTATTACCATGTTTTGGGGGGCTTTTTTGACCCTGAATATGCATGGACACTATAGGATGCATGACGAGGATGTGGTTAATCCCCAGCCAGGCTTGCCTATATAGATATCATTATATTATATAATCTACAATTCATATCATGGCAGAATGACACAGATTAGCCATCTACTGTATCTGGTCTCTCCAATGAAATATGGATGCCCCAATGCTCTGACTGAAACCTACTGCATCTCCATCACCCTTTGTACACTTTGTCACTTCAATTCCATTTCTATACTTGACTGTAGTTCTTTTCAATTCCATTCAAAGATGTATTCACTGTAAAAACAAATGAATGAAAATATGAATCATTAAAGTGTAAAGTGCATCTGTTGTACAGAGTATAGGGTCATACATACCGGCTAATTATTTCTGACAGTACAGAGATCTTCTGGACAAATAATATTTTCCTTTTTATTTGGAGAATTTTGTTTGGTGGTCTGTTTGAATCAGCTATAGTATTTTTTTTTTGAGCAGTGCTGGAGGACGAGACTGTTAACTCTGAGTCTCATTGTGAGTTCTCGTTTCAGAAAATAAAATAAAACATTGAGTTTAGAGAAAAAGCTGTAATGTTGGAGGGGAAAACTGTGGTTCTCCCATAGCTCCGTGTCTCTCTTTCTCCCATATAGCTCTCTCTCTCTCACTGTCAGTCTGTTTCTAAATCTTTTTATGTTTAAAATCTGTTGTTTTTATGTTAAGAATTCAAACCTTCATAAGCGGGTGGATCATCAGAGAAGGTGTCACGCCGGTCATACTGATGATAGCATCATAGCATGTAGCCATACTGGGTCAAGATTGAATCCCGCCGAAGCCTACTCTGCATTCATAGATAGGGGGGATGGGTTGAGATTGGCTTGTAGATTGGTGAGGGATTGGTTCTTATAGTTTGGTAGAATGTATTCACACTGGGGTTGGAAGCAGGGGAACCTGGAGGAGAAGAGGCAGACGATAATTCAGGTATTTCATCTTCCCTCTTGAGTTGTGTGTTCGGACAAACTGATGGAGCGGAACATAAAGGAAAGCACGTGTCAGTATCTGACAGAGTGACAGCATCAACCACCAGTGAACCGTAACTAAGTTAATATGAACAAGTGTGGTATACTCAAACATCTACCACTAATCAAAAGGGGAATCCCCCTTAGCCGAGGGAGATATTCAGCCCCCCATGGTCTTCACTCTTCAGTGCACTAGGGCTATACTCTGCCAGTCAGGCAGTACATAAGAGGAAGGTTTTGATTCTGTCGATTAGACACTGCCCATTTTGAAGAGTAGTTTTATTGACTCACTATGAGTGAGTCACACTACTAGAGCCTGTTTGGGACGTGTTTTGCACTGATGAAATAATTGCCACCTCACGTTTAAAAATCACACCCGTGTGAAGTGAGGGGCGCTCGCCTCTCACCATCGCACAACATCAAGGAGGGAATTTGGTATAGCTTGGTACAATTAGGTGATGTAATGACGATTTAGGCCCTAAACGCAAGAAATCTCGACATTGGCATATATTGAGTGGACTGACATTGGAGTGACTCAGGGAGACAGATATGTTCTGTCCTCTGGTCTATATATATTACACGTCTCCCTCTCATGTTCCATACTGTCTGTCCCACACGTTCTGTTCCAGTTAAAACACACACGCACGCACGCACGCACATCCATTAATGAACAAAAGAGCTGACTGATTAAACGAGTTAACACAGTTCCCAGACTTCCCACCAAATGTCAAAGTCCCAGGCTTGAGTCTGGCGCAACACATGGAGAATCAGGACCTGTTGTCCTGATTCTCCGTTCCCTCCCTGGCCCGTTTCCCTCTCCTCTACGCTGTCTGATACAGCAGGACTGTGTGTACGCTTTCTCTGCTACTACTGAAAATGTATTTGAATGGTGATAAGGTGGGAAAAATATAAGCTTCGGCTTCAGCCCATATACCTTTTTTTGTCCAAAATTCATCTTGTTGACTGAACTTGAAGTCAACAAGATGACTGAACTTAATTAAACAAACTGAAAGCATTTATTACTTTCAAATGCTTTTGAAAGTAATAATTGGTTAGTCACAGTGTCTTCAACACTGAAGACACGGCCCAGGCGGTGGCATAACCGCCTGGGCACCCGACTGGTAATCCAGTCGCAGTGTGCCGCGGGTTCGACTCCCGAGCCCGACACGGCCTTTACTGCATGTCTTCCCCCCATCTCTCTCCCGTTTCCTGTCAGCCTACTGTCTGTCCCTTAAAAAAAAACAATAAAAGGCGTAAGCCGCAAAAAAATATCTTAAAAAAAACAAAAAAAACACTGAAGACACTGAAGTCTGACAGCTGGCTCTGCCTTGCACTCCTTTAGACATTTGTGTCATGTCTGTAGTGTATTTTTCAGTTAACCTCGGCCTTCAGGTTCAGGTTAATTTATTAGTTTGTCCCCGAGGGGCGATTTTGTTTTACAGCAAGCATCATAACAGGCAGACAACATAAATCACATAAAATACAAGTAAAGACACATGGTAGTACACATAAAACAATAAAACAGGAAGTCAGTTCAAGTTATCAGTGTGGAATTGGAATTCATCATCACTTGCAAGAACAGTTGTATAATTAAAAATGACAAGAAGCGACAAAGTTATACCTTCGCCTGGCCTCACTGGCACACAGAGCTCCCTGCTGAGGTTCTGTCATTTGCAGCCTCTGGCCTCCATGACTGCTCGCCTTGCTTGGCTCCCACTGACTGCTTGAAGGCTGACCTTTTGTGTGTGTGCGTGTGTGTGTGTGTGTGCGTGTGTGTGAGGAAACGGGCATTGCAGGGAATTTTAGTCTGCACGTGAGATTCGTATTGAGCCATAGTGAATGACGCAATGCTTATTTATTTGCTTATTTGGGCGATTCAAGTGGGTCTCCGATATGGCTCTGTGTTTCACGCTCGGCTGTTTATTTTTAGCTGTCCTGTGTGCGCGTGCGAGTGTGTGCGTGCGAGTGTGAGTGCGCGCACGTGTGTAAACTAGCATGTTGAAAGGCCACATCCTGCCAGCCTGGGGCTCAGGTGCTGCATGTGTAGAAGAGCTACCATGCATGATGGCACAGAGGTGGCCTTGATCGTGCCAACAGAAGTTCAGACCCGCTATAGGGGCTCAGATGTCTGTGTAGTCGGTAGTATGTCTTTATCTCTCTCTCTCTCTCTCTCTCTCTCTCTGTTTCTCTCTCCTGCAGCAATTCCGTGTACTTCATTGGCATGACACAATCTATTGAGACAACGACGACTGTTTTGTACTTCACCGTGTGTGTGTGTGTGTGTGTGTGTGTGTGTGTGTGTGTGTGTGTGTGTGTGTGTGTGTGTGTGTGTGTGTGTGTGTGTGTGTGTGTGTGTGTGTGTGTGTGTGTGCATGTGTTCTGTTCCTTGACACTATAGACTGGTTGCCCTCACCCCTCTGTCACATTGCCTTTTCTCTGTCTCTCTCTTCATCTGTCCGTATTCACTTCTTCTGGGCTGGCTTCTCCTTTTCCATAATTAATTTAAATCTCCCCCCCTCCTCTCTCTCTCTCTCTCTCTCTCTCTCTCTCTCTCTCCTATCCCTCTGCTGTCCTGTCCGACCCTCCCTCACTCTCATTTCTTCCTTGCTCCTTTGCCTTCATCCCTCCCTCCCTCCCTAATTCCTCCCCCCATCCCATTTCTCCCGCATCCCCTCCCCGCTCTCTCTTATCCGTCTTCCATCCATAACCTTCGACCTGTTCTCCATCTCACTATCCCCCCCCTCGCTGCTTGCCTCTTTTTAATGTGTGTGTGTGTGTGTGTGCGTGTGCATGCGTGTGTGTGCGTGTGTGTGCTAGCGTGAAGCTGTAATACCAGCGTAGCCCATACAGTGTTGAGTCTAATCCAGTTAGCTGCTTGTATTAGTCCGTTCTGTTGGGCTGTATAGAGCCACCAGCCGCCAAACCCTTTTGTTTCTGTTTTAATCCCATTGGCACGCCCCGCCGCGCACACTGCTGTACACGTGCCTAACACACACACACACACACACACACACACACACACACACACTCAAACAAAATGGGTATAGATGCTTGTTAGAGGCTGAGCACTCACACAAGTCCAGAAACATATGCACACACACATAAAAATCACGCCCATAATAGACAGACGCACATTCACGACCGCATGCATATGTATACACACACACACGTGATACACACATATACTCACAAGTGCAGAAGAAATAGCATGCTGCCTCACAATGGACACGAACGCACGTTGGCGAGCCTGTGTGCAAATTGCTTATACATTTTTCACATTTTTACAAAATGCACATCCATGAACATTCATGCAGTATAATGTGCACGAAGCTCACAGCCAACTATACATGCATGGAGTATTATTAGAACATTGGACATGACGTGGATTAAAAGTGGTTGACTGGCCCCGCCCATCCCTGTGTAACTCGATACGGTCTTTGGACAGTGAAAAGAAGGTTGCTGTCCGCTCAATTTCCTTATCGCCGGCCGGCACACGCGCTTGTCAGTCAACAGAAGCGGGCCTAGTGCGGGCCTCTGTGAGAATAACCCACACGCCTGGTTAGACATCAGTGGGAGACGAAGCGTTGTCTCGTTGATCGGTTACGGTGGGGGGGACATGAGACCCATTGTTCACACTGGAGAGACGTGACTTGTCTTTTGTTTATGCTGCCTACACCATGCAAATTCAAAGTATATCATTGTAGCTGTCAATGATACAATAATATCATAGCTTATGTCAAAAGAGTTTCACGATTCAGCTTCTCGTGGTTCAAAATGATAACGGCACAAAGGCTTTGCCAATTTTATTTTTGTCCTTTGATGGACATGCACCAACAGTGAACAGAGAGATACAGTGGCTAGGCAGATAGAATGGAGTTTCATGCAAAACTTGACAGTGATTTATTTTTGTATGTCCCCTTGGTGTGCTCACTGAAAAAATATACTTTTTGGGAATAATTGCCATGCAGGCCTAATTTTACTGTAAATGTGGCTGTTCAGATTCAAGATTCAAAGATACAATACACAACCCCAAATGTACAATTAGCAAAAACACATGTTGGTGCAGAGCTCTGGTGAGCGGTGTAATCACAGGTGGAAGACTTCTCCAGAGCTCTGATAGCTTGACGGTAAGGGCTCTGTGCGACGGCTTTGTGACAGCGCAGGTGTTTGCCTGGCAGCAGCGCGGCACTAACACCCATTGTTGTGCAGTTGTAGTAGGTAGTCGGGCACAACAATGGGCACATACCAAGTGGTCCCAATGTGATTACAGTATAACGATGCCATTTTCAGCCTGGGGTTAATTGGTATAGGCAACGATACATCGTATCGTATAATGCATTGTGTAATGTAAGGATCATATCATCATTACATTCTAATACTGCCGTGATATTTGAGGCACATTATTCCACTACAATGGCTAGTTCTCCTCACGAGAAGACGCCAACCGCCGTTGTGCCTGCATGGTTTCCTGAGGTCATGTGTCCTGGGCTCAGAGCGTTTTCCCGACAGAGATGAAGAGGTTCATGTTGCTTTTTTTATTTGACCTTTATTTATTAATGAAAGATGATAGGGAGACGGCGGAGGGGGAGACGGCGGGAGGTGGGGCACCGGAAGAACATCGGGCGGGCACAGAGATGAGAAGAGTGTGTGTGTGTGTGTGTGTGTGTGTGTGTGTGTGTGTGTGTGTGTGTGTGTGTGTGTGTGTGTGTGTGTGTGTGTGTGTGTGTGTGTGTGTGTGTGTGTGTGTGTGTGTGTGTGTGTGTGTGTGTGTGTGTGTGTGTGTGTGTGTGTGTGTGTGTGTGTGTGTGTGTGTGCGTGCGTGCGTGCGTGCGTGCGTGAGCAGGGCTTAAAGTTCTCAGTCCTGGGGCCTGATTTCAGTCCAGAGGATTTCATAGGGGTCATTTAATGGCATCAGTGCAGATTTGCAAAACATCATTTTCAGTCTTGGGATTTTTTTGGGGGCTTTAAGCCCTGCGTGTGCATACTGTATGCCTGTGTGTGTGTGGATGTGGATTATTAAAGGAACATTTCACCGCTGGAAGAAACCGCAGTCACTCAATGTTAATTGAGTTTGTGGTAGATAACAGTAACACGATTTGAAATTTGCACCTCACGTCGACAATTTGGTGCCCTACAGTTTGTTAATCAAACATTTATACGTTCATAGACTTGGCTGGCAAACGGTTTACGTCAAAGTGCTATCGAAAATATTGCATGGCCAGAAGAATAATGAAGTCTGTGTGTTATAGGGTTCGACTGTTCGGCTGCATTACAATGACCATAATGCTTTGGTGCACTGCCCCTCCTTGTGGAGAGGGGGGAGGCTGCGTGGAGGTGTGACTTCTATAGTCCAGGAAAGAAGTGAGACCACATTTTCATGACAAATTTTCGTCATGACTAAAATATATAAAAAGTTAAAAACACATATTACACAAATACCCAGGAAAGTGTTTCTTGAGTGTCCTAAACATCATTAAATTAAGATCTGGTTGCAAAAGGGGTGAAGTGGCCCTTTAAAAGCAACATTCCCATTCCAGTGTGCATGTCGTCATGCAGAGGAGGGCGGTGGGCTTGGCATCCCAGGAACCCAGGCTGGCTTCCTCTATGACTTAACATGGCCTTTTACACCAAATAGACCCAAACAGAGAGCCTCATAGATGTGGCTTGCCTGGAAGGAGGGTGGATGGGTGGTGGTGGTGGTGGTGGTGGTGGTGGGGGGAACATCATCTCGCCGACCTACAGTTCAGAGGGAAAAAAGGGCCAGCCTGTTAAGTTCCACTACTCAAAAGATCTCCTTGTTGACCGCGGGACCTTCCGCTCCGTCCTTTTCTCGGAAGCGCGCGAGAGAGAGAGAGAGAGCGTGTGAGGGGAAAGGGGAGACAAGGCGGCGCTGTCATCCATTTGATTCCGGGGCCCTGGAGATCCTCCTCTGTTGATGTTTTGGTCCGCCGTCGGGAAGGCTAGAGACCTGCAGGGAATAGAAGTCATCGCTCCAGTAGAGTAGAATAGATGTCAGGGAGGAGGAGGTTCGTCTGGGTTTTATAGGCTGTGTGGTGTCTGTCTGCAGCGCTGCCGCCGCGGGCTCATGGACACCACGCTCTGATTTGACAAACGGGAGACAGCTGGGAGTCAATAGGACGGCCTTGTTATTTATTTACTCCTTAATGATCTGATTTAAAGCCAGCACCATGTGACTTTCCTCTTCTGCTGTACCTCGAATGTGAAGCCGGTCTCCTCCTGGCTGAATTTGGAGGGGCGTTGGAGCATGGAATTTGATGATTGGCTGATGTATGATGATGTATGATGATAAGAGCGCCCCTCACTTCACACAAGTGTTTTTTGGGGTTTTTTTTAACCATTGAGCTAATCCAGCGTCGCAGTCCCGCCCCCTTTCATGACGACGCCAGGCACGCAAGAAATAGTTCCCAATGCATTTTTCCCCATAGACATAGACAAGCGTCGTACAAAGCCAACTCTTGTCGTGACAATCAAACACAATATTTTGGACCAAACAAATAATTTCAAACAAAAAAAGTGTCTTCTTTCTAATTATTATGTGTTTGTTGTCATGATTTGTCTTTGTACGAGGCTTAAAAGGGATTTAAATAAATACTTTTTGAAATGTCTATGAGGAAAATGGGCCCTGGTATAGGGGGCGGGACTGCGACGCTCTATAGAGCCTGTCGGCGTGCTCAGAGGACACATTTAATATTGACCAGCAGGTCAAAACTCGTGTCAGATCCTGTGACTTGACCTTTGGCACCATTCTAATGTCTCAGTAGAAGAGCAGGGAGACTAGATACAACCACCCCTATTGTGTACGTTATATTGTATTAATATGCTCTACCATACAGACTATGGACAAAGTTACATTTGACTTATTAAAAAGAAAAAAGACATAATGAGGCTTTAAGGTTCCTTGCTAAGTTGCTGCTGTTCTCTCTCATGCTGCTATAGCATAAATTGTACAAGGATGAGTTGCAACTTAAGCTGAATCCACTGAATCGAGTGGTAGTTATTTATTTTCGAGGGATGAAAGTCGTGTACCAGTGGGACATTTCTAGCAGAAAATGGCATACTAATGTGTAATGTACAGTAGACTGTTTTTCCAACCGGCGGGTGTTCTCAAAGGAGCATTTTCAACAGAGGATGATTGCAGTGGTAAATTCTTACAAATTCTTACAAAACATTGTACACCAGTTGAGGAAAAACATCACGTGCACATTTTATTCTTTACATTGCTGTTGTCAGAAAGAACTTAACATAAAGCACAGCAGTCTGGGAATCCACACAAGAGCCACCGGGGAGAGGAATGTATCCCCAATGCTTTATTTCTATGTACCAAGATCACTTGATGCCGGTATAGTGCAGGAATATACACAATGATTAGTCTTCAGGGTGGTTGTGTTCCATTTGATATCCTTCTCCTATCACAGCAACTCACGAATCTTGCTGCATGTGTTTGCACATTGTTGTACTTCGCCCAGCAGATATGGGAGTTTTTTTGTCATTGGTCATGTTTTCAAAATCTGTGTGTGTGTGGTTGTAATCTGTGGGAAGTATGTGTCTGATGTCTTGGTACAATGGACAGATGGTTAGGAAGAAGTGTAGCTCGGTTTCCACTTCATTTTGTGTGCAGTGGGTGCATACAGTCTGTCTTCTCTCGGGATACAGGTCTGCCTATGACGGCCATTCTCGATGGCAAGACTGTGCTCACTGAGTCTAGTACCTAGTTAGGATTTTTCTTTGTTTTGGGTCGTTCACAGTGCTCAGGTATTCTGCCACTGCGTAATTGCGTATTCTCTGTTTAGGGCCAGATAGTATTCTAGTTTACTCTGCTTTTGTGTTGCTTTTTCCAATGTGTCAGGTATTACAGTTACTTTTTTTCCACACACACACTGCTCTGCTGCCTCAGCACTTGGAATAGCCGTCCCTACTATGTCGAGTGGAGTGTGTGAGCGCGCGCGAGCGTGGTGCTGGTTTTGATGAGGTTCTCATCAAAACCAGTGCATGTACATATGAGAGAAAGCTTGAATGGTGCTAATATTGGCGCTCAATTGCAAATATGGAAATGCTGTCTTTGTGTAATAATGAGCCCTTATAGTCTGTTCATGTCACCGACCCACCACACACACACACACACACACACACACACACACACACACTGTAGACTCCAACCCCCACTACTGCCTGTAGCCTTTGGCGGTGGTGAATAATAACCCTCCAGAACGACACCGCCACCTCCTCTCCCACCCCCATACATTATTCAGTTCCCTGTGGTGTGTGTTTGTGCACGCGTGTGTGTGTGTGCGTGCATACACTTGGGGGTTTGTGAAGGCGCGTGTGCGTGTGTGTACAGCCCGCCTATTTTCATATACAGTTATACTGTGTCGGTATACGGGCGTGTCCACACGTATGTGTGTTTGTCTGTGTGTTTTCCTGTGCATGCATTGTGTCTTCACAACCGTGCATGTGTGAACGCATGCATCTCAAAGGACATGTAAGGGCTCTTGGGGAGAGAGAGAGAGAGAGAGAGAGAGAGAGAGCATTCATCTTCATTCACCTGTTCATGTTCAAATGAAGAACCACGTTATATATATATATATATATATATAAAGTCTAATAGATATTTTTCATTCATTAAATGTTATCGAGGCAAACGTTTGAAGTGATCACGATCGCTGCCCTATACGTGTGAATAAATACGTATATCATTTACATGTTACAGAGGCTGTTCTGAAGCACAGACAGAGACTAGCTGTTATCAGCCCTACCTCGCATGCTTTTAACCTTTTCCCTGAGTCAGCAGCATCACTGTGGCCTCATGGGACCACTATACGATATACAGACTAGAGCCTCCAGACGGTAACAAGACAACTCACCCCCGTTTCTGTTTTCCTCCCAGAATTCTCCCCAGTGAGGGGTGGGAGAGGCTGGACAGCAGACGGCTGGACTTTGAATTACAAATATAATTTATGAAAAGCTACTACAGTGAAGTCTGTTCACAGAAGTCGTTATGTGGGGATTATCTGACGAGGTACCATTTGAGTGGGCAAAACCTTACATAATACTAAATAATACTAAATTGTTTATCGGGTCAATATAAGTAAAATAATATAGCCTTTCCACGGGAGTATCTTTTTATATTTTTCCAAAAAGAATACAAACAGCCAATAGCATTATTACAAAGTCATCCCCCTCACTGGTGAAAATTCCGTGAGGAAAAACGGGCAAGCACCGGGGTGAGTTGTCCAGTATTCCTCCAGACGCTGGGAGGACCAGCATACAGTATACCAGCAGGCAGGAGGTGTTGCATTTGACGCCGCCGTTCACGGGTAGCCCGTCTGTCACAGTTAGTCCAATTGCAATTTTTTTAGATAATCGCAGTTCATTTGGAAAACAGATTTTCTTTTTTTTTCTTTTGCAAAATGAGTTAATTGCACAGGCAAGACTCTTCACATACTATCACGTCTGAGATAAATGTCAGAGCTGACATTGACATGCTGAATTGATATGTAAATATGAAATAAATGCTTAAACGTGTGACGTTAGAGTCCACGGAAGTGAACCTTTCAAGCCTGTTTTCTCAACTCGCTGTTTTCTGCAAGACATTACTCTATGATCCATATCTCCAAAACTGGTGGGTCAAACTGAACAACCAATATGTCAATTTGAAGCTATTATATTCCCTGCCTTCATATGACATGAAAAAAAACACGAAAATGAACGACTTAGCCTCGGTCAGAAGCGGTCACAAATCTTTAATCGCAATTATTTATATTTAATTGCAGCGTGCCTTTTCACTGTTGTCCTCTGTACGTGCCTTTGTGTCCCTCTGTCTCAGTCTGTCCTGTTGACACTCAACCTTATGTCACAGATGCATGGCCTTGAGAGACTCACAGGTCATGTGTACACACAGACACGTATGTACGCTACACGCAAACTGTGCACATGCACATATACAGCCACAAACATAAAGCATGCACGGATTGCACGCACGCACACACGCACTGGGTGGTCAATCAGCAGGCTGTGTGTCAGTCCAGTACAGAGGTCCATTCTGTGGCAGCCAGGCCTCTCATAAGGTCAGTGAGAGAGAGAGAGAGAGCTGCTCATTGTTGGGAACTTTCATTCAAAACTTCACTCAGTCCTCAATCATTCTGCAGTGACAACACTGGGCGGGGGGGGGGGGGGGGGAAGAGAGAGAGAGAGAGAGAGAGGTAAGTTGATCCATGCAGTGGTCAACGTGCTGTAATGACGCCCCGGGGAAGAGCTCTCTCTCTCTCTCTGCTGACTGTACAGTTAAACTGACGCCCCGACCTTACGGAGACGGGTCAACAGAGGTTGGACATGGAAACAGGAGAACAGTGTTCCCACAGACAGACTGACAACACATCATAGACGGACACGGGGCAGACATTGACTGAGAGGCAAAGTGATTGAAGGACAGATGGAGAGACGGACAGACACATGCAAAGAGAGTTACATTTCGGGCAGATTGAAGGACGGGCAGGCGGGCAGGCAGACAGACAGACAGACAGACAGACAGACAGACAGACATGGATGACATAAAGGCTTTCAATCTGTGTTGTAATAATGAGTTCCATTCAGCCTCAGAGAAAGAGAGAATGATATTAATATAATTTATCTCTCTCTCTCTCTCTCTCTCTCCCCCTATCTCTGCCTGCCTCTCTCTCTCACTGTCCCTCCCATATGTGACCCTGTTACAATCATTACATAATGGTAATATCTGTTGGTCTGCAGCGCTCCAGTTCAATCACAGATTCAGTCATGCTAACATATATATATATAGATCTCCAATGATACAGTATATCACACCAAGGCACTAAATATAGACTGTATGCTTCCATGTACACAGTCTGTGTTGACCAAAACACATACCGACCAAATAAACTATTATTATAGGCACTTGCAGTGTATGTGCAACATCATCTATAGATCAGCAGAATAGATCAGCTATTATATGGAAGTATAACTCACACAGCCAATGGCAAATGCACCCATGTTCTGCATGAGATCAATAGTTCTATATACAGTGTATGACAGCAATTCAAATTTGGTATAGGTTTCCCCACAGACAATAATATAACTAGACAGACAATATTCCACATTGTTATTAGAGCGGTAGTATTTCTTGGTTTTCTTGTTCTCTAGCCGTTACACAGTCACACACACACACACACACACACACACACACACACACACACACACACACACACATTATGCATCCATACTGTATGGTATGTAGTACGCTAAAGGTCAAGGTGATGGATGGGTCTGTAGAGCAGACCAGATGTTCTCTTCTAGTAGGGGATTTACTATCCAGAAGACCTTATACTATTATCACTTCACGTAGTATACCCTCTCCTCTCCTCTCCTCTCCTCTCCTCTCCTCTCCTCTCCTCTCCTCTCCTGGTGTCATGATATTGATGTAATCTAGACATCGGACTGAAACCTGGACGTCTTTGTCTGCTGTCTAGCCGTGAAGGAGCTCTGCCCACTTCAGGGTGTTGGACACCATGTAGGGCAGACTGTACAACTGGAGTGTGTGTGTGTGTGTGTGTGTGTGTGTGTGTGTGTGTGTGTGTGTGTGCGGGCTCACGTGTGGGCTCGCGGGCTGGCTCCATGCCAAATCTATTGTCTCTCGTCTGTAATGGTTATTTTAGAATGCCAAACTAATTTCTCTATGCATCTATTTGTATTGGGGGCCATAGACAGGGGTCTTCCAACAACTGTTCCAAAGTCTATTTCTACTACACTGTTCTCTTTTGGGCTGGTCCGACAATACCACTGATGTCCAAGTGCAACAGGCCTGTTTGTCTTCTTAGTATGAACAATAACTTAACTAGCATTCTCCTACTGTGACTTGAGTATAGCCTGTTTATATTTACCTCCATTTAGGGAGAGCATCTTGGTGTATAAACCGAGTGGAATAACAAGAGTGTGGCGACACGCTTCGATCTCGCCGCAAAGCGGGTGCCTATGGGCTATAGTTCCAAACAACTATCCCATTGAGATGAAATGAGCACTTTCGCATTCCATTGTTACAATGGGAGTCAACGCTAGTGTCGCCACTCTCTTACTATAATACTCTGGTGTATAAGAGGATATGACTTCAGGGGGGCTTGAGCCCAGGGGGGGGGGGGGGGGGGGGGCATGGAGAGAGGACTGGCCCAGTACACCAGTCTGTTCTGTTTTGATCATGATCTTTCATTAAAACTTTGTCAATCCTTCAACCCCATTACACCTCAACTCTGATTCTGGGTCAGCGCAAGACTTCTCTATTTCTGTCCACATAATCTGTGTGTGTGTGTGTGTGTGTGTGTGTGTGTGTGTGTGTGTGTGTGTGTGTGTGTGTGTGTGTGTGTGTGTGTGTCTCAGCCAGACTGTACTAATACCTCTAGCCACGGTTATACGCACTAATCCACACGTCAACGGCACCCATCTCGCTCTCGTATCCCCCCCCACCCACCCACACCCCACAATCCCTCACACCCACACCCACACACACATACACACACTTTTACCTCCGGGCTTGAACAACGCTGTCTCCCAGAGTTTGGATATTTGCCCCTGGGGGGCCCCTGGAAGCGGACAGACTCACTGACTGGAATACCCATGATTGCAGGCATGGTGGTGCAGGGAGCAACAGGCCAGGTAAGACGCCGGCTAGCTATAGCATACGATGGCTGCTAAGCTAATCTGAACCTATAGTGGTTTTAGGCTAGCACTCCAAGAACAACACTTATAAGCCTGAACACTGTGCAGTCTGTTGTCTATTGTGGCATAATGTCCCAAGTCGCCAAGTTTTGAAAGATATCTTTATGGTAGTGCATTTTCCATCACCCTGGTGCAGCTGTAAACAATAAACATTAGCACTCTGCGTTTGGACCGCAGCCTAATGGCCACTAATGACTTTGGCTGAAGTGTGCACTCTTTTGTCAGAGTGGACTTTGAAGGCTGTCTCTGTCTCTCCTCTTTATTTCTCAGACATGTCTTCCTGGGAATGTCCAGGCAGTTAATTAAACTTTGGTTCAGCCCAGCTGAACACACTGTGGGTGGTTGTGTGTGTGTGTGTGTGTGTGTGTGTGTGTGTGTGTGTGTGCGTGCGTGTTCTCTCTCAGAGGAACACTGTTATTTCATCACCAGCTTAAGCTAATCCCCCCCCCCATCCCTCAAAACCGCCATCACCCATCTTTTCATAGTTGTTCATTATAATCAGATAGCAACACACAATGCTAAAGACTGTTTCACTGTGTCTGTGCTTGAATTGTTATCACAATAATTATGGCTCTTTGGTAGTCATATCAGTCTCAATACTGTTTCTTTAAGGGGAAGCAATAGAGAGATGATCTTTTTATACTTTTGGAACAATAGAATAGTTTTGACATCTCAATACTGGAATTCCTTAGGAGCAGAACTGATTGTTCAGTGCCTGCAGCAGGTGGGATACATTGCTTACACTTGCATGCAAGGTGTGATTTTGTTACACCGTAAGTCAAACTGTGTGTGTGTGTGTGTGTGTGTGTGTGTGTGTGTGTGTGTGTGTGTGTGACTGTGCGTGCATGCATGCGTGTGTGTAAAGGGTGGCATCTTTGAGACTGAGTTACAGTTTGTACTGAGACCTGAGACCCCACACACCACCTAGAGGCCCATCAGAGTAACTACGTATTTGTTTGTATTAGTAGTGCTGTGCATCAGTACATGTGTGTGAATTCACAACTAGGCTATGATAGCGTGTGTGTGTGTGTGTGTGTGTGTGTGTGTGTGTGTGTGTGCGCGCGTCTGTTCGTGCGTGCATACAGTATACATACATAATACACGAGAGCTCTGAGGGAGACAGAATGAATGATGTCATCAGCGCCTCAGGGGAATTCTGGGATGGCACATTTGGGTGGAGTGCAGAATAAATGGACCTCGGGCCCCCCCCCCTCTCTCTCTACATGAGTCTGGTCCTCGCTCTATCGCTCTCTCGCTCTCTCGCTCTCTCTCTCTCTCTCTCTCTCTCTCTCTCTCTCTCTCTCTCTCTCTCTCTCTCTCTCTCTCTCTCTCTCTCTCTCTCTCTCTCCCTTTTGTGTGTTATCATTAGACCATGCAGGGATAGGACTATTTAATGGTTTCATTTATCACATCAAACATATGCTGATATTTGTGGATGAAAGACATTATTCGGCTGCTTATTCAGCGCAAACTCACACCCATATTCACCTTCAGGCACCTCAAAGTGGGCTATACGGTATGACTAATTTTGTTAATTTTTAATAAAATTGATCATTTTGCATTGTCAATTAAATCGATTTAGTTTCTTACACCTCTTATTTTATTATTTATTTATTGTTGTTATTGCTGTTACGATATTGAGGAACCAAAACCACATAATTTTACTCTTAACAATAACAATACGAGTCTAGAATCTCCTACATACACACATTTCCGCCTATTTGAGCTAAGCATGCGTGCGCATGTGTGACTGTGTGTGCACGTGCGTGCGTGCGTGCAAGCTCATTAACTGAGGGCAGGTTGTGTTAATGAAGCCTGTGGGACGGTCCATCTCCCCCAGTGGAGTGGAACGTACCAACTCCCTCCAAACCCCACCCCAGAGACGTCTCCTTTCCCCTTCCCCTCTCCACCACCGTTACTATAGACTACACCCCATAGCCTTGTTGCTAGGCAATGTCTAACCAGGGTGATGATGGGGAGAGCGGAGAGCGCTCCTGTGTCGACATAATGAGTGTCCGTGTGTGTTCTGAAGTTTTATGGTCCAGCTAAATGTGTTGGCCAGAAAATATTTAAGTCGTAGGCTCGTGTAGCGTATATAAAACAACATGGTAGCCATTGACCCGTTCAGTTGACAACTGACAGCAGGTGTTCCCAACAGTGGCTGTAATACACGACTTGAAATTGAAGATGTGCCAGACAATAATCCATTACCGGCGATAATGTTTGGTAGATGAACCATCTAATAAACCCTATTATACTCTGTTGACAGGGCTCCCCTCTTTTTTCCCCCTCCTCCACGCCCCCTCATTCCCCCCGGGTGTGATTTTGTTTCGTGTACTACACAGTCACATAATTATTGTAATTGTAAACACAACTTGAGTTCAAATCCAGCTCGAGAGTACATCTGTAACGACAAAGCCACCCGCCCTCTCTGTGTTGTTTCTCTGCTTAAACGCGAGTACTGTATGCCTCAAATTAATGGTGAAAGGAAGGATGCACTCAGCCCTTAATGGCATCACATTATGATTGTGGCTCTAGCTTAATTATGACACACACGCCCCTGTCTGATGCGGAGTTAGATATGTTTATCTAAGACAGGTCCCCAGGGTGCGGTACCCCACTCAGCATGAGAATGGGTCCCCGCTTGACTGGATTGGCCCGTCGTCGCTGTCTGTTGGACCTCGTCAACGACCGTAATCTAGCAACACACTGACACACATTACGGTTCAATCTATCCAGAACCACACAGCCATTTGGCTGCTTCAAAGCCTGGCAATAAATTATAGACCCCTTGTAGACAGACACACACACACACACACACACACACACACACACACACACACACACACACACACAGACAGACACACCCACACGTGCGCGCACCTTTCCCAACCCCCACTGAATGAGATTTCTCCCCATCCTATACATGTCAAGTTTAAAGGATCGTGTGGGGTTGGTATCAGCCAAGCGTCTATTACTGTGCATTATGCATGTGCCATTGTGCCCCTCTGCAACACGACGCGAGACAATGAACGAACACGGCCTTATACACTCGGCTGTTAGACCGCCGCATATGTTTGCAATTACACTGAAAATGCAGATCCCGGTGAGGAGTGTGCATGGTGCTGGAGGGATGGAGTGATGCAATGATGAATGCAGCAGCTATCAGGGTGACGGTATAGACAGTCATTAGCATTAAAAACACTTTCAACCTGGGGGCATATTCATCGCATAATGAAGTATATCTCTCACTGGGTAAAAAACACTGGGAAATGCGTGAGTTATCGGCAGTGGAATACATCCGCCCTTCATTAATGAAGGGTGGATGCTACAGGTACTGCAGGTATATATACAGTCACAAAAGTTATCATAAATATACCTTAGGTATATATGCCCTGCCGCAAACGAGGGATTTCACACAGTGCTGATATGCTGTCTGGAAGAAACAACCTAACTCCAAAATGTACATTTTTCAGGAAATGAAAAAAAAAACATCCAGCTCAAGTGGAGATAGGAGGTTTTCGCCAAAGCACTTTTTAATACTTTCCATTGGTTCAATATTTTTTTTAACCAACACCAACTTCAATAGCACTGATTATGAAAGAATACAAAAATTAAATCAAAAACCTCCAAAATAGAGTTCTTCCGGACAGAAATGACTGTAGGGCGCTTTTTTAACCACTTAAACCCCATCATCCATATTCTGTGGGAAAACCTTAGCAGCGAATAGCAGATCTACTAGCTTACAACTGCTCACGCTGTAAGCTTGTAGATCGGCTACTTTGGACGAAGACATTTAATGTCGAGCAAAAACAGACACTAGCAATCTAGCATGGAGCCCTGGGGGACTCCACTCACCGACGTACAGGGTCTGCATGGCTGAACAGGCTGAGGTGCGGTTGGGGACAGGCCAGGGGGGTGATGATGGTGCCTCTCTGTCTGCTCCGAGCCCAAAGGACAGCCATGTCTTGGGGAAACCCTTGGTGCTGCACCTGTGAATTACCCGCAGTGTCTGTTTGTCTCTGCGTGTTTTGTAAATCCCACCTGGCTGTGTGTTGCACGCCTGTTTGTGTGCAGCGTGTGAAGATGAGTAATTGCCCCTAGACCAGTGTTTCTCAAACATTCTCATGCCAAGGACGCCCCACATTAATATGTATAAGGCCACTGACCCCCATCTAAAAATGTATCCAGCCATAGGGACCCTAGAAGAGAAGATTTGTGTTCCAATAATTATGTTAAGTCAGTGGTTCTCAAACTTTTCCATGTCAAGGACCCCATGGACACTTATTAGCCCGCGGACCCCCATTTGAAAAGATATGCCAGGGACTCTAGCAGGGATTTTCAACCATTTTTCAATTTCAAGGACCCCCAGTTTGACATGCATTAGGCTACGGACCCCCATTTAATGGCGTTTATATCTCTGGGATCCCAATTTATATTGTAAAATCAATGTTAATTTAACTCTGAGAGTGTACAAATGGAACAAAATGGACCCTAAAACTTTTTTGGCCCAGGTACACCTTGGGGGAAAGATCATCCTCGCAACACCGATAAGCATATTTGCAACCCTACATTTAGATGCCATTGGAACTACCGGTATTGATTGATTGATTAACTGTGTTAAGCCCAAACCACACCAGAGGGTCGGGTCGGGACAAAACTGTTTTTAAGGTAAACCACACCAATGCAACTCCTTGCAACTCATGAGTTGCATTGGTGTGGTTTACCTTAAAAACTGTTCTGTCCGACCCAACCCTTTGATGTGGTATGGGCTTTATGTGACGTGCTGTGATCTTGTACATCTGCTATATATATTTTTGTTATAGCCAATCTATAAAGTGGTTAAAATGAGTGTGATGCTGTATTAACACATTTAGCCGGTGACCCCCTGCGTGTTGCACACATTGACCCCACTTTGAGAACCACTGGTGTAGAAGTTGCCGTTTGCCATTCTGTCTCTGGTTGTGTTTTGACGAAGGCCCCAATAAAGCTCCACCACAAGGCCACACAAGGCCACACCGTCTCCCATCGATGCTGGCAGCGCCATGCATAATTGCTTTTTCGCCAGTGTGTGATCAAAATGATGACGTATAATGATTGTGATGAAAGGATAATGGAAGTCTTTAACTGCATATTAACCAACTGTTCCTTGTTTCTCTGTGTGTGTCTGTTTTTCTTAGGTAAGTGTATCTGGAAGGGGACAGGCCTAGAGAGTGTGCCATCGATTGAGGCACTTACATTTACACACATCTGCAGCTGAGCGGTAACTCTGTGTGTGCGTGCGTTTGTGTGTGTGTGTGTGTGTGTGTGTGTGTGTGTAAAAATCTCATTCAGTGGGGGGTTGGGGAAGATGCACTGTGTAAAGTTATGTGCGTCATATGGCCATATTTGGGCTAAGGCACACAAACATACTGTACACACGACTCCCCCATCCCACTTTGGTTGTTGGCAGTTGCATAAACCGTTTCAGACTAATTGAGTTTTCAAGTTTTTGCTAATAGTCAGCACACTGGGAGATAAACCTGAGAGAGACTGAAGCATATGCCAGCTCCGCCTCAGCACAAACTGCTTAAACTGCCTCGCCTGAGGATCCAAACGAAGCATTTAGGAAATCCGGTGGGTCGTTGGTGGCCCACAAAGTAGGGCCGCCTTGTCACAGATTCACTGTCTAAAAATAGTCTAGAGGAACTTGGTTTTCTCTAGTAGTATTCTGAGTTGTGACTTCATGGAGAAAAACTATTCAAATCTATTCAAATGAGATGCAGTCATTTTTTTCCTTTGTAATGACAGGCCCATTTTTTTACACTCTCGTGGTTAAATGAACACTCAGAATTAAGCATGTAACGATGATCTTAGGATAGATGTAGACCTATTTGACAGTGCAGAAACATAATTGCCTTCCTTGATGTATTAATGAGCATATTAACGACCATCACCTGGGCACAGTCAGACACATACAGCTCCCCTCTGCAGGCCTCTACTACTGAACGTGACTGTATGGAGTCTGTCTCATTTCTCTCCAAAAGCACATGAATATGATGGAATATGATTACAGCTCACATTTCATATCACACACTAGCCCCCCCTAAAAAAAGAATATATATATGTTTTGAAAATCGATTTTTACATACATATCGTCGGGATATAATATCGATATATCGCTATGAGAAAAAGAAAAATCATCTCTCTTCGGCGAAGAGATTTGCTGGAGACGGGAGAAAATAAAGCCGTCCAAGTAGTTGTAAGTCAGCTCTGTTTTCACTAAGACGCGAGGGTTTAAGTGGTTAACTGTGTAGTGCTCCTCCTGTTCACTTCACTTGTGACTTGTTGACAGCACCTGTGTGTGCGTGGTGGTCACGTGGGTTCACGGGTTTGACTGGCTGACACACTGACATGTTTCTGCTAATCGTCTTTCCGGGTCATCGCTCGCTCTCGCCTGATTACCTCTGCTTAGATTGTCTGCCGGGTTAGAGGTCGCACTACAATCTTCCTTTGGGAGATAGTGACGTGCGCACGTGTGTGTGTGTGTGTGTGTGTGTGGGGTGTGGGTGTAAAAATATGTACAAATATGTACACAATTTTTTATCCCTAGTAGTCACACCGAGACCCTCAAGGATTTGTCTCTCTCTCTCTCTCTCTCTCTCTCTCTCTCAGCCTTTGCAAAGGATTAGTAAACTTGGCAATCCTCCATAGTACTGCGGTTAGGCCAGAGAGTGCCCCCTGCCCCGATAAACCACAACACGCGCGCACGCGCCGCATTTTAATTGCTGCCGTATCAACATCACCAGTGTCAATAGGCTGTGCTTCATTGCCGTCAGCTGTGGCCTTACAAATGGCCCTTTTATCATCACCGCTGGGCAGTACAGTATAGCACTCGCTGGCCTTACACAGTATGAGATTAACGGACATGCTCTGTCTGACTGTATAGGCCTGTACTGTATAAACACGCCGCTCTCTGCAGTAAATCGGTTAACCTGACGCCTTCCCAAGCTGCAGTATACTGTACACACCTGTATAATTATACATGTATACGTAAATGCGTGCATGGCATGCTGTGATCAGTGCATATGAATCAGTGTGTGAATCCCCTAAACACAAATTTATAATGATCCCCACTTTGTAAGATTGTCTCCATCTATGTCGATTTAATACAGAGCAACATTTTTGTTTAATTTTGGGTATAAAAGCAGGAAAATGTACACACACACACACACACACACACACACACACACACACACACACACATACAGTTGATTACCATTCTTCCCATTCATCACTCCCTGCACCTCTGCGTATGAAGTCCACCATCCTGTGAACATAAAGCCCCAGTTTTCCCGTATTGCATTGTAATCCTCACACTAAGTACCCCCCTGGGGACCCCCACCCCCCATCTATCCCGTAGTCAGCACTCCAGCATATGCTCCAATCTAAATGCCATCACACAGCAAGCACTCAGTATTGTATTGCAGGTGGCTTTATATGCCACAGGACTTGGATGCGGTGCCGCTGGTGCTATTTGCATTACATTATTGTGGTGAGATAGGAGTCCAATGATGGCGGTCGCCACAAGGTGGCAGCATGGTACTGAAAGTGGAGACGGGAGAGGCAGGGAAACGCCTCACCCAGGAGGAGATAATAATACTAATTTGTCTCTTCTGTTTTGTTGCTCGGAGAGAACATTAAAATGGTAGAATGGTTACTAGCTGTTTAAATATTATCACAAAGTACAAGTACACTGTGTTTGTTTGCACTGTCTAAAAAAGGTCTGGTGATTGATGCTTTTCTGTCCATAACGTGTGCTACTGTAGGTAGACTCAGACACTCATGGATGCGATTGCATTACTCCAGTGGTTCGTCACAGAGCATTGCTGTGAAATTACATTTGTTTTAAAACTTTTATATATGGCCATATATCCTTTAATGTGCAGGCTTGGCTGGCAGGATTTCAGCACCACGGACAGCGCCTCACATTCACTGTGGATTTTATGACAGCAGCCACGCAAGAAAGACGATGCAAAAATATGGTTACATCTGCTTTTAGTCACAGCCTGCATGTGCATATATATACAGTACTTACTAAAGATATAGGCTCCGCTTGGTTTACTTTCATATTTTGCTTTGTGTTTCATGTCCGAATATCCACGTCTCTGTTACTTTCTCTGAATTATTTAGCTCTTTCTCATAATCATAACAGCAGCTGTGGGAAGGAAGTGAGGTGATGAAGTCTGTACACACCCCTCAATCGCTCCATGGCTGAATATAAAATTTAAAACAAATGCACACATATTCGCACACTTCTGAAATCACAGTACTTCGTATATACTGCATATAGCATTGCAGACCCATGCATACATTAGACATGTAGACAAGCTCACATACCTGTATATGGTACTTTTTCCATTAAAAGCACATACAATTATATGGTATTTTTTCCATTAAAAACACATCATATAGTGGACATGTACAGCACATGGAAGGATGTCAGGGTGCTGTTATGAAGAACTCTTGTCATTCTGTAATCTGTCCTGATCCATCTTTCTCTTCAGCGCGTTGACCAAGCAATCTGGTCTTTGACCAGTGGCATATGTGGCATAATTTAAGCAGTTTAGTTTAGTAGCATTTTTGGTCTCTGGGCTCTGTAGCGACGTGCATGGAAGGATGGCCATACCGTGCTTTCATTGGTTGTTGGTTGCTTGTCAGGTTCACTGTGGCAGGGTAGGGTTGACAGGCTTGATTGCCAGGTGCTTCCATTTATCTAATTGTACTCTCCTCTTTATAGTAGCCTACCCCATACATGGGGGAAAGCCCCGTCACTCATAATCCCCATACATGGGGAAAGCCCCCATATGGTGTGCCCAGGTCTCGTGACATCACTGTATGACATTTACTCATGATAGTAAATCAGGGATCATATAGTAAATGCGACCTGCTGTCGCAATTAAGCAAATATATAAGCCCATTGTCAAAGGAGCAGGCAGGTGGTGGCGGTCAGGTAATCAGAAGGTCACCGGTTTGCCCCCAGGCTCAGCCAGTCTGTGTAGAACTATCCGTGAGACATTTAACCACTGCTCCTCAGAGTTAAGATGGGGAAATGCAGCGATGAAAATAATAATCAAATTTGCAAATCTGTACTGTACTGTGACCAAAATACCCCAAAGGAATGGGGAGTACATTGGATCAGTGTGACACTATGCATGGGTTTGGTGAGCAGGACAAACCTGGTCCTCCTAGTTGGTTAGTACTGCTTAACCACATTAACAGTGGTGTCCCTATTTTCGGCAGATTAAAATCTTCTGTCACACATCAAAAATATTTGAGCGTATATGGTTAAAAGCACACTAAACTTTCCCCACACGCACTGGTATTATTGTTGACCGGGCGGATTTTTCCACTTTTCCCAAATGTTTAAGCTGTTTATTAGCATTCTTTCCCCACAGCCTGTAGTCATGGCCCCAATACGTTCTTGCATATCAACTAGCAATATAAGAATAATTGCCAACTATACATAATCAGATGAAAAAAAAGATACTTTTCTTTCAGGTCAGGTGTACATTTACATAATATAGCATTCAGTCATTGTATTGTCAATTCCGTTTGCTGCCCTATCATTGTCACGACCACAGAGTACAGTATTGTCACATTGGTGCACTGGAGCTGTCAAATCTGCAGGAGTAGGTAGCTGTGAATCAGTGATTAGGGCAGACAGACTGTACCACGTCCACGACATGTACAGGGGGCACTGGTTTGAGCCAACACGGCTCCATCTCCCCACCCCTCCTATTTTGGTTGAAGATGGCCCCTTCCTCCTGAGTATATAGTGTTCTCACGTGGCTCCGCCCACCTACCGTTTCCCCTCCCTCCTCCTGTGTGATTAGTGGAGGAAATCAGGCATCTGAATGACTGACAGCACAAAGAGGAAGCTTCACGTCTGCTGTTGCCCCTGACACTCCATGAGAGCGGACGGATCTCTGTCTCTCTCTCTCTCTCTCTCTCTCTGTCCCTCCTCCCACTCTCTGTCTCTATCTCTCTCTCTCTCTCTCTCTCTCTCCTCCCACTCTCTGACTGATTTCAATGTGTTTTCCATGCTATTGGCTCTATGCCTTACCTCCGACGACGACGTTGAGCATTGCTCCGCCCCCCTTCCGGTTCCCTCCATGTTCCGCCCCCGCCCCACTCTCTCTGTCTCTCTCTCTCTCTCTCTCTGTCTCTATCTCTCTCTCTCTCTCACACACACACACACCCTCATGTCATCCTCGGTTTTCCACGGAGTGGGTAGTGACCACACACGCAGACGCACCTAGTATCAGTGGAGAGAGAGAGAGAGAGAGCGAGAGCTGGTGGGTTAGAGTCACAGTCAAGCATAGCGTTGTCTCTGTCCTTGTCCTCTCTCGTCCCATCCTCTTCTGTATCCGTACCTTTTGTTTTGCGCAGAGCAGTGGTGGTGGCGGTGTCCTTGGACCAGAAAGTCACCTGGCCAACCGGGGCTGGAGAAGCTTGATCTCGTAAGCTGGCTGACTGGGCTATAGTGGTTCTCTCCCTCTCGAGGGGTGGATCTTTCTGAGGAGATCTCACCTAAAAAAGTGATCCAGGTGATAGCGTTTTTTTTTGTTTTTTTTTTTAAAACCTCGTGGAAAAAGGTGGAAAGTGAGCCATCATGGCGCACGCCGCGGCCCACATTAAGAAGGCCAGGATGCAGGAGCAGGCGGAGCCGGCTCCGGACCTGAAGGCTCTGGAGAAAGCCAAGGAGCGGAGGAGGCGCTCGCGGGAGAGGGCTGAACGCAAGCGCAAGGTATACCGGCGGGGATCCCTGCGAGACTCTGCTGTGACATCACTGTCCCACCATCTCCACCTGCTTTCTCCACTTCACGCGCACTTCTTCTTCTTGTTGTCATTCATCATTAGAGAACGAGGAGGACTTAAGGATCGGACGCATCCATTCATTTCACCCTTAAACGTCATGCCATCTCTGTGACACTCTGCTTCATCTTTAACCTCAGTCGTCGTGTGCATATCACCGCAAGGCCAAAGAGTCCTGCATGTCACCGGAACCATCCACTGTCCACCTCCCCATCACATCACATGAAGCATAATTACCCACACAACCACTCATCAATCACCATAACCAGCATTGTCATTGTTTGTCTTACGCTGGGTTGCCATCATCACCATCACCACCACCACCACCAATTCTGTCTCTACAAATGACCAGCATCACCCGCAACTGTCTCTCTTTCGCTGTCATCACAAGTCATTTAACCACATGCACCCCCAGTGTTCCTATTCTATTCTATTCAGCATTGTGAACTTTTAAACGGGTGATTTCGCCGAAAACATTGGGTGTAGAGGTGGGAAAAGGGTTTTTACTGGTTAAGGTGGTTAAGGTGGTTACGGTTGACCTTTGCCTATTTGAAGCACATTCAGTGATTTCAGTCTACGCTTGTCGTATGGCATGTGGTTTGACTTGACTTGACTTACCGGTAAATAAAATAAACCAATTCACTTGGTGGCGTGAACTCATGGGGATGATGGGGGTCACTATGTCACTACAGTGATATGATACGGTAAATGGCCGACATGTGTCAAACGCATTTCCCGGCCGTAAGTGTGTCACTCCCCAAGTGACACAGTAAAATTAACACCCTTAAAGGTCCACTTTCTTACAGTTTCAGAGTTAAATCGACATTACGGATTCTATTGAAAATGAAGATGTGTAAAAAGTACTGGAAAAGTGCCCCACTGCCCTAAATCGTTGCCTTCCATAGCACACTCGGGCACTCCTTGTTCCTAGTTCATGTATACCTGCAAAGGTATACTCTCATGTATTGCGGTACCAGGCAGCAAAACGCAGTGCATCTCAGCACTGCGTTTTGCTTCAGTAGCAGACAGTGCTGGTCCATGGATGCTGAGGGCAGGCAGGGTCTGTACTTTATACGACAGCTTCTCATTGTCCTCGCATTCTTCCGTCCTTGTTGTGATGGACAAGTGCATGCTGTGTTGTTGCTGTTGCAGGGTTTGGGGAAATGTTTTTTTGCCTATAAGTCGTGTCTTTGGCAGGAGATGGATGTGTGCTTACTGTTCACGATCTGGGTAGCCATGATATTGCACCACAGGATAAAGCAGACAAGCTGCGATTGTGTGTCTTGCTTTAATGTGTGCAGTGGGGTGTGTGTGTGTGTCACTGTACCATGTCATTTCTTTTGTACACACTCAAAACTTTGACTGCAGTTTTAGGCAAATCTTTTATAAATGACAAGGCAGGAGCTAACACTGCCCACAGACTATATTAAAGGAATTGACAGTGAGAACGTTACATAAGGTGTACTGTCAGTTTGAAGTTCTAAGGTTGAAAGTTGTCATGAAGGTGAGCCAAATGGAAGAATGTATTCATGTATTTATTATTATTTGACTAATTCCGAGCGGTGTTTGCTGGCCAATTTCCTCCCCAAGAATAAGACATCTGTTATTGTCACTGTACGTCACCGACATCAAATTATGTGGACAAAGAGCTTTAGATTCATTTGACTTAAGTCCTTATACTTACGGGCTTACTCATCTTCCCACAGCAAGATGCACTGAATGCGTGTCATGGCCAATGGGCGTTTCATTGTCAAAGGAGCAGGGAGGTGGTGGCGGTCAGGTAGTCAGAAGGTCACCGGTTCGCCTCCCCTCTTTGTAGAACTATCCGTGAGACTTTTAACCCCTCCGTGGGCGCTAGCGCCCACTGTACCTCATAGTTAAGATGGGTAAATGCAGCGATGAAAATAATCATCACATTTTTCTAATTCGTACTGTACTGTGAAAAACTCAGTATCA
Source organism: Protomyctophum bolini (assembly GCF_963924005.1). NCBI lineage: Eukaryota > Metazoa > Chordata > Actinopteri > Myctophiformes > Myctophidae > Protomyctophum > Protomyctophum bolini. The sequence goes on along the minus strand of NC_137881.1, from coordinate 27,310,426 downwards.
GTGTGACACCATGCATGGGTTTGGGGAGCAGGACTGTGCAGGCTGTGAGTTGGTTAAGTACTGCTTAACCACATTAACAGTGGTGTCCCTATTTTCGGCAGATTAAAATCTTCTGTCACACATCAAAAAATATTTGAGTTTATATGGTTAAAAGCACACTAAACTTTCCCCACACACACTGGTATTATTGTTGACCGGGGCGGCAGGGAGATTATCACATGGGATTATTGGTCCTCCAAGCGTGCCATCTCCCCCTCTCTCTCTCTCTCTCTCTCTCTCTCTCTCTCTCTCTCTCTCTCTCTCTCTCTCTCATGGCAGATGTGCTAAACACACACATGATGCACAGAGAGCTATGGAGTGATTGATCGATTCTGCCAAGCACCGGAGGCAGACATTATACTGTTCATCGCATACTCGCTCACATATGAACATGAACACACACAGACACACACACACACACACACACACACACACACACACACACACGCAGTCTAACATGTCCACATGCTTTATCGCCGGGGCAATCAACAACTGCTACACGGACAAAGTCAAACAATTAACCTCATGTAATCGGTGGTCCGGCAATAGATACTATACAGAGTCGGTATCATGAAGTGGTTCAATGGTCATGACCAGGACAATAATGCATCTGTGAAATTCAATACACATCATTACCATTACAATAATAAAGGTGCTTCTCCCCCCCCCATCACCGGATGATTCATATAATCTCTGTCCTTCCTACTGTATATGTCAACTAGAAAGGCCCACAAAGCACATACTCTCCAGAGACGTTTTAATTCCTGGAAATTATAGCTTGAAAGAATCTCCTCTGCCACACTCCCTGGATGCTCTCTAAATGCCACCACAAACCCCCCACCCATCACCCACGCACCCGCGTGTGCACACACACACACACACACACACACACACACACACACACACACACACACACACACACACACACACACACAGACACAGACACACATTCTCCCACACATTCCATTCTGACATCCTACCATCCTGGTAAGCCTCGCGTAGCGATACGAAATATCACTGAGTGGATATTAGTCTCCTGTTTCTCTCAGTTTTTTTTTCCCCCCGCAATGTCCCGTCACCATTTCGGCCGTGAAGTCCTCCCACAATTGAGGGGGCCAGACTTAAGGCCTATTCATAGTCTGGGTTTTCGGTGGTGAGGTGACCACCGCTCCGGTGGTGAGCTGACCACCGGAGCTGAATTAACGTTGAGCGGTGGTGAGTAAAAAACAGAGAGAAGGGCTGGAGCGGTGGCGGTGGTTTGCTCTTCACCGCGGCGAGTCGTGACGTCATGTTGTAGTTCGGTGGTCACCCCACCACCGAAAATCCAGACTATGTATGAGCCTTTAATCTGCCTGGGGCAATAATGCATTGCAAAGGCAGATGAGGGCATGGCTATGCGAGGCTACCGTCCTGGAGGATTTGCACTGGTCCTCTTTGCTGTGGAAAGTATTTGATGGATTAATATTGTCTAGTAGCATGTGTGGCTTTAGCATCACTCTCTGTAGGGGCTCTGCGGTGTATTATTGACACAGACATGTTATGTGATTACAGTTGCACTGTCTGCAGGTCCACACAGCTTTTGTTACCCATGCTGAAAAATACTCACTACAGTAGCTGTCAACATTTGGACACACATGCTCACCCTGTAACCATGGAAATGACATGAACTGTTGCAGTAAGCTCAACAGCCACTGTGTCTTCATGGACACAGACGGGTCAGTATAGAGTACCATAAAATATTATGGTGGAACTATTATGGTTTTGTGATCAGTACACCTATTCTCATGGTATTAGATTTAGATTAAAAAAAAAAGAGGCAGCATATTATGCACAGTGCCCGCAATTATTTTATATATACAGCTGGAGAAAATAGTGAAAGTAAAAACGGTGCTGTAATGTCCGCACGGTACACGTCATACTGTACTCTATTTATGATGTTGCATTATAACGGACTGCATTATACTGTTTACTGATCAGATAAAACACATCATGACAACAGTAGGTTCTGTGGTCAGTACACATACAGTACAGTACAGTACAGTGCATACAGTACAGTACGGCTGCGTCAGACATTCTGCACTTCTGTCCTCGACTCCCTCTCTGCCTCTCTCTGACCATGTAAACATACGTCTCCGGAGAAGGGACTCATTTGAAGCGCCGGGGGGTGTAAGGGAGGTCGAGTGAACTGCATCCTGGCTCCATCTGTGGGTTTTGGCCTGTTTACACAGATCAGCTACTGTACTGCACGTATACACCGCAACTATTTCATCTAGGATTTAAAGACCTTATTGGGCTGTATTTTGCGTGTCTTTAAGTACCAGGTCTCATTACTTAACTTAAGACCTGGAGGCGTGGTCAATGCTCTTTGGCCACTCAGAATAACCAAATGGCATTGATCACGCCTCCAGGTCTTATTAAGTAATAAGACCTGGTACTTAAGACACGCAAAATACAGCCCAATTAACTCATTGACATTGAAGTGTTTATTGGCCCTCTCCCAACAATCGTTAAGACCATGCACTGTCAGATCCTGCGCGTTAAACACAGGCCACAGGATTGTAATTCAAGAATAGCAAAAGTAGCAGATCTATAATCCCAAAACACGTCGCTTTGCGGCACTTTTCGAGCTTGCATTATCTGCAACGTTTAATGCTTTTTTGTGACGCTGTAAAAACATTATACAAAAATTATAAATTTTAAATATTGAGAGATTTCTGCCCGACAGCAATGATATGCAGGTACATTTTGGAATTGGTGTTCTGCCCCGCCCCCAACATTTTCCATACTGTGACGTCAGTAGTGGAAGTCATGCTTCTTCCACTGAATCCACTCCTACTAAACTACACTACTACACCAGTACATTTACTAGTGTTATATTCATTTCAGAGAGGCTTCCAGAGCACTGCAGCTGCTCTTGAATTTCTCCCATTATCTGTTGCCCTACCTTTAGTTTAATGTTTACTCGCTCAAAGGAAAATGTACTGTGTGTACTTTGGCTCTGGGATATAAGTGTTGGATTTGGAAGTGTTCAGTTCTCCTGCAAAAGCACTCGCATTGTGTTTGAAGCTATTTTAACCGCACAAAGCCGTAGCTATTCTGGGACGAACATTCACAAAAAGTGAATGTGCAGAGAGAAAAAAAAGGAGGGCTACTCCTGTCAACAGAGTATATAGACGTTTGAGGAAACTTCAGGTGTCTGACCACGGCAGTCGTCTTCTCTGCATACTGATTACTGAATATATAAACCATGCCAGTATACTCACCTGCCTCTGTTCTCTCACGTACATATTCTCCTCTCCTCTCCTCTCCTCTCCTCTCCTCTCCTCTCCTCTCCTCTCCTCTCCTCTCCCTACTTCTCAGCAGTATAGATGTGGAAAGCATCCGTGTGTGAAATGAGCATTCACCGTTTATCTGTTAAGCTGACTATTGTTTTATTCATACCTCATCGTACGACGGTGTATTTTCACTACTTCTTAAACAAAGTATATCCTTTTGAAAAATGTAAAGAGTTGAACAATTGTGACTTTTCTTTTCCACCACATTTTCTTTTAAATATAGGAACCGGAAATAAAGGAGATATTTACTGGCGAGTCGCAACCCACAAAAAATAACAATAAAAGCGGTTGTACGTGAGCCACAAATGGGTGTATCTAGTCAATCGGCTATTTTCGGAGTGTGATACTGTCGCACGACTAAGCACAAGTCGGGCTTAACGCTGCGTACCCCCATGACTTCACACTTTCTATCATCCTCTCTCCATGCCTGCAGTGCAGTATCCCCCTGCGCGCACGCACACACACACACACACACACACACACACACACACACACACACACACACACACACACACACACTGTACACACAGGATGTACTGTAGGACCATATGAGGCAGGGATCTCTGTAGTGTTCAGCCCAGGGAGAAGCACCTGTCCAGGGCAGAGGGAGCAGACGGCGTTCCCCAGGTTTTGGAAGAGACGAGGAAATGTCTGTGTGTGTGCGTGTGTGTGTGTGTGTGTGTGTGTGTGTGTTTAGGACAGAAAGTTAATCCTGGCCTGGGGCATGTTCTTACTTGATGACTTGAAGCTGCCAGCGACCGAAGGTCGCAGTTAATTATGGAATCGTGCATTTCCCGTCAGTCTGTGTGTTTGCCACACCCCAGACGAGAGAGAGCATGTGACATCATCAGGGATGGGTGAGATGTCATCAATGTTGTCATCAATGTTAAGCCCATAATATGGCCTTAACATTGATGACATCAGGGAACTCCATCCCTGATGATGTCACGTGATGTCACATGCTCAGGGATCTATTATATTATAATGGAGATCTCTGATGTCAATATTGGCCAGCAACTCTACATCTGACCTCAAACCCTTAGATCTCCATATATGGAGCTGACCTGTTCTGACTTTCCATATGTTGATCCTTCCCCATCCATCCGTCCATACGTCCATCCTTCCTCTTCGATGTCTCCCTTTTGACTGATACCTGTCCATTTAAACTCTAGGCGCCAAAGTTATTAGTGCAGCCGCGCCCAGCAGGCAAAAACTACAGAAGGACTCCCTTGAAAGCGAGTTGCTGCAACTCAAGGGACTATCCTTCAGGGACATTTCAAAAAATAAAAATAAATAAAAAAAGTTCTCAACAGGCCCGAAAATTAAGATCTTACCACCCATGCCAAAGCGCCAGTGCACGCCCGCAGTCTGCTGTCACCAATGGTGAATAGCCTACTATTACAGCTTTATTAAAAATTATGGATTTTATTTTTTTATGTCTTGTCCCAATACCTAACCTATATCCCTTACAGGATTGTCTTGCCAACTCACATCACTTCTCAGTAAGCTGAGAGCTGAAAACTGAATTGTAACACCAGAGCCAAAAATGAATTAATATATAATGTATATGTGTTGTTTGTCGCAACTTAACCAAAGCTTTCTTCAAGTATTCAGTAAAAACCTGAATAAAAAGATTTTGAAAAGAAAATAAGTATATTCAGTAAATGCAAATTGTGTTCAAAGGGCCTTAAAGTCTCTCCGCATCACTGAACCACATCTTCTTTTTATCCGCAGGATAGGAAATGCAGAGGCAGTTTTATCTTGACCACAATGCAGAGTTGCAGACTCATTGAACAAGCTCGTCTTTCTCCTTTTCTTTCTTGCCTCAAATTACCTGGTTTGACTGGCCCGCGGGGGCTGCAGTGCTACAGATAATACAAAACAATGAAATCGTCACTGTTCATTTTAGTGTAACAAATGGACCCAGCCCAATTTTACACGCTCACGGTTAAATTAATACTTAGGATTTTGCTGTGCACTACTTGAAATTTAGTCAACCATTATTTAAGTTCCCCTTCTGCTCCTTGCCTGTGTGTTTCTCAGTTTCTTTCTTTCAATGTCGGCCTCTCTATCTCTTGTCGGTGTCTCTTTCTCCGCAGTTCATCTCTATAAGGTACTTTATGACTTATTATCTGCTCTCTGATAGCCTCGGAAACCCAGACGTTTTTATTTCCAGGGAGGAGAAAAAAAAGTCTGGGTCCGAGTCCACTTCAATTCGGCATAGAGTAGCGCAAACGTCGATCACTCTCTGCTGATTTCGGATTGTCTGCATCTTTGTTAAATTGACGCACACACGCACACATGTACACACACACACTCCTCTCTCTCTCTGTCGCTCTAATTAATCAGTCTCATGTCGCGCAGCTGTGTCTAGATTCTCCCGGCGGATCCGGCCGGGCGCTGCCTATGCCATAGAAAGCATAGGTGGACCCCAGGCTAGCTCTCTGATGACTGATGATTGTTCGTCCTTATAGTGGGTTGTTGTTGTGGTTTGTGTTTGACAAGCAGTCCATTTCAAGTCATGGCCACTATAAAGCGTTAGTGTAAAACATGATATGAGCGGCTGTGGCTGGGGCTCAGGAGGTAGAGCTACAGGTCGTCCGATGATCTGTGGGTCGGCGGTTCGAATCCCGGCTCCTCCTGTCTACATGTCGAAGTGGGCAAGACACTGTACCCTACATTGCCTCCAATGAGTCGGTCGGTGCTAGCTTGCCACCATTGTTGTGTGAATGTGAGGATGTGAGGATGCTATGGCGTCGACTGTTCGCCGCTTCACCTCCCGATGTATGAATGAATGAACCAATGTGAAGTGCTTTGAGCACTTGGAAAAGCGCTACGAAAATGAAATTCATTATGACGGACTAATACATAAAATAAACAGACCTTTCCCCGAGTGCAAACCCACTTCTTTTATAAAGGTTATTCATTTGGAATGACTCATGATGCAGTTATATATATATTGGTAGGCTTGCCAGTGAATGACGCATGGCCCATATATGAACATGTACACAGTACACACTGGTAACTAAATTCTGTTTATCCTGACACGTTTTAGTGTCCACGGCAACACATACCGTTTGTCCCAAAGCCCAGCAATTCACTGTGCTTGATTGTTTTCCATAAATCATACTACCGGTAACTCAAGTCAACCAACATGAATTCCACTGTCACATAATAATAAACACTTCTGGCTCCATCCCAGGGTGCCGTTTGTATATCAACAGTGAAAAGGACTGCAATGTACAGCTGACCGTAAACAGTGGGGACCTGGATGATATATGTAAATGCTATATCAACAGTGAATATAAAGTTTTATGTACGTTGTCTATTATCAATGACAATGAATATATGAACGAATATACTGGAAAGAATAACGTCTCACAGCTTAGTTATCCTCAACAGGCAGCTGTCACGGTTCTGTATCGTACAGCATATAGTAGTCCACGGTGCCTGTAAGTACCGTACGACACCACATACTGTAGGAGTCAGTGATCCTAGTTATAGAACATAATGGAGATGGCATGCCTGATGGTTACTGGCACAAAGGACTGTACCAAGGTGTGTGTGTGTGTGTGTGTGTGTGTGTGTGTGTGTGTGTGTGTGTGTGTGTGTGTGTGTGTGTGTGTGTGTGTGTGTGTGTGTGTGTGTGTGTGTGTGTGTGTGCGTGAGGCGGGCGCTCCTCATCATAGAGGGGGATGATGATGATGAGAGAGGGCTTTATCGGGATTGCGTTGAGCTTCTTCCTATCCTCAACCTTTCTCTTCTACAACTCTACCACTACTAGAGCTACGAGAGCCTTTCTCGCCAGCTTTCCCCTCGTGTTAGTTGTTGTTAAGCCCCGTCCCCGTCCCCAGCAGACCACTGCAATACACCGGCTTCTGCATCCTTAGTAATGCAGAACAGTGGTTTTCAACTGGTGGTCCGTGGATCAAATGCTGTATAAATAGAGGGCCTTTTGATATGAAAAGCACTGCTCTATTGTATCTCCCCCCTCTGCCAGGACATTACATTATGCATCTCCATCTCATCCTTTTTGCTCACTAACTCTCCATATCCATTGTTGCATATTGTACAGTAATCTCTGATCACAGCCAGCCGCTCGGGATGACGACAATTTAGCATGAAATGTTTGTGTAATGAATGAAACGATAATCTCTCGCTCATTCTGGCCTGTCTATATCTCTTTTTTTCTCTGCCTCCTTTTCCCCCTCTGTGACCCTGTGGATTATTCTTGGGCGGAATATTTGCACACTACAGCACGTCCTCTGGTGCACTCTCGTGTACTGTACTTTAATACTACAGTAGTGACATCTGGACTCGGAGCCATAATGTTATCACTGGAGAGAATTCATCTGCAGGCGCGTTTGGCCTCCGCCGGAATCCTTGACATTTAGAAACTGGAAAATTGAAAAGCTGTTAACTTTGAACCCGATGTGGTGGTGTTGAAAGCAGAGATTGCCGTTTGTTGAACCTTTGTGGAAGATTCAGTATAATCTGGCATTTGCCTTTTCCAGTTTAAGCTTAAAGGCATAGTATGTAACACAATACAAATGTAAAAAATCCCCCATTTCTTTCTATGCCAGCAGTAATCAGCCCCTGGAGTAGTGTGGTGGTGTTGACCTGCAGAATTATTTGGGAAAAAAGTGAAAACACCTAAATAGTAAATACAGTGATATGCGCAGAGAAGTCGAGGGGCGACAACGCCAGCGTATTTCCGTGGGCACGGTCCCGTTAAATTGTTGCACGCGTGCTCGTATCGTGCACACGCCCGCGTGCACGATACGGACACATTTTCTAAAAGTATAAATAGCTGATCTGCAAGATCTCAACGGCTATTTTGTTTGTTCTGTGTGCTAGACCCTCATACGGCAAAGTATAAAATAGGGATAACATACATAGGGCGACATTTTGTTAGCTTGTCTTTTTGGCAAGCGACACAGTGTATGAATGAAGGCTTTAGTACTTTATTTTACAGATTATTTATTTATATATTTATCTATATATTCTCATTTGTAGGGCTTTGCCTGTGGATGTGATGATGCATGGGTGGTTGGAAATGGATGCTGTTGCAGTGGCACTGAACTGGGATTGACTGAAATCCCAGATTAGAGGGTTTATAAAATGGTTGCCATGATGAGCGCACCAGTTCAGTTCCAGTACCAATCCCGGGATTGTAGAAGAAGGAATGGCATGTGGAATGTGAAGGTATAGCCTATACTGGGGGGGGGAAGCCACACTGTGTGTCATATAGGCTCAATATGCCAGTTTGACACATTATATCAGTATAGATCCCGTGATCTTTTGTGGCCAAATGTAATTTCTTGGGGTCTAGTAGGACTATAGTAAAGAATAAAAAAAAAGAAATCGCTATAACATTTTGTAAAGAAATACATATTTAGCCCCGTGCTCGAATGCCCCCGCCCCCCCCTGTCAAAAACACTTTTACTTTCTCCACTAACAACCTAAAACATGAACCTTGGTTGAAAACTACTAAAGTTGTCTTTTAAATTGTCACTTGAAAATTGCAGCTAACCTGTACACTTTTGTATGTACATGTATGTGCTATACATTTACTGTATGTTGGTTTGTTTACTATAGTAAGAAAACAAGGTTGCACTTTTTCTTTTTCATGGACATTATCTCAGTATATGGCTAGTTGGATGATGCTTATTGTATACTGTCACTTATAGTGGAATAGGATCTGAAGCCTGTTTGAGATGCTGCCGCATGGAAAACGTTTCCGCAGTCTCAAAGCCGCTGGAAACGGACGCATAAACGAACATGAACGCTTGAAAAGAGATAAAGTATTTTGTTCTGCTTTCCTCAGACATTGTATAGCACCAATAAATTGTAACACTGGCTTCCTCTAATTCATGCACCGTCGTACGACAAAATAGCAGATCCTCAAGCTCACAGTGCATCGCATCATGTACAGTACACACACACACACACGCAGGGACTCAGGGGTGATAATTTGATTTCAGACTACAGGAAGAGGTGTGATATTGCTGTTGCTATAACTGAAGAGTGTGTGTGTGTGTGTGTGTGTGTGTGTGTGTGTGTGTGTGTGTGTGTGTGTGTGTGTGTGTGTGTGTGTGTGTGTGTGTGTGTGTGTGTGTGTGTCTGTGTGTGTGTGTGTGTGTGTGTCTGTGTGTGTGTCTGTGTCTGTGTGTGTGTGTGTGTGTGTGTGTGTGTGTGCTCGTAGTCCGTGTACCCGTGTGCGCGTGCGTGTGACATTGTTGTCTTGTTTTGCCAAGTCACACCAATTCATTTAAACAGAGCTGCTTTAATTTACCCTGCTGGAAGTGACCATGACCTTGCACTATTTTGGTACACGCAGGTGTGTGTGTGTGTGTGTGTGTGTGTGCATGTGCGTGTGCGTGTGCGACTCACGTTGCCCATGCCAGCATTATCGCAGCAAAACATTAAATAATCTTTTTGAAGATCAATCTAAACCTTAATCCAAAAAGTTCTCAGCAGCTCTACTTAAACCTTTGGCCCCTCCTTGTATCCCAACACTCCAAATCTCTTAGCTGAAAATAAGATGATCTACAAGTTCACAACGTGTCGCAAGTCGCAACGCTATGGTTTGTGAGATTGTAGATCTGCTATTTCTGCCGTATTGTTAGCCTTTTTCCGCCTATTAGGACACGTTCGGGATAGGGACGCTATACGGTTCATACGGTCACAGCATCTGGACTTTAACATTGAGAAACGTAGAGCCAGAGTCCAGTCACATCATGGAAAGGAACGACTTTGTTTGCAAAGCAAAGCATGACAATGCTTCGATCCTCAAAGGGTCTTCAGGTCCATTTTAATATGCACACCCCCAATGTGGACCTCCGTCACTCTGTGCCATCATCACCCCCACACAACCGTGCCTTAATTAATCTATTAACTATAGCTATGAGAAACATTCAAAATGGTCTTCCTGTAACCAACCATCCATTCCATAACATGTATTTCTTTCCATTGAAATATGGAATGTTTCGCAGGGCTCACAAGAGTGCTTACGTACATGTTCTTATGTACAGTACGGTGTCTGAACATTATGCATGTCTTCATGCTGTACAAATACCGTGTGCATCATTGATTGTTATCTGTCCTCGTCCTTCCACTCCCACTGTTGGAACTAACAAAGACTCAGTGCAGACAGAGTTCAAATCAATAGAAAGATGTCTGCTGATAACTTGTCTTTGCAGTCAGTTGTTCCCATGGCAACACATCTTCTGTATTATTCATGTTTTTTCAGGTGCTGTTATAGCTAGCGCTTCCATTGGTGGATTAGTGACGCTGTACAAAATGAGCCCAGAAGGAACTCTGAGCCATTATAGTCAATTTGGAAGTGTTAACGCTGTTACTGTACTTCAAGCGTCGTGTCGCGTGTGAGGCATATACGTAAATATAGAGCGCATACACACCGTGTCAGATTTACTTTATGTCTTGATCTATCTATAGCTGATCTGTCTGGCTTGTCTATCTAGATTAGAAGATGGACATAGAGTACATGTGCTTGTGTTTGTTAAACAGTCTCTTTGCCAGCTCTCTCTCTCTCTCTCTCTCTGTGTGTGTGTGTGTGTGTGTGTGTGTGTGTGTGTGTGCGCGTGTGCGTGTGCACGTACACAATATGATCCAGTGTCGCCTGCTTTTAGATTCCTCTCCAACATGTTCTGCTCGCTGCCTCCACGCAGGATGCTAAATGTGTTTACGTATCCACACTCCTCCCATCTGTCCCCGGCTCCTTCTCCCTCTCTCTTCCTGCGCTACTATACCTCCTGCCACCATCTCCATTTCCAGTGTTCTGCTCCCCCGTGTAGATTTAAAACCCATGACTTCAACAATAATAATGGTTCTGTGCCAATGTGCCCCGCCCCCCCCCATAATAATTGCCTAGTTACAAGATTGTAGGCTATACCTAAAAGCTGCACTTGCACCCTATAATCCACACCGACTTAATGCTGAACTGCCCCGCCCCCTCCATCCGCTTTGCCACAAAATATACCGACGATGAGCTTTGGAATAGGAGACAAAAACTGTCTGTGCAGTCTCAAACAGCTCTGTTCTCCTCTCTTATACCAGCTGTCAGAGCCCCCCCCCCCCCCCCCCCCTCCACACACACACACACACACACACACACACACACACACACACACACACACACACACACACACACACACACACACACCATACAGCTGTGTTAAGTCTGTGGACTTGGAGTGATGCTTGGAGTGATAGCTTTCACCTTGTGCACTGACCTCAGAGGCAAACACAGAACACAGCCTCAGTATGCACAGCCACACACACACACACACACACACACACACACACACACACACACACACACACACACACACACACACACACACACACACACACACACACACACACACATACACATTTCGTCCACATTTCCCAGCCCTTTAGTTTGCTTTGAACTCCCTCTCTCAGTCAGTCCTGCCGCTTGCTTGCTTGCTTGCTATAGCCAGTGAGCCATATGGTCCAGGGGAAGATTAGGGGGCGTTCTGTTGTACGCCACTGCCCCGCCCAGCAGATTAGCAGCCGAGAGAGGAAGAGAAGCAGAGCTATAGGAGGGGGTGGGGCTGAAATGATTTTTTTGAAGAGCTGGAGAACAAGTGTCATTTGATGATGGATGTTGTTGTGCGAGGGTGCCAGGGGTGTGACGGTGGTACAGTAACAGTACATGGGTCTATGTGGGGGCGGGTGGACAGACAGTCTTTATATAAAGGGTTAAAGTCACACCGAGACAAGTTAAAGATTGCCCCACTTGGAACTCAAGGTCAACTGTTCGATGAATCAACAGTTAGATAAATCAACAGTTAGATAAATCAAACTGTATAGATCTTACTCTTACTCATCCCATGGCCTAGGGGGCCGTAGGGGTGTCATGGTGGATGCTTGGGCAGTCTCTGTCTTTCAGCTGTGTGCAACAGGGTCTGTAAGCTGCAGCCAGTCCATTCCTTGATGTTGTCCATCCAGGACTTTCTCTGCCTCATGCCTCTTCTCCGCTTCCCCCCCACTGTCCCCTGTAGGATGGTGTTTGACAGTGAACTATGCCTTGTATATATGCCAGGGAGTGGGACCCCCATAAGAGAAGATGTTTATATAGGCTCTAGCAGTGATTCTCAACCATTTTCATTTCAGTTTGACATGCATTAAGCTACGGACCCCCATTTAATGGCATTTATATCTCTGGGACCCCAATTTGTAATGTAAAATCATCAATGTTAATTTAACTCTGAGTATACAGTGTACACATTCGTGTACACAGTTACAGACCCATAAGGGTCCATTTGGTTCCTTTAACTATCATTTAGCTGGGGACCCCCTGGAACTCCCTCAAGGACCACTGGGGGTCCACGAACCGGATGATTGTATGTCACACACGGTCACCATGGCAGTATGGCAGGGCTATATAACTGGATGAGTGTGTTGACAGATGACGGGGGCATTAGAGGGGAGATAAATGAATTGAGTCCAGGTAGATGTTAATGACACTAACAGGCCTGTTAGCCCGCGGCTAACCAGCTGGGACAACGTTAAGCTGAAGTGACGTGCGCGTGCGTGTGCGTGTGTGCACGTATGCATGCATGAGCATGAATGTGTGCTTGCTCTTCTGCTTCTGTTGACGTGAAGGTCAAGATTTTCTCAAAACAACGATATAGGAAATAAATTTGGCCTGTGAGTGATCGTCTCTGACAGTCACTTTCCTGGGCATATTAAGCTGACTCCTTTCAGCACTCCGTCCAAGCCTGTACTTCACGGACTGGTGTCCCCCAGGGCTCTATCCTTGCTCTCTTCCCTTTTTTTCAATCTCACCGTTGAAATTAGCTAATCTACAAGCAACAAGCTTGCAACATGTCGCAATGCAACACTTTGTGAGCTTATAGATCTGCTATGCTGATTGCTTTTAAGGCAAGGGTCATGTTAAAATATGGGTCATATACTGTAAGTATTGGATGTTAGTGCACCTTAAACATCTTAAAGAAAGCACAGGTGTGTGAATTTGCATGCGTGTGTAGTTCACAAATGTTTGTGTGCAGAAGCGTTTTTACTACTTGTGTATAGTAATTCATACTGCATGTTCACCTAATACAGTAGGTCATGCTGGCCATATGCTTCTGTCAGTCACACCTATAGACATAGTACTGCCCTCCGAAGGAGTGGAGAGACCAGCCTGACCAGCCATATGACGGTGTCGCACACCCAACATAGACCAATCTTCAAGCTCACAATGCACAATGTGAGATCGGTTATTTTATTTGATTGACACTATACCTTAAGACAGAGCTTACATTTGGCAATACATGAAATAGACAGAGTGAATCCCAGAATGCTCTGGTTATGAGCCACACATTCAAGGCTTGTTGTTGCTTTCCAAAATATTCTCCACTCTCACTCACTACTAGACCATACTTCATTGTCTCCACCAGGCCAATGGGGAGAGAGTATGTTTTGCACTCCGTCCGTGTGTCCGTCCATCCGTCCGTCTGTTAACAGCTAATCTCTGGCATGCACCGTTAACCCGGTCGATGCCAAACTTTGCACACACACTCCCTGGATGCCAACGATGAACCTCTGCCCCAAATTTTCCAGAACGGTCTGTTATAGCGCCACCAGGAGGCCACAACCTGACCTGACCTGGTGGAGACCTGTGCCCCGAGGGGCACTTTATCTAGTTTGTTTTTGGGATGGCACTTCTGTGGTTTTGTTTTTAGAACAGTCTCCTGGGAATTGCAGTTCTAACAGACAGACACTACCAGAGGGGTGTTGCTAAAAAAAGACAAAATATTAAAAAAAATATGACTTTTTTTTATATAAGCACCATCCTTCAACCCACATCACTCAGATAATTACAGATCAGATTAAGCATATAGTTTCATGCCATCCAGTTCTCCCCCCACACATTTCTGCCTATACCGATCTGCTAAGATATCTCATTCTGATATTGCCATAGTCACAGAGAAACATTATGCCTAATCACGTTACTTCATCATTCATATATTCATTCTTTCCTGCTCCATGTCGCTTGCCCACAATGATGGCGTCTTTCCCCCCTACGCTAACATTAATTCAGTGAGTGAGTAATATCAGAGTGATATTTGGAAACAGCGAGGGCATTATGTACAATGTTACAATGCTGGCTCCTGAAAGCCCAAGCATAGAATGGCCGACATTTACCTCTCTCGTGAGGCGGGACAGCTCGTGCATTCATGTGCACAACTGCACGTGCACGTGTACACAGAACAAGACAACAATGTCGCGCACACGGGTACACGGACTATGCTCGCACACACACACACACACACACACACAGGCTGTGGAGTGCTTATATCAACCTCCATAAGCATGGTTAGGAATTAAGGACATGAACGTAGAAAAACGAGGAATACAAAGGCGCGCGCGCGCGCGCGCGCACACACACACACACACGCACACACCGAGGCTTGCTGAATTACTCAATATTCATTCTCTTCAAGCCCAGATCAGTCCACACAATCAATACACCTGACCCCTTACCCAAGGCTATTCTCTGACACGGCACACGGCATATGTCTGCTCCCATTAACAGCATAGTGACATGATCAGCTTCCCATGTGATCACTATAGTTACAGACGTTTGTGTGCTTGTGTTTGAATGCCAAACGTCTTTCTTAATTCAAGGTTGGCGAGAGGAAGAACTTCAAAGTTATAGAGGCACAGGACGGAATCCTAAAGTATAGCTGTTTTTGTCCCATCCTGTCCAAGTCTGCTCAATGGAGAACGCAGTGTTACAGTCTCAGAGGATGTTGTCTGAAAGGGTTATGGCACAGTGTACAATCCAGCTCCAAGAATGAAATATTAGTGGACCTATATAGTTTCGAGCCCTGGGGTGGGGACCCCAGTACTGCATATAGGGTTTCAGTTGTTAAGTTAACTCTGGGTCCATTTGTGTCAATTTTTTTTTTGTAAAAATGTCAGCACGCTCTAATCTTGACCCCTAAAAACAGCAACTAATAACAACAAATAATAGCAGAGCTAAGAAAAAGAGGCCACGGGACAAATTAATGTAATCCTGTGTACATCCTGGATGTTGTGACGATAACACATCGGAAGTCATCAGTCATAACATTGCTTCACAACTCCAAAAGAGTGTGCTGCCATGTGTCTGTCTGTCTGTCTGTCTGTCTGTCTGTCTGTCTGTCTGTCTGTCTGTCTGTCTGTCTGTCTGTCTGTCTGTCTGTCTGTCTGTCTGTCTGTCTGTCTGTCGGTCTCTGCATGTGTAGTGTATGTGATGACCCCCCCCCTCCCCTTTTCTGTTTTGGCATGTCGTCCACCCTCCCACCCTCCCTCCCTCCGTCCCCCCATGCCGACCACCCTCTCCCTCCACATGCATAGCTGAGCTGGTGGGTGTAAAAATAGACCGGGGGGGTTGTGTGAATGGACTAGGGCACTGGCATATAGCAATGAGGAAGAGGCACTGTAGTTCACAGTGGCAGCAGTAGAGCTAAACGAGGCTATAGGCTACAGTAGACATCTGACTCTCCAGGGTGACGGAAGGTACCACAGCACCCACCGCTCATTGGCCAAGTGAAGTTTCATCCGGCTTTGGGAGTTACCCCCCCCCCAGCCCACACACATGCATGGTAGCCCCACCACCCGGAGCCAAGGTTGTAGGGGGACGGGGAGCTATAGGGGAGAGGCGATCGATCAATGGATTGGTAAAACCTTTTGGCGGAATTGGACACGAACCTGCCTCGGATTTCATAAAGTTTTGATGCGGGATAGAGGTCGCCATGGGTAACGCTGCCCTGTGCAAGGTGTGCGGCTCGGACAAGGGCCTGAGGAGCCCCAGGAGTCAGTCCAACGAGGACCCCAACGCTTTGCCCGACTACTACTGCTCTGAGCATTATCCACGTCAACAACAGGCGCCGAAACCGGTAAGACCCTGAAGACAGATGTTGTATACGACAATGTCGTTGTGGGCCGAACATGCAGATGTGACACACTGTGAGCTTGTACAGTAGATATACATATTTCAGTAGATACAGTAGATATACATGTTTCTGCACAACATGTTGTGTGATGAGTGAACCAGGCTTATTTGCAGAGTCAAGAGGCTAACGATGTCAGAGGACATCTTCTTTGCACTATAGGCCTGTAATGCAACAAAAAAAAGCATTAACATGGTTAAACAAGTTATATATTTAATTACAATATTGGTCTTTGTTATATCATTTGAAACGTAGCTTTATTATTCTTATTCTTAAGGATTCTTGAGGTTGTCCCTCAATTGTCATGTCTTGGTTGTTTGAAGATATATTATTTCTGTAGCTACTGTATGTTAAATGCAGGTTTTGGGACAGTTCTTTCAAGAAGACAGATTTCTAAGTGGTTAATAAAACACCCGCCAGTGAATCATACAGCTGTATGAAGGTGAAAGTCTCTCACTCCCCCCCCCCCCCCCTCCAGCTGTCACACAGCTGATCACGTTGTTTTTATTTAGACTGTCATTTATGGTACAGTACCTGTTAATCTAGTACATTTGCTTAGGAACTGCATTGTGAAGTTGTGTGTGTGTGTGTGTGTGTGTGTGTGTGTGTGTGCGCGCGTGTGTGCATGTGCGTGTGTTGTGCACACACGTCCATGATATGGAAAGGCGTTTGGGCATTTTACTTTGAAATGTGTGGTGTCACTGGTTGAACGTGGTTGTGTGAGTATGGGGGAGGTTCTGTGTAGTTGTGTGTCTGTTTGCGTGCACGTGTGTGTGCGTTCGTGCGTGCGTGCGTGTCAGTTCCTCTGCTCTCTCTTTAAAGGACACTGTGACAGGTCCTGTGACATGTTCTGCCCTTGTCCTTGCGGCTCTTAGGAGATATACTATACTGCAGTGGTTCATTTGAAACACTTGGGAATGAACTTTAGCAGCATGCCAACACTCTAACACTATTAGAGTCACTATACTCACACTCAGTGATTAGTCGAGGCAGGTTCCCTTTTGGATACAGTGACATCTCATAAATGAGAGGCCCCAACTTTCCATTTCTGTCTCTTTATTGCAAAGTACAAAATGCCTGGAGTTAGACAAAATGCCCTTTGGTCAAGGACACCGGCAGGAGTGTATTCCTTTAGTATACTGGCTAAGATGGTAGTAGCTGAGTGGCTAGAGAGGCCGTCTGGGAATCGGAAGGTCGCTGAGGTTTGACCCTCGGCTCGCCCAGTCCACATAAACCTCCTAATACCATAAACATAATATTAATCCAAAATGATGCAGGCGCCGGAAATACTGTATATCTTCTCTGCCGGGTGAAAACCTCATATGTCCAAATCTGTTGCTATTCAGGATATTACAAAAATAAAGCAAAAGTAGCAGGTCGACAAGCTCAAAACACGTCACTTTGCACCGCGCTTCGAGCTTGCAGATCTTCTACTTTTGACACTTTTGTGTGACGCTGTAGTATGATCAAGTAGGGCGTTAACTTACAAACAAACACAAACGGTTAGAATATGGAGATTATAGGAGATATTGGTTTCTGCCCGACAGCCAACAAAATGTATTTTACAGTGAATAAATACCATGTCCGACAGCGTATTGTCGGGAACGTGTTCATTACTTATTGAGCAGTAGGTTTTGGTATAAACACTGTAATTGCCGGGACATCGCCAAATTAATGTTGACTTTTAACAAACCCTCAGCGTGTGCTCTTAGTGTGGACATTTAAATGACCACGTGAGGCCCAACAACAATAATACTGTGGGGAGAAATCAT
Organism: Protomyctophum bolini; assembly: GCF_963924005.1. Lineage (NCBI taxonomy): Eukaryota > Metazoa > Chordata > Actinopteri > Myctophiformes > Myctophidae > Protomyctophum > Protomyctophum bolini. The sequence goes on along the minus strand of NC_137881.1, from coordinate 27,292,288 downwards.
CACAGCGTTCTCTGAGCTCAAAGGCTTAGGCACTTGAAGCGTTTTCGTGCAGCAATTGGTGAAAGGTTGAGGTGTATAAATAAATATAAAGGGTACTGCCAAACCTTTGACACACACGCGCACACACGCGCGCACACGCACATGCACACCTAAAACAGTAATTAATTGTCCATCTTCCTTTACATCACTTGACTGGAGTCAGTACACTTTACTCAAAGTACACGACAAACGATAACCGAAATGTCAACACCAACCACCTGCTGTAATTTAGACATTCAACAGACGCTCTTATCGAGAGCGACTTACAAAGTGCAAGATCACAGTAAATGGCATGACGGGGTAAATGGCTGGGCACTTAAATAGAGTGCAAAGAAAACAATTAAGTGCTGCAAAGTAATTAAGGCGTCAGGTCAGGTACAGTAAACATCAAACTCATCCTCTGTCCAAACAACTTTCGTATAGTGGCATTTGTGGTCAAGCAAACGGCGTATGGTTAACAGTGAGACTGCACAGTCGTAACTCGGAAATGAGGGGGGATAATAGGAGGTCATTCCACACACAGCTTGGAGGCCAGGAGGTAGAAGAATCTAGGATGCTAATGCTTGGAGTTATGGCTGGACTATCCTGAGCTAACGCTAGACCTTTCTGGCCTAGATGGGAGGGTCGCGGCTCAGATTTGCGCACACCCTGATTGTCTGTCCGTCAGCCCCGGTCTCCCCCCCCTTAGTGCAGCACTGTTATTGTGTCGACCAGAAGCAGAAACCACCTGTTGCTGGAGTATACCATTCTAACGCTTTTTATAGGTATTTACGGTGTGGTGGGTTCTTCAGCCATTCTCCTCATTTTCCTCGCATAGCCTCGTTTGAAGTTCCACTGGTAATGATTTCCTCACGGTGTTATGTTGAGGGGTGCACACCGCTCAGAGCCCTGACGTCACATCATTTGGAGCGACGCCTATACGCGGAAGGGTTGACTCCCACTTTTAGGCCAGTGCAGCCCATGCATAAATAAATTCATTTTTCGCAATGAAAGTCTGGGTATCGAGGCTATGGCTAGACTGTCTGATGACATGGAGAGAGTGGGACACAGACAGCAGGTACATAGAGTCTAGAACTAGATCATGACTTGGGAGGCATGGAGGAAAAGAGTCTGTGGGAGTGAGACAGACACAGGTATACAGCAGAGAGAGAGAGAGAGAGAGATGGAGAGAAAGAGGACGTCTGATACAGCTCCACTGTTGAACATCATCAGGTCTCTTGCTCTGGGTCGGGCCGGGGGGCGACGCCATGCAGAGAGCCAATGAGCTGCACCAATCTTCTCCATTTTGGGTCGATCTAGTGCCAGCGACAAGCTCAGTTGGTGTAGGTCCCTGCGTGCCATCAATCCACATGGTGCTGCAGGGAGCACCACGGGGGGAGTTTCCAGCCGGGCAGCTTTTGGTTCGAAGTGGAGGATATAATAGCGTGAGTGGGGTTGTTCAAGGCCAGGGGGGAGTCTTTTCATATGGCCCGTATACCAGCCCACCCGACGCCAGTTGAGACACAGGGGTGCTGTTGGGTGCCATTGAACACTGTGGCGTCATTTGTAATGCGTTGTTCGTAAACTGCACACATACGTATACAGGAGTAACTTACTATCAATTAAGATTATACAAGAAGTAGGCCTTGATTGCTGATTCTGTAGTATGTCTTGTTGCACAGTCCGTTACACATTCTAAACGTCTGCATGGTGTGGCCATAGGAGATAGTCTAAAATAGTCTGTGCTATGAATGTATGCACAATTTGCATATAGATTAGACTTACATCAAGATGTAGTAGTAGTGAGTGATAAGACATGAGCTTTGAGATCTTTTCTTTCCGAAGACCCCTCAACCTGTTTTTAGACCTGTTATGCTGCTCTGCCTTTACCTCTGGCTCCACCTCCTGACCTGTGACACCTTGACCCATGTGCACATTGGTGTCACTGTATACAGTGCAGCTAAGTGGCATATTTAGCGCCTATATTGTATTACAACCAATTCAGTATTCCCACATAGAGGAGCAAGCAGGACAGGAATTTTAAAGGGAAACCGTTTGGTCATTGTATTGCCTACTTTTTGAGCACCATAAACCGTTTTTTTCAAGTTGCTTGATTTAGTATTTAGATATTTGGTTATTCGTTTTAGCTGCCCCGCCCCCTTCCTATACAAACTCATCGTAACTTTCAAACTCCATTTTAACTGGTGTGCATCTGTGTCAAAGTCAAAGTCATACGATTTTGTCACACATGTTACCGCAGTGAAAATTTGTTCTCCGCATTTGACCCATCTCTTGGAGCAGTGAGTCGCAGCGAAGGAGCGGTGAGCTACAGCCGTGCCGCGCAGGGAGGCATTTTTACAGTCTTTGGTATGACCCGGGCCAGGGATCGAACCCCGACCTCCCAGTTTCAGGGCGGACACTCTAACCACAAGGCCACTGTCTGGCCACTGTGTCTGTTGCAGCAGCTTCTCTTCTCAGTGAATTAGTACAATCATTGCTCCTCGTATCGTCCATATTTCAACTTTTAAAGTAACAGTTTGGAACATACAAGGTTTCAACGTATAGCAAAGTTATGCAATACGTTTTCATGCACAATGAAATTGCTTGTTCAGACAGTATAGCCTATACACCTAGCTAACATTCAAATACTCAGCATGAATTTGTGAGCTTTGTCTGCTGAGTTACATATTGAAATGAAGAAACGAAACATCATGCAGAATATTCCATTATTATGAACGTCGTGTACTTTGCCATTAAGTGCCTCTGTTTTGCGACTCTAAATTAGCATGAACGTATACCTAATCAAGGAAACTCAAGGGCCACCTCTGTCGTGTGGTATGCAAATCAGTCCACTAGGACTGCTCTGATTGGTTGGAACTTTCTGCCTGGAGGGGTCAAATCCCGCTTGAGTTGGTGTTTGTCTCTGTGCACGTCAGCAATGATTACTGAATATGGAATGCACCTGTAGAATGGATAATGATTTTGTTTTCATATACTGTAAACCATTTGAACATATACCACCCCAATGTGTAAAGCCTTCGGTAATGTTAGAGCACTGTGTAGTGACACAGTGACAGAGTGCTTTCATGTCTTGTCTCAGCCTAGTTCTACCGAAGCAGGGCATGCAAGGCAACCCTGGGGAGCGTTTAGTGCCCCCCCCCCCCCCCCCTAATATCTGAGTGATATTTGGAACAGCGAGGGCATTATGTACAATGTTACAATGCTGGCTCCTCCTGAAAGCCCATGCATAGAATGGCCAACATTTACCTCTCTCGTGAGGCGGGACAGCTCGTGCATTAATGTGCACGACTGCACGCACGCACGCACGAACACACGCACACACACACACACACACACACACACACACACACACACAGAGATCATAGCGATGGCTGCAGCGTGCGGTTGCTAGTAAACAGTGATGATCTCTTGTTCTGCCCTGATGGCCAAGAATAGAAGGTCTCTCTCTCCAATCACATTCAACAAGGACACAGTTGGCTGCGTGCGTGCGTGCGTGCATGTGTCTGTGCACGTGCCTCGTAAGTAGCCTATACTAGTGATGTGGGCTATGATTCGCCATGGGACACGGGGGTAGGGGGTAATGGCTCCTTTGTGCATACTGTGGTCGGTGCTTTTGGAACACGCACACACACACACACACACACACACACACACACACACACACACACACACACACACACACACACACTCACACACACAATGCACGCATGCATGCCACACATACACGCAGAGATGTCAAATGACTCAGGTCTTTCACATGTTGTGTTGCTTTGACCTTTTTTCCAAAGCAGAAACACAGAGAGAACTGTTAGAGGGAGGGAGGAGAGAGAGAGAGAGAGAGAGAGAGAGAGAGACAGAGAGAGGTTAATCTCAACCATTTTCTTCTCTTTGATATTCATTGGGCCACATTATATTGGATTTGTATCTCTGGTACCTCAATCTAACCACAAATCGGAAATTTGGTTCCATTTGCACACGCTTGAGATGTATAAACCTTTATTTGCACTTTATTTGCACTTTATTTGCAATAAACCTTCATTTATTTAGCTGCATGGGGAGCACCTGGGACACCCTATAGAAGGACCCCTGTCCTGGACGTCCATGGACCCCACGTTGAAAACCACTGCTGTAGAGAGTTTAAATCCAGGCACCGCCTCCGTGCGTGCGTTTCCATGTGATTTCCTCCGCCGTGTGCAACCACTATATACCGAATGCTCTGTTGTCATGGGAACCTGAGGAGGCAGGTCAGCGCTTGTCTCCGTGGTAACTGGGGGGGGGGGGGGGGGGGGGGTGTTTGGATGTATCCGCGACATTGGTCGATCGTCTGGGATGGGTGGGTGGGTGGGTGGGTGGGCGGTGGGTGTGTTTACATTATTGATAAAGGCTCCATTTATGAAGACAGAAGAGGCAATGGGTAGATGAATGTTTGATGTCGTCTGTCAGAGACAGGGCTTTAGCGGCTGCGTTTTGTCGCGCTTGACAAACTTGATTAAGTGTGAGTTTGTGTGTGTGTATGTGTATGAGTGAGCGATAATTAGGACCGTCTAGTCATGGCCGGACCATAATTCAGGCTAGAGCAAAAGAAACATGTTGTTGAAGATTATGAAGAATCAAAACATAACATTCTTTCATTGAAGTGTGGTTTAGGAAAGGGTTTAGTAGTTGCTTACAACATGAGTCTTATACAGGGGGACCCCAATGGGGTCCTCAGAGTTATTACAGGGGAACCGCCAAATCGTTGTGTTATAGGAATTAATTTCTTCTCCTTTTTTACTATAATTGTTAGGAAAATATCATTGCGTAAACAAACAAAAAATCTGAATTCATACAATTTATACAGTGCCGTCAAACAAGTCTATGAAAGCTATCTATGAAATCTGTGAAAAGGTTTAATGTGCAACACAGTTGTATACAATATGTAGTGGGGGTCCCTGCTGGCTTACAACTCGCAGAACCCGCCTGTGCTGAGAGAGTGTTACAGTATTATGCCAAGTGCACTTTGAAAACACTCACCCCCTAGGACACTGTCCGATTAATATGAAACAATTTCTGTAGGAAGTGGGTAGGCACTGCATGTAGTCCCCCCCCCATTTTCATGAATGTTAAGTGCTTGTCATTCAAAACCCCACTTGTTCAAGAAGTCATTTTGGCTTCAGCATACTTTAACAGTATAACACAAGGAGGATTAGAGCAGGTCTTTTATAATGCGAGCCTGTGGCTCTTTAAGGAATCCGGGGGGCTAATGTTCAGTCCCATTGTGTGGTGGCTGGTGGCGCTGTATCTACAATGCTAACCCTGTCTCTGTCTATATGTATGTCGCTGTGTCGTCTCGGCTAACTGCTTACTGACTGAGTCATAGGCCCCGATCAAGGCCTGCCAAGGCATTATTCAGCTATAGAAACTACCAGAAGATGATTCATCATCAGTGATGTCAGACTCATACAGTTTGGTGCTCAAACAACCAGGGGCTGTGGGCTGCTGTCCCACAGGGGTCAACACCCACAGGGTGACACTCGCATGACGTCTAATTTATGGCCTTGGTTGGTCAGCACTAGGGATGGGAATTTTGACCAACTAACATAACCTCAACTAACATAACCTGACCCACATCAACTAACTACAGGGCGGCAGTGGCTCAGGAGGTAGAGCAGCTCATTTTTATGAGTAACCGGTCCGGTACCTCGGGAAATGTGGATTCTGTTCCTATACTTAGAACCTAATTTCGATGCCGAACCCTACCCAGCAGCATTTGAAATGTTTAAATATACATACAGGCCTATACAGTATATGCTGTAACAGTATATTATGCTAAGAATTTTTATTTGAAAGTAATAGAAAATAATAACGCTATATACCTCGCTCTGCCACTAAAAGCAGAAAGATGTTTTGCGAAGCACTTGTTGCGTAACGTACAGTACATATCATTCAGGGGAAATAACCTAAAAAGACAAATAACACCAGTCATGGACTCATGTTATGTTTATTTACAGGCAAGGGGAAACATTACACGTAACACGTGAGATGAAAGATGAAAAATCACACCCGTGTGAACTGAGTGGTGCAACTCCCCTCTCCCCCTGCCTCTCTCTCTCTCTCTCTCTCTCTGTAATTAGCAGGCAACAGTGCAATATATCTCTCTCTCTCTGTAATTAGCAGGCAACAGTGCAATATATCTCTCTCTCTCTCTGTTTCTGGCACAACAGCGCCACTTTTGCCCCTACTGGTACTCTAAACATAGTTACATAGGTTAGGACGGACGTTGCTGTTCCTTGGAGTGGTTGCACCACTCAAAAATACCAATGCAACAACAGTCCAGATCTCCAACATATGCACTATAAAATCATTGTAGCCGAAATTAATAGTAGTAGTAGTAGTAGTAGTAGCCGTCAGCTTCTCACCGCTAACATGAACTCCTTTACTGACACAAACACCAACATGGCTTGTATTTCATGAGGTTTCAGGGCATAATATTGTTGCTTTTACACCTTCACACTGCTGATGACCGCTCAGGTGGCTCAGATGAAGTGCACAGGAGGGACCTGTTAGTTAGGGGTTAAGTGCCTTGCTCAGGGACACTCTGACACATGGACTGGGTGAGCCGAGGGTCAAACTGTGTCGACCGATCCGATTCCCCAGATGGCCTCTCTGTAGCCACTCGGCTTCAGCCGCCTGTCAGCATCACGCTGGTACAGTAACTGGTTGTTGTTGTTGGCCAGTTTCATTTGGCATAGTCTGCTTAAAACCCTTTCTATTCTCCAGGTCCAAACTTTGGCGGACCTCTTCTGGTATTTAGCCAATGTGTCAGATACCGTAGGTCCAACGTCATCATGCAAAAAAGAAATTCTTCCCAATATTAGATATGTCCAATATCACACTAGAGCGGTGTGTAATTGAAACATTCTTAGTAAGAATACTTATGACTCTTTCTGTAGTGAAATTAGAGCAATTTACAAGATTTAACCCATATTGTGTCCCTATTCTGGGCAAGTGGGCATATCGGTGAACTCAAGATTCAATGCAACACTTGTATGCGGCTGTTTTTGTCAAATAGATTTGGTGTAGAGGGGAAAAAGAAGGGGGGACAAGGATAAACCCCTGAAGTATATATGGTTTAAGACAGTGGTATACTTACTACTATAGTACAGCAGTTGTGCACAGCGTACGTCCCCATTCCGTGGACGAGTTCGGTGGAGGATGGAAGTTATATAGCAGCAGCTGAAGTTCAGCCAGGGTTGCAGAGATAGCTGGCCTTGCAGGGTCTCTGTGATGCAGTGCAGCCTCACTGCAGCACACACAGACAGACACCATCAAACTGCCGACCACTGGGACTCACATCAAAGAGTGTGTGTGTGTGTGTGTGTGTGTGTGTGTGTGTGTGTGTGTGTGTGTGTGTGTGTGTGTGTGTGTGCGTGTGCGTGTGCGTGCGCATGTGTGCGATACAGCCACCACTGCAGCACTGTTGGGCACTCATTTCATGAAATTGGTGGTCCTTTTTCATCCCCCTTCTGCTTCTATTAGAATGTGTCAACTGATGACAGGACTCTATAATGACGTGTCAGTTTCCATACAACACTTCATTAACTGTTGTGCCTCTGTATCTTGATGAAGTGTACGCTCTCCCCTTTGACCTCAAGTTAAAGCATGTGAAAATTGGACCAGAGTAGTTCTTTATGTCATTTAACGTTTGAGGGACAGAGGGATGCATAGTCAGGCATAATTAAGGTAGCCTCGGAAACCCAGACGTTTTTATTTCCAGGGAGGGAAAAAAAAGTCTGGGTCCGAGTCCACTTCAATACGGCATAGAGTAGCGCAAACGTCGATCACTCTCTGCTGATTTCTGATCGTCTGCACCTTTGTTAAATTGACGCACACCCGTACACACACACACACACACACACACACACACACACACACACACACACACACACACACACACACACACACACACACACACACACACTCCTCTCTCTCCCTGTCGCTCTAATTAATTAGTCTCATGTCCAGCAGCTGCGCACAGTTTCTACTGCCGGGAGCTGCCTATGCCATAGGAAGCATAGGTGAGTGGCCAGGCAAGGCATAAGGCTACATTTTGTTTTTTGGGGGAAAGCGTGCACACTCTTATCAAACTCTTAGCTGTCTGTCTAATAGAAGGATATAAATGTCCCGTCAGCACAGGGTTGTTTATCTTGGCTGAGTGTTTCATCACAGCAGGAGGTGAGACTCAGCCGAGTGCCTTTTAACATTGGGTACCAGCCAGGCTCTGAATTCCAATGTAACAGGTCGAAAAGGCTGAGTCATTCTGCCTTCTGCTGACTCTGGTGGTCCATTGCTATAGTTCGGCATCCACAAACAGAGGTCATGTCCATTGTCCTGCACACATGAAAGAGTAGTATGGTCATTTTGTTATTATCTCCATAAAAGGTAATCTTCAGTGATTTTCTTTTCGTTATAGCTTCCACTGCACAATGCACAAAGACATAACGGAACAATAATAATAATAATAGTAACCTATTCATCCTAAAAAGTAACATTGTGTTCTGTTCAATACTTTATTGAGCTTGATTGTTTCTCCAAAATGTCAAGGAAAATTTGAAAAACTAAAGTCACATTTTTTTGTTGTTTTGGAAGAGCCTTGGCTCGACTCGTCTTCGATAATAAACCTTTGGAGCAGATGAGTGTGCGGGTTCTCTTCTCTTTTTCTGATGTCACTTTTGAACCCAGCACCTCCACTAAGTGATGTGCGTATTTTACTATAGTTTCTGGCAGGTTTCCCCCCCCCCCCCTAAATTGTGTGATTATCATTGGGGATAGATGAAACTCTATATAGCATAAATGACAGTGGTTTTTCTAATGCAAGCGCTTCTTTCTGTCTCTTCCAGTCGGACAGCAACACCAGTTTCCTCCGGGCAGCGAGAGCCGGGAACATCGACAAAGTTCTGGAATTTCTCAAGGGGGGAGTAGACATCGGCACCTGCAATCAGGTAGGAAGGAGACGAGGATGGATGGATTACGCACGCACACACACACACACACACACACACACACACTCACACAAATACAAACTTCACTGACATTCTTGACCAGGTTATTATTTTACCTACATTATGTGACGTTGAGTCTCTCTGGACCTGCTGTGTGGTTGACAGAGACCAATGTTTGTTTGGTACAGGTTCGGTTGGCACTCAATCATTTCTAGATGTCACCTCTCATGGTCTGGGGATCAAGACCATGGCTGTCGATCTGTTTAAAGTGACAAGGTGACCTTTAGACTTTCCGAGGCTAGTGCTAACGATCATACATTTACGTTGACCATGATAACTTGTATCTTTGGCTACACATATTCCCCTGCTGTTATGTTTTTTTTTGTTGTGGCTTTCACCTTTATTTTATATTTTTTATGGAGGGATAGACAGTAGGCTGACCGGAAATGGGGAGAGAGAGAGGGGGGGGGTGACATGCAGTAAAGGCCGTCGGGATCGGGAGTCGAACCTGCGGCATACTGCCAGACTGGATTAGGAGGGACAGAAAGTGTGAAAGCTGGGAAGGAGAGACTGTAGAGATAACAGACAGCAGGACGGTGTAGGAGGAGAGACAGACAGTAGGAAAGCTGAACAGAAGACAGTGTGCGAGACAGACAGCCCATGGACAGTCCCTGCATATAAGAGACTATGATGGTATTGCCTGTCTTCATGTACCGTACAGGGAGCCACTTTGTCCTTGAATGTCATTAGGAGGACATTTCCTCCACATCCACCAGCACATTAATCTGAATAGTCAATCCATAATCACAATTGATAGTGACAAATATGAAATCCATCCTTTCATTTCAACCACAGATTCCTCATTTGGTACAATTTAGTATAACTATAGTCTATAACAGGGGTTCTGGCTGGGCACCCCCGAACATTCTTTGGCCATGTTTCATTCCTCGGCCTTGTAGGAAAGTCTGTGAAAGGTTTCACGTAAATTGCACGCTGCGTTCATGATTTCAGGCTTTTTGTTCAAAACAGGCCAATCCTGCAAACTTTGAAAGCCAATGTTAGCCAATTAGGATTGAACACATGGCTCTAGAGATAGTGTTTTTCAAAAGTCGGCCTCCTGGTGGCGCTATAACAGGCTGTTCTGGATCATTTGGGGCAGAGGTTCATCGTTGGCATCCAAGGTGTGTGTGTGCAAAATTTGGCATCGACCGGGTTAACAGTGCCGGATATTAGCTGGTAACAGACGTATGGACGGACGCACACACACACACACACACACACACACACACGGACACACGGATGGAGTGCAAAACATACTCTCTCTCCAATGAGGGATGAAGAGTGTTTGGGGTGAAGTAATGTAGGGCCTGAACTCTGAACTGAAGCAGTGAGTTGTTGTCAGACTGCAGTGGAAGATGTGCAGATCTGCAGTTCTGACTGAACTCTCTCTCTCTCTCTCTCTCTCTCTCTCTCTCTCTCTCTCTCTCTCTCTCTGTGGGTTTGAATCATTCTCCTGTCTTTATAGGCCCAGGTCATCATGATCATGTCCTCCAAAGCCATTAGCATTCCGGGCCAGAGGGTGGACAGTGAAAACTGATAGGGTGGAAATAGTTTGAGCCCAACAACGGACACACAGGCAAACAGCCAGCACTCACACTTGGTGGTGTGTGTGTGCGTGTGTGTGTGTGTGTGTGTGTGTGTGTGTGTGTGTGTGTGTGTGTGTGTGTGTGTGTGTGTGTGTGTGTGTGTGTGTTCGTGTGCGTGCATGTGTGTGTGTGTGTGTGTGTGTGTGTGTGTGTGTGTGTGTGTGTCTGTGTGTGTGTGTGTGTGTGTGTGTGTGTGTTCGTGTGTGTTCGTGTGCGTGCATGTGTGTGTGCGCGTGTGTGGGACTTTTCCATTCCCCTCTCCACTTCTGGTCCGTTCTGTTCAGACCCATCCGCGTGCCTCCTCTCTCACACAGACTCACTCATACATATCTGTTCTGGCCGCCGTACATCCTGCAATATGAGCTCTTATCTTATCTGAGGTACTTGTTTCCCCGGCTCCTTCTCTATTCCTGTCTTCTCTCCCTCCCTCTCCTCTGTCCCAACAGCTCCCCTCCCTGTCTGTCCATATGGTCAGTTACGTGCGCGTGCGCTCGTGTTTGTGTGTGTGTGTGTGTGTGTGTGTGTGTGTGTGTGTGTGTGTGTCGTGTGTGTGCGCGTGCACGTACGTGTGATATGGTCTAGAGTCAAATTCCTTTGATGTCATACACACAGGAACAACGGCTCAACGGATCAATGTATGCACTTCTGGAATCAAATACACTCTTATATTAATTAGTGTCGTGGGAAAAATGACATGGTGGGTGTCTACTGTATGTTGTTGTGGCCTGAGAGAGCGTCCTCAAGCATATAGTCAGTGTGCAGGAGACAAGTTGCACATTCCCAGGTCCAGTTGGCCTATACAGTACGTACCACTCCTCTGCATAGAAAGAACGTTTACAGCACGCGAGGTTTAACAACATCCATTGCTGGCATGACAACCGTGAAAAATAGGCGCATGGGGGAATGGCCCTGGATGGTCGTATACGTACATCCAGCACACGTTTACTAATCAATCAAAACCTGCCAAGTGCAATTGTGTAGCTTACCAATCACTTTGGAGAGGCGCGTTCGGCCAGCATCATCGACATTATACTGTAGATCACCAGTGTGCTTGACCTTGAGAACACGGTGAAGTCATCATGCACCTGCACGCATACGGCAGCAGTCAACACAGCACAGACATGGCAGTGACAAAAAGAGGCAATTATGCCTTGTACACCAGTGAAATATCACTCATAGCTGGGCCTCAATAGGCATGTATTTCCCTACAGGCCAATACCAAAACGATATATAGACCTATATACCTACGCCATGCCCTGAAGATAAAGATGACTCTTATTACTAATGTTGGACAGTTCTGCTAGTTCTGCTCTGTAGTTAATACTGCAGTGGGGGCTTGCTTTTGAAGCCCCGGAGCTGCGGTTTGGAGTTCTCTGTATAGTCATAAGATTAACAGCATCAGATGCATTATTCACGGCGTTTGTCAGGAACAGCTTCCGGAACAGTACGCTAGTCGCTCCTTATTTTGTCAAACCCGTCGTCTGGACCAGTGTACAGTGAAGCACAGATTTCGAGTAGAAAATAAGTAATTCAACAGCCACCATAATGACTTTAATGGCACGGCAGGCCTTTTTATGTACACTGCTCTTTAGTACTGAGAGCGTCTCAATGACATGCATGTTGACGAGTTAAGGCCTCTACATAATTAGTGTTAATTACTAATTAGTGTTTGAGCTGCTTTTGTCCCCCTCCCCCAACACGTCCCGGGGGAAATACACCAGCCCTGGCAAATTACATTTTTAGTCGCACGGAACAACCATGGAGGCAATACATCTAGAATACGTATTATGAGTGCTCAGATATTAACCACTTACTGCAAGTCATCTTCACCTGACTGATGGTTGCTCAGAGGCACTCTAAGTATGAGCTGTAACTACGGTATCTTGCTCAGGGACACTTTGACACATGCTGGAGACACCAGACTGCTTCTCGACCCTGACTAAGTGATGGCCGCCCCCATAAATAGGGGTCATGGTGTGTGACGATGTGACAGCTTGTCCACCTGGCGTGGTGAACGGAGGGCAGTGGAGGAGATGGCTGGCTGCCGTTAGAGAAGATGGATGGGCCTGCCAGAGGTTGCAGACAGTAGGGTTTTTATTGGAGACTGGCGAGTGGGTCCACCATTATATGAGTTTGCTCCATGCATTGCTTCCGTCCTTTGGGTTAAAAGGCTCATATTATGTTATGTCTCAGGTCAGATTTTGATGATGAGTCCTGTTTCAAGTCAGAACAATAACTTTGAGTTGTATAGTTACCTTGCCATGGTTCAACTCCAAAGGTGGACAAGAAATCAAAAATAATTGCTCAATTGATTCGAAATTGATCATTCAAAAATATGCTCCTCATTGACTTACATTGTGGGCTGAAACAGCTCTCAAAGTCACTCTTTTAGCACATAAATGAACACAAAAATACACAAAATACAGAGCATTAAAATGTGAACTTCCTGAAGATTTTACTATTTGAAGATCTGGATCTGGATCCACAGATCCAGTCCGGGTTTTCTTCCTAATACAAATGGCAAAATTAACAGGAAGTTAACAACCCAGTAAAAAACAACTACTGGGTTTGGTGATGCTCTAGTAGTCTATATTGTCTGAACCAACTTTATTCGTGTTTGTTTACGTACTAAAAGAGTGACTTGTCTGTCCCCGTGTCTGTCCCTGTGTGTGTCTGTATGTACCGGGCCCTTGAATCTGGGATGATGTCTTGGAGAAAATACAGATAATTTTAAGTATACAAATATCAATGTCCTGTTTATTGCTGTATCTCAGAGATTTACCTAATGAAATTAGGTAATTTTACCTAATGAAATTAGGTAAATTAGGTAGAAATTTGGTAAACCAAATTCATGACTACAGAAAAGAAAAGCCATTAAACTAAGGCTACAGGTGGAACCTGAGAGGTTTTTTTCCCCATTGTGGTCCTTTGAGTGCAAATGTGGGTAAACTGTTATTGGGGGGTAGCAGAGATATTACAGACACATACAGTACAATCAATAATAAATACATTCATACCATTTCAGATGTACAATATCCTACTAGATAAGTAAAATAGCAAAACAACAAGATCTGGCACTGTCAATGGAACCTGCTACATCTAAACTAATTGATGGTTATAATTAGCTCTTATGGAGGACTTAAAGTTAATAATAGAATCAACTTAAGGCTTTCATGTGACCCATTCCACATAACTGCTGCAGAGTATAAACATGAGTGAATAACATTCAGATTCGGGTACAGGGACCCAATAATTCAAGTGGAGATACAAAAATAAAAATAAAACTATAGCCTGAGGTGGTCGTGGTTGTCAATCCGATCAGCCACAGAGGAAATGAATGATCGACCCAGCAGCGAGCTCTTTTTAAAATGGAGCCTAATGCCTGGCCTGCTGAACGAGCTATTGTTACTGTATCTATTCTGGGTCACAGAGAAACGTCTCCCGAGAGAATTAGGGGAAGAAATAACCCTAAATTCATCTCAAATGTATTGTTAGATTCTCATATTATAGTCACTTTGAGCAAGCTGCAACAGTTGAGTATCCTAAGACAACTCAAATTGCACACTTTTCCAGCTTTCAGATATATTGACAGAATGGGCTCTTCGTAACGTTGTGTCATTGAGAAAGACACTGAACCCCATCAGTGTATGAATGTGTTTGTGAAAGGGTGAATGACTGAATGTGAGGCATGAATAGTCAGAAGACTATACTATGGTGCTATATAAATGCAGTGCATATACATGTAAATATGGAGCTGCAATAGTGCTCATATTCACGAAATGACCCACTGACAGTTTTGCTCATATTGTAATTATACAGTAGGCCTTTGACAGTAGGTCATTGTAAGCAGCTGCCATGATTGTAACTAATCACACATTCCTTATTGTCCTGTACCGCTTTAGTGATAATGTATTCTGTCATTGGCTCAGTCTCTCACCATCATTAACCCATTCAGGCCTGACGTCGAAATTATTATAATTTCTTTTCTAAACCATGAAAAACTTCTGAAAGATTTGAGGCACATTTTAACGATTAAAAAAAAAAAAGAGCTTGTAGATCTGCTATTTTTCAATATCTAAAGTATAACATAATGTTAAAAACACCAAAAGGGGTTCCCGCCAAAAAAGGGTTAAAGATCCAGTTATATAAGTGATGAGTGATTTACAACTCAACATGTCTATCATTCAGAATCCATACTGTGTGCTGTTAGAGATATTATTACAGTACATTATGTATAGCTCACTTGATACTGTATATCAGTGACAGCATCCTTCCGTTGACACAATAGAAATGTATGTATGTATGTATGTATGTATGTATGTATTAATTAATGAATGATGTATGTATGCATGCATGCATACATGATACATTAGTTACGTCATCAAGAATGTGGTCTCTAATTTTACTTGATTTTCTGGGATTGTCTCTTAGGAACACCACATTCCATTAACACAACGTTGGCCCATTCTGTTGGGTAGTATTTTTGGCGTTAACCTGCTAAATGCTTCTATCTCCTTAATCCCGACTATAATTCCACCAGAGTGATATTGGAACGTAATCTTCATTTGCCTCCCATCCTATTGATTGCCACATCCATACAGGAACAATACAGCATATTATTCACATTTAGGATGGAACAGAGAAGGTGATGAAATCTGCCAGTATTGCTTACAGAGATGACACGTATAGCCTGCGGAGTTAGTTCAGTCAGTCACACTCAAGGGAGTTCATGCCGTGCTCAAAGGCGCATACTATACTCAAGGGGTTAACACGCTGCATTACTATGTGGGTGTATTCAGTGTGTGCAAGTCTCACACGTCATTCGCTGATGTGGCAGTCAGCTGACCAATTGGGAGGGCTACTTAAGCTCACTAGTCTGCATGCTCTTCCTGCCTTCCTTCTGCTTATGGTTCCTGGTTGTTATGTGATGTTTGCTCCCATGCAGCACCACCGGTGGGCTCTGTTATTTATGCTCCCCATGTGTTATGTATGTGGTTCAATCATACATTATTTCAATAATAGCACTGCTGTTATCTTGACATTGCCTAGTTCCTTTAAGACGGTGAATGACGTCATCACGCTGAGACCGTGACTGTATCCCTGTATGAATAAGTGCGCCATTCTAACTAAAACAATGGATATACAGTAAACGTTGTTTGAGTCTTTATTTGCTGTTATTGTAAGAGAACAAACATAACAGAACTGGCGACGAGGTTATACGAATCTACAGTGCAACAAATGGACGTAAAAAAAAAAATATATATATATATATATATATATATAAAGAAAAAGACGAGGAACGACGCTCCGACGATAAACAACAGAGCGAGGTAAAAGTAACTTGAAAACAACGCGAATATGGCTGGATTTGTGGCTGTGGGTCATATGGACAGTTTTGACAGTACAGCTGAAGATTGGACTTCCTACGTGGAAAGAGTTGAACAGTATTGTGGGGCTAACCAAATTGAAGAGGAGAGACAAGTTGCGGTGCTGCTCAGTGTTATGGGAGTTAAAACGTACAACTTGCTCCGCAGTCTCATTGCACCCACCAAACCTGCTACCAAAACGTTTACGGAGATCACAGACGTTCTAAAGAAGCATCTGAATCCAACACCACTGCTGATAGCAGAACGTTTTCGGTTTCACAAAAGGAATCAATCACAGTCTGAGACCATATCGGATTACATTGCAGAGCTCCGTAGATTGACGGAGCATTGTGAGTTTGGAGACGGACTATCGGACGCTCTGAGAGACAGACTTGTGTGCGGGATGCACAACGAAGGCATCCAGAAACGTCTTCTGACTGAAGACAAATTAACATTGGCTCGTGCATTGCAAATAGCCATATCAATGGAAACGGCAACAAAGGATGCAAATGAGCTACAAGGCAAACACAATGAAGCAGAAAGGTTAGTGCACAAGTTCCACACAAACCAACGAAATGAGAAAACACGAAATGAGAAAACACAGCCTTGCTACAGATGTGGAAAAAAGTCACATGATCCTGCAGATTGTTGGTTCAAGGATAAAGATTGCAGGCAGTGCAATAAACGGGGGCACATTCAGAAAATGTGCAAATCAAGGTACAGTGACAGACAAGGGAAGAGAACAGGAAAAGGCAGCCACAAAGTACATGAAGTAACAGAGACAGACTCAGATGACTCAAATGAAGAGAATTTGGCTTGTCTTGATTTATACTCCACAGAAGATGGTGACAATGAAGTCATATGGCTGACACCTAAAGTTAATGGAGTGCCATTCAAAATGGAACTCGATACTGGATCTGCACTGTCTATCATATCCTTACAGGACTACAAGGAGCATTTCCCTGATGTGAAACTGAAACGCACCAGTGTGAAACTGAAAACATACACAGGTGAGCGGATCACTCCACTGGGAAAAATAAAGGTGAAAGTGGCATATGAGGGCCAAAGGTGCAACCTTGAGTTGTATGTACTTCAGTATGGAGGCGTGCCATTATTTGGACGACAGTGGTTGAGGCACATCCGTTTGAACTGGCATGACATAAAAGCCATGCAAATCGCCACCAAGGACAAGAACCTGTGTGCAGACGTGCAACTGACACAGGTAATGGATAAACATGCACAAGTGTTCAGAGAGGGCATCGGTACCCTAAAACACATCAAGGCACGGATTGAGCTTGAAGACGACGCAACGCCAAAATTTCACAAGGCTCGCCCTGTTCCATATGCATTACGCCCTAAAGTGGAAGCAGAGCTCCAACATCTAGTGGAGCAAGGAATATTATCCAAGGTGGACTGGTCTGAGTGGGCAACGCCTATAGTACCTGTGGGGAAAAAGACAACTGATAAAGTAAGGATTTGTGGAGACTTTAAAGTGACATTGAATCCTGTAATACATGCAGAACAGTATCCACTTCCACGCATTGACGATATTTTTGCTTCGTTGTCACACGGTGAGCGTTTCTCCAAGATTGACCTTGCACAGGCCTATCTACAAATGGAAGTGGAAGAGCCTTCGCAGAAATATCTGACCATAAATACACACAAGGGCCTGTACCAGTATAGTAGACTAGTGTTTGGCATTGCCAGTGCCCCAGCGATTTGGCAGCGGGCCATGGACCAGGTGTTACAAGGAATACCAGGCACACAGTGCTTTTTGGATGACATCGTGGTGACTGGGCCAGATACTGCCACTCATTTGGCAAACCTAGATGCTGTGCTAACAAGGCTGGAGGAGTATGGCCTGAGAGCTAATAGGAGCAAATGTGAGTTTTTCCAAGACTCCATTGAGTATTGTGGACACAAAATCGACAGACATGGCCTGCACAAGACTAAGGACAAGGTGGATGCCATGCTGAATGCTCCACAGCCAGAAAACGTGAGTCAATGTCGCTCATTTCTAGGTTTAATTAATTACTATCATCGATTCTTGCCAAATCTCTCAACTGTGTTACACCCACTGAATGCACTGCTACAAAAGGACACCAAATGGAGGTGGACCAAGGAGTGTGCACAAGCATTCACTGCAGCCAAGCAACTTATAACCTCTGATGCAGTGTTGGCACACTATGACCCATGCCTTCCTCTGCGCCTTGCTTGTGATGCTTCACCATATGGCATAGGGGCTGTATTATCACATAGGATGCCTGATGGCTCAGAGAGACCCATTGCTTTTGCTTCTCGGTCTTTAACGTCTGCTGAGCGCAATTATGCACAAATTGACAGAGAAGCTTTGAGCTTGGTATGGGGTGTGAAAAAGTTTAATCAGTACCTCTATGGGCAACGTTTCACTTTGATTACTGATCACCAGCCCCTAGTATCCATCTTTTGTCCCCAGAAAGGTGTTCCCGCCATGGCAGCGGCACGCATACAACGATGGGCTTTATTCTTAGGAGCACACACGTACACAATTGAATATAAAAGTACTAAGCTCCATGGAAATGCGGATGGACTGTCTCGGCTACCACAAGCAACGTTTGAAAAAGCTACTGATCCTGCGGTAGTGCTGCACATGTCACAGATAGAACCCCTGCCTGTTACTAGCGCACAGGTACAAAGAGAGACAAGAAATGACCCTGTCCTAGCTAAGGTCTATGATTTGACAGTGAACGGATGGCCAGCACATGGGAATGCTCAGCTTCCGGAGTATGCCACACGACAACATCAACTCTCTGTGTGCCAAGGTTGCATTATGTGGGGGTCTCGTGTTGTCGTACCTCCAACACTACGTTCCAGAGTGCTCGCATCACTGCATGAAGGACACCTAGGTGTGGTTAAAATGAAAAGCCTGGCCAGAAGTTATGTATGGTGGCCTGGCATCGATAGCCAAATTGAAGACCTTGCCAAGTCATGCACAGGTTGTCAACAGACCCAGCGACAACCCCAGCCAGCACCTGTCCACACATGGGAATGGCCTTCCACCCCCTGGCATCGCATACATATCGATTATGCAGGGCCGTTTTTGGATCATATGTTTCTTATTGTTGTCGACGCCCATTCAAAGTGGCCTGAAATCTTTGCAGTTAAGAAAGCCACGGCTGCAAAGACAGTTAACCTCCTGCGAATGCTTTTTGCTCGCACAGGCTTGTGCCTGCAACTAGTGAGTGATAATGCCAGCATTTTCATGGGGGAGGAGTTCCAAGGCTTCCTCAAGAGCAATGGCATTAAACACATCACGTCAGCCCCTCACCACCCGGCCACGAATGGGCTGGCGGAACGTTTTGTTCAAACTTTCAAACAGTCAATGAAAGCAAGCAGGAAGGAGGAAGTGCCGTTACAACAGAAGGTAGCCAACTTTCTTCTGGCATACAGAAACACTGCACATGCCACCACAGGACAGACACCGGCAATGCTGTTCTTAGGACGACCCTTGAGGTCACGCTTAGATTTGCTAAAACCAGACATTCGCAAACACGTTCAAGAGAAACAGTGTTCTCCCAGCCAGCTGAAAAGGAAGATGAGAACCTTTGATATTGGACAAAAAGTCCTGGCCAGAGACTATCGCAGTCCCACTCAGAAATGGATGTCTGGGGAGATACTGTCACAGACAGGACCCTTGTCGTACACTGTCGGTGTGGAGCCCAACATGATCTGGCGCAGACACGTCGACCAGCTTCTAGATGCATCCACCGGAGAAGTCACCACAGAGACAGCGGGTTCAGATACTCCTCAGGCCACAGATGATACCTTCATGACAACAGCTCGTGGTACTGTTCACACTGACACTCAAATTCCAGAGACTGTGGACATTACTCAGGGTGTGACTGACTCTGACCCTGGTCCACTACGGCGCTACCCTGGAAGAGACCGTAGACCCCCTCAGAGGTTGGAATTATAGTTAACACGGATATGGACTACACGGCCTGTGAACTTTAACACACACGCACGCACACACACACACACACGCGCACACACACACACACACACACACACACACACACACACACACACACACACACACACACACACTGGACTGATATTCAAAGAAAAATGAAAAAGAGTTTTGGGATTCTGTATTACATTTCATAACTGTTATGGTGCCTTAATTTCTGTTTGAATGCTATACCTATATTTACTTAATATTCCCTGGCACATTCTGATAGTTGGTGGACTTAAAAATTAGAAGGGAGGAATTGTTATGTATGTGGTTCAATCATACATTATTTCAATAATAGCACTGCTGTTATCTTGACATTGCCTAGTTCCTTTAAGACGGTGAATGACGTCATCACGCTGAGACCGTGACTGTATCCCTGTATGAATAAGTGCGCCATTCTAACTAAAACAATGGATATACAGTAAACGTTGTTTGAGTCTTTATTTGCTGTTATTGTAAGAGAACAAACATAACACCATGTTTTCTTTTAATTGTATATCTATCTCCCTGCTCTCTGCCAAGTCAAATATCATATGCACACTTGTATTCTCATTCTATAATAGATATTGGTTAAATCTATTCTGACTGAATTGTATTACTCGGCGAGTCGGCGTGTATGCCCAGTGATGAGAGGATTACACATCAGCTGGAACGTCAGCTGGAATCCTCCGCCAGAAAGAGATGATTATACAGTAATCTGTTAATATCAGCGCGTGTCATTTAATGACTTGTATACTGTCATATATATATATATCCATTATTGCGACCGAAGGTCGCAGATAACTATGAAACCTTGCGTTTTTGTCACGTCACTCACAACATTTGACGGCAGCGCTGTATATCGCTGTTGTCTCCATACATGGAGCTATAGGTTGTCTCCATATATGGAGTTCTATAGGTGAAATAACGAAGGCTTTCACCTTGAGCTCCATATATGGAGACAACCCACAGTACAGCTATAGCTGATGCCCCCCATGCCAAAGCGCCAGCGCTCGCCCAGCAGTCTGCCGTCAGCGCCCCAGGCGTCTTTACTGGTGCTGTCACATATATCCATTATACAGTATCCCTATATTCTCACTGGCTGTCATTCAATGCCCATGCATTATTAATTGTATAAGTATGTCATCATATCACAAGATTTCTGAACGAAACAGAATCACATTCCCTCTCACACACACACACACACACACACACACACACGCACACGCACACGCACACACGCACACGCACACACAGAGAGAGAGATCGAGGTTATAAATAACTCCATGTCCAGGGCTGGCCCTCGTCCACGACAGCATGACATGGCACAACACATAACCTCCTAGCCTTCATAGCTAGCCTATTCGATATTAGAGCCGTTCCTTTCCTCCGCTGCACCGACAATGACACTGATCCCCAGCCACGAGACAGAGCCGTCGAAGGACAGAAAACAAGGAGGAAAGACGGGTGTAGTGGTTCGGGTTATGCACCCAGAGGAGGAGGAGGAGGTATTAAATCCCTCCTCCTTTCTTTTGTTTGCGCGCACCTCTTTGTTTTGGTTTCATTTCGCCACCCTTATTATACCATTGTTCTTCTTCTTCTTCTCCTTCCAGAATGGTCTTAACGCACTGCACCTGGCGGCAAAGGAGGGTCATTTGGACCTGGTCCAGGAGCTGCTGGAGAGAGGCTCTGACGTGGACTCGGCCACAAAGGTACGTAGGTTACAGTAGCTCCTCTTCGGTTCCCAGCAAGCCAAATGACGTTGTGAGGACGTCCTACGTCATTTCCAGGACGCCTTCACCAGTTGAAATAAGATAGCTTATTCTGGGCCAGATCTGACTAGTTATGATGTATGACTTGAGTTGATCTGGACTCTCTCTGATTCAAACAGCGACGTCCGTCTTAGCGGGCAGAATTTTTGTTGGTTGAAATCAGGTGATTTTCTCGGGGCCAGATCTGACTAGTCTTGGCCCCAATCGAGACGTCACTTAATTGTTCAGGTGCTGACCGTGCTTGCTGGGTTCGCTTCCTCAACTCTCCTCAGTTCCACTCATGCCTTGAGCGATGACAGAAAGACAGAGGCATTCAAATGTGTTTTCAAAAGTATACACAGTAAAGATGTTCAGCTGTGTATGTTTGAGGATAGAATTAGCTAATGCTAATGCTAATGTGCCTATGCTGATAGCCTATGTCTAGACTCTAGAGGCAGCAGTACAAGACCGTGAATTGACAGATTGCAGGATATCATTTTCAACTGGCTTGAGCCAAATGTGATACGATAGGTACCTACAGTACCAAATTTGATACTGTAGATTTTAGCGCCAGTTTCTTTGGGACCCTGCTGCAGATATTTTATAGGCTACTACTACTACTACACACCGGTTCCGGATCAAGCTAGTACCTTTTATGATGTACTAATTAACCTGTGCACACCTGTGCAGAAGTCTCATGACGACTCACTGAGAGAAACATTGTTACAGACACCATTTTGCGCTGAAAAGGTATAATTCCTGCACATTGTCATTGTCCGTCCAGATATCCTTGAACCAAACTTCATGTATATCTGGACGCTCGGGTGGTGCAGAGGTTTCAGCTGTTTACAATTCCATTTAATTACTTGCTTCAACACAAGTATAACTAGAACTGCACTCTGTCGAGTGCATACTTGCTTGTTGCACACTAGTAGGCCATAAATGGCCAACTAGTGCGCAAGCAGAGCGCGCAAGTACTTTCGACCGCTACAAACTGTCAACCAATTACATGTATATGTAATTTGAAAGTTGATTAGCGGTATACTGTGGTCACTTTGCGCCGTACGCACCGTCCCAGCCAACCCGCCACTTTTGATGCGTATATGTCACCATCGAAAAACACTCTGGCATTGGGTCCTTTAATCCACATATTTCTTACGTCATCATTGAGAGCTAGTTATACATACAGTATACTATATATATATGTAATTTGTAAGTTGATTAGCGCCAGCCATCTTTATTATAGAACTACCTGCCTCCCCGCAGGGGGCAGTCTTATTATCACAACATCTCCCCTCTAACAATCAAGTCATCAACTTTGGGAGAAAAAGACTAACAGTAGGCACACCTTGAGATCACTCAAAAGTAGAAATTGTAGGCTTATGCAAAACAAAACAATCTGAGATAACCTTTAACCTGTGTCACAGAAAACAAGCACTCATAACAACACTATAGCGTCAATCAGTACAATGTTGATGTTTTTTTTCCAGTCAGCAATCTTTATTATAGAAGTTAACTACCTGCCTCCCCGCAGGGGGCAGTCTTATCTCTTATCACAAGAGGCATAGCCCACCCAAACGTGCCTCCTGCCCACCCAATCAAAGATTATGGTGTGTGTGTGTGTGTGTGTGTGTGTGTGTGTGTGTGTGTGTGTGTGTGTGTGTGTGTGTGTGTGTGTGTGTGTGTGTGTGTGTGTGTGTGTGTGTGTGTGTGTGTGTGTGTGTGTGTGTGTGTGTGTGTGTGTGTACAAACTACTGTAATGAAGTAATTGTTAATTGTATTAGTCAAACTGTGAATATCAGTGCATGGTCAAAGGACGGCAGTGAAGCAAGACTTTCGTTGCAGTGAATGGAATGAAGTTGGCACGGACGATCATCTTTTAGGGAACTGTGTTGCTGTCGGACAGATTATTATATACTGCATAAACGATATAAAAGCATGATTATCAAAAGGACAGTTTTTGATAATCCCTTAAAGACAGTCAATAAAAATGAACAAATACTTGATTACAGTATTCCATAATACATTTGTTTTGGCCTCACTTTAACGTTATGCACCTCACTGAAGCGCTGGACCGACTCTCAATTCAATTTATACACAGTATATTCTTTCCTTTTTCTCCATTCATTTATGATTTCTTACTTTTAATCAATGCTAAATATCTCTGTATTCCAATATTACGGTAATCATTGCCATAGTGTGTTGATTTCAGTAGCAGGGGCCTCCCAGTTTCTCCACCTCCACCAGGGCTGGTTCTGGAGGGGACACAGGGGTGTGCAGACCCCACCGAAATGTGCGGTGCCCATCCAATCAAAAGTTATGGAGAATATTTATTTGTAGCCAATATAAAACATACCACAAAATATCAGTACCATTTATCAGTTCTGATTGGGTGGGAAGCATTTTTAGAGAAATTGAACCCATCTGAACACTGTTTACCATGAGTGCTGTTAACCGACGGAAGTGTGGCGTGCACATAAGACACTGGGTGGTGCTAGAGCACCTGCCCTTTTGCCCCCTGGACAGCAATGTGCCCTTTTGAATGTTCGTTTTTTGTTTTGTACAGTGTACAGTATGTGGCCCATGGTGACATTGATCAATTCTGGATTAAAAGCTTCCAATATATTATTTATGCCCCAAAATCTATAAATCTCACACACTATTAAAACAACCGGTGGTTCCACGCACTCCACAAGGTGCCCTTTTTTTCTTCACTTGAGCACCTGCCCCTCCAAATGTCTGCACTGCCAACAGGGTGCGGATGGAAATTGGGTTACTATTGGTCAAAGAAGGAGAAGATAGATAGATAGATAATCTGAGATGATAGCATAGTTTTCTATGCATTTTATTACGCTATGCGCATATTACGCTATGCGCATAGCGCATTACGCTATACGCTATGCGCAAAAGGGGCATATTTCGCAAGGCCCTGCCATAGTGCTCCATCGTTTTCGGCACCAGAAGCCTGCTCTACACCGGGCTTCACTACCGTGCTTCCTTATGTCATTTATGACACGAGCCATGGAAGCCCTCACAGTAGGGTCACTCTCCACCATCCTACAGACTGCATGGCAGTGCGGCTGATCCTGTAGGGTCTTCTTGACCTTAGCGGGACAGACACTGGTCGTGCGCAGTCTAATGCGGGCATAGATCTCTGCAATGATTTTACCCATGGCCCACACATCTGAGCGCTGGTCACGTTGGCTGCCCCTCTGTAGCACCTCGGGAGCTGAGTAGGCTTGGTTGCCCATGTCCGTGGCAGAGTTGAGACCATTGCGGTAGAACTTGGCCAGTCCTAAGTCAATGATTACGGCCCTGTTTGTGGCATGCTCAACCTGGAAGATAATGGTGGAGTTTAATTGTTGTCAAGCTTGTCGTGCACTTTCAAATAATGCTGGTATATTGAAGACAAACTCACCATAATGTTATCTGGCTTGAGGTCTTGATGGACAATGTCTTTAGAGTGGAGGTGAAGCAGACCTTCACACATACCTAGGATAATTTTCCCCTTGAATGGAGTCAACTGTAGTGACAAAAAGGGTAAAGAAAAGTTGAATGTTTAGGAGATTATATATATATATATATATGGCAAGACAAAATATTGAATTAAGTTCACGCTGTCCCTCATGTACATTTTGCATTCATGGTTGAAGTTGATTTATTGTTGGATTCAGCTGAATTAATCACACCGGGAGATTACTATCTTATCCTTATGAACCCTTTGATTATTAACTCCAAATCCATATTTGACAACCCCATCCCTGAGAAGTGATACCTGTATTTACCCGTATTTTAGACTCCGATGCATTAAAGATGGTGGTCTCTAAATCTTCTCCAAAGATGAACTCCAGTGGCAGGACCCATTTGGAATCCTTGACAGTTATGTTTCCCAGAAGCTTCACTATGTTAGGATGAGTTGCCTTGCGGCAGATGACCATGATCAAGACAAAGGATTACCCTCGTGATTTTGTTTTGTTTTTGTTTTTTTCCTTCTGGTTGTATATCATGTATCATTCACTATTAGCACACTCATACTCACTTATACACTGCACACTCTCGCTCTAGGTCCTTCCTGCTGATGAGGTGCTGTGGAACCTTCTTTATCGCAGCCCATGTATCACCATACTTCGCTTTGTATATACTTTTCCAAAGCAGCCTTCTGCAATAGTCTTGGTAGAGTCCGACATCTAAATTATTATGAATAAGATGGAGAGCAGGGGAGGTTTTGCAAAAGTTTATTGGCTATTATGCAGTATATTCTTCTGTGTTTAAACTATCTGCTCTTGTCTTTCAGTACAGTGTCTCTTCTAGTAGATTCACGCTGTTAACATTCGACTGAGAAAAAGATAGGAGATCATGGGTACACACACACAGTAAAACCCTCAGTGTTCAAGTCACTGTGAGAGTGTAAAGATGGTCCATTATTAGGTTAATATTTAACACTCACAGAACAGTGAGGAGTATTTCGCTGTATATGGAGGGTGTGCCACTACAGATCCTATAGTAGATGCTTAGATTAGGAAACAAGTTATGCATTGCACCAAATGACTAGTGCATTGGAACATGAATCTTGCTAGTCAATGCCCAGATAATTGATGTTTGCTGCTAATGATGTGTTAATCTCTTGGGTAAATATGTGCTCTAAAGCTATGACTAGTTTCACATTGCTCAGCTTGTCTTATAAACCCATGAGGGTTGGGCACTTGTGTGTGCAGGACACAGAAATAAAAGAATCGGTCAATCAATCAAACAAACATTATGCACTTACAATGCTTCATAACACTCATTATAAGTGTTTATAATTATGCAACTAATAACAAAAACACTAACTATCTAAGTTAAGATAGTTATAATGTGCTGTCCCACTGAGCTTATAATGCCTTACAAGCACTTAAATGTTGTTATAAGTTGTCATACATGATTATAAACATTTATAATGAGTGTTATAATGCTTTTTTAGAGCATTATAATGCATTTTAAATGCAATTAGAATGCATCCTAGACCCAACCTTTAATTAAGTGTTACTGACAGGGTTCTATTCTATAAAGAGAGAGTTGTACGCATATGAGAAATCTTTTGCAAAAAATACTTAAAATTATTATATTACCACTTTATTTGGTAACGTAATAAACTACCTGCTGACAAGGGTTTACAATAAGCATCCTCTATGTTTTTTGACAGATTGTCAGCAAATGATGTTAAAATAAAATAAGCATACATACATGAAATATAAATAAATATATAGGACCTTATTTGACCTTATTTGACAGAGATATTTCCAGGTACTACATACCTCTATCTCTCTCCTTCTTCTTTCAACGGCAGCGGGTAGCGGGAAGTGTCGTGTAGCCATGCCCTCGTCTCAGGTCCCACTCGGAAGAGGCCCTCCTCTGAAGGTGGTCTATGCAGGGGACAGGCGCTGATGATAATAATAATAATAATAGCTCAGATTTATATAGCGCTTTTCTGAATACCCAAAGCGCTTAGTGATGTGATTGGCAGTCTGCTCAGGCTCCCCGCACTCGCACGCTGCGCTGTCTGTTAGGACCTCTGTATTGTTGAAAGATGGGCTGGCAGTATCAGGTCTGAACACAACACAACATAGTTGACTGTTTTATACCACTTTATACAGGAAGACACGCCTTTCTCCTTGACTTGCGTAACCGGAAACACTACCATACAATATAATGTCTAAACACAAAGACATTTAGGACACATGATATTAACCTTTTTATGTTATATTTATTATATATTTAAATATGATGATAAGCTGACTAGTCAAGAGGACTATTAGGAAGGATCCTGATTGGAATGTGTCCTCCTCAGAATAACCAAATTACATTATTATTTATGCCTCATTTATATGCTCCATAGTACAATCTTAGCACAAAAGTACAAAATAGAGGATCTACAAACTCACGGTAGATCAGCTATTTTCCACGTGCATGCGACCGTCTTAAAGGAGTATTTCACCCCAACAAATGACACCCCATGAAGCCTAGAAAACATGGAGATTTTTTTTGGTTTTTGTTGCATTCCTGGGCCAATAATTTGACGACCAGCGGAGTCTCCCAAGTCTCCTATTATTGTGTGAGATTTATAGATTTTGGGGCATAAATAATATTTTGGAAGCTTTGAATCCAGAATTGATCAATGTCACCATGGGCCACATAGTGTACACCAGGGGTGCCCACACTTTTTTTACTTGAGAGCTACTTTCAAAATGACCAGCTCAACAAGATCTACCCATTATAATAGCATTGCTGGCATTACATTTAAGACAAATGCACTTGGAATGGGAAATAGAGGGGGAGAAATGGAATAGAGTTTTTTAATTTGTAATTCTACCAACAATCGGTTCGGTAGTGTCATATCCCTAATATGTATGGCATGGTGTAGTACAGTTGAGTTTGGGTTTTGCACCCCAGCCTACTGACAGGAAATATGCTGAGCTGTGTATCGGACGGTTATTCTCTTGAAACCACATGGTTTCATGGAAATCATCCACCCACATTTCTTATCTCTTTACACAACTAACAGTAATCAAACAGGGGAGTAAATTATGCCTCTCACTCTCAGTCACACATCATGCTGATATCAGATTATCTAATCGTGAAAGTACAACAGAGGTTAACGTTATGCGATAACCAGCATTGCTGTGTCTACCTGTTATTACTTCATAAAAGATAACAAACACTTTCAGTTTCATGATGTGGTGTCCTGACTCAGGAGCAGCTAAAAGATGATCGTCCGTGCCAACTTCATTCCATTCACTGCAATAAAAGTCTTGCTTCACTGCCGCCCTTTGACCATGCACTGATATTCACAGTTTGACGTAGGACAGTTAATAAAATTAACAATTACTTCATTACAGCAGTTTGTACACACACACACACACACACACGACACACACACGACACACACACACACACACACACACACACACACACACACACACACACACACACACACACTCCATAATCTTTGATTGGGTGGGCAGGACACACGTTTGGGTGGGCTATGCCCACCCTTGCCCCCCCTTAGAACCGGCCTTGATTAGCGGTA
Source organism: Protomyctophum bolini (assembly GCF_963924005.1). Classification (NCBI taxonomy): domain Eukaryota; kingdom Metazoa; phylum Chordata; class Actinopteri; order Myctophiformes; family Myctophidae; genus Protomyctophum; species Protomyctophum bolini. The sequence goes on along the minus strand of NC_137881.1, from coordinate 27,263,466 downwards.
TACTGTGGTTACTTTGCGTCAAAAACCGTCCCAGCCAACCCGCCACTTTTGATGCGTATGCATCGTCCCAGCAAATTGTGCCTGATACGGCAGTGGTGCCAGATTACATACATGTATACACAGGAGCATTACCTTTAATCCTCCCAACACTAAAACATATCGTCATTACGTCACCATCGAAAACCAATTACACTCTGGCATTGGGTCCTTTAATCCACATATTTCTTACGTCATCATTGAGAGCTAGTAGTAGTTATACATATACACACCATGTAATCTGGTCCCAGCAAATCAGGCACAATTTGCTGGGACGGTACATACACATCAAAAGTGGCGGGTTGGCTGGGACCGTGCGTACGAGCAAGTAATTAAATGCCTTTGAAATTACCGGTACATAAAAATGTAAATTTTCAGGATTCCAATTCAAAAATAGGAAAATATAATTCAAGATTTCGCACTGCGGCACGTTTTGAGCTTGTAGATCGGCTGTTTTTTCTATATAAGGGAGTGAGTGTGGAAATATAGTGGCCCTCTCCATCGTCAAAGTTGCCCACCCCTGGTCTAGGGCTTTGAATCCGGCTTGAGTGTGTATTCGAACACACAGGATGGTATGTGTCACTGCACGTACTACTACGAGCTGGGGCGTCACCTGACAGGGGATAATGTTGAACGAGAGCAGTAGGACATATAAAATAATTGGCCACTCGAAATTAAAAAATGAACTGAGTGGTGCAACTCCCCTCTCTCCCCCTCCCCCCTCCTCCTCTCTCTCTCTCTCTCTCTCTTTCATTAGCAGCAACAGTGCAGCACTAATACTATCTCTCTCTCTCTGTTTCTGGCACAACAGCGCCCCTACTGGTACTCATAGTCATATACTGGTGCTCATGGCCACAGGTGAACACATAGGTGAACACGGACATTGCTGTTCCTTGGAGTGGTTGCACCACTCAAAAACGAAAAGCTGAATGACCAGTAACGTTTCCTCTGTGAATCTACGCAGTCTCTCGAGACAGGCTGTTGGCTGTTGGCCTGCCCTAGAAGTTATAGATATATAGCAATATATTTTAAAGATATCTTACAAAAATAATAATAAAACTATAAAATATACATTTTCGTGAATGGATATGACAAACACATGTCACAAAGTTTCTTCACAGAGTTGTCTGGCTTGACCGACGAATGCTGTCTTGACCAGAAGCTACTATATCTGGCTGCCAAAGCACAGCTCTAAATCTACAGTAACCCTAGCCCGGTCATTGCGCATATCGTCGTAATTCTGGTCATTCATCTACGTAGGTGTAAAAACAAATCTTCTCCAGATGGTTAAGTATTTAGAGATGACGACGTGAAACAGGCATGCTAAGAAGTGGAATAGTCAACAGAAACATTTTGCGATCAGTCCAAACTGCCATTTCTGCCGTTTAGTATATCATCTTGGACGTTGGCCTCACAATGAGATACATGCTGCATGGCAGTTGCCTAGCAGCAGAGCTCAACCGCAGGAACAAGAGAAATGGAGGCCTTTGAATGTTCTACGTGCTAAAGTAAAAATATCACAGTCTCTGGTGATGGCATTGGACTCCTAAAATATCATCATGTTGTCAATGAGTTGTTGATGTGAACAGACTTAAAAAAAAACGGCCAGAATCATCAACCATGGTGGAGGCAAAAGAAGTGAACTACTTATCTTTATGTCTTTATGGCTAGCTTACTGCACCGGTTCTCAACCGGGGACCACCAGGGGTCCTTGGGAGTTAAGGGTCCGTAATTCAGAGACTATATAGTAGTGGTAGTAACGATTATAATTCATGTTAAGTCACAAATCACAGAAAGACTGCAGCAGAAGAACAAACTGACCAGCCATGGTGGTTTGGACTACCTGTTTTTCATCAGCATTCTCCAATTAAAAGTGCTCAGATAATCCGCAGCTCTGTCTATTAGGGGACAGAACTGCTGTCCCTGGGCATATCTAAAAATGATTTCACTATTATAAAGGTTGGACTTGTTACCGCTGCCAGAATACTGTTGTCATTGGAAAGTCCCCAGAACAACTGGGCTTAAAGAACTCATGCTTCCTTCATGCCTGAGTGTCCAAGTTGCTCCTTTACACCTTTCAGGGGGGAGTTTCCCTGGTTGGACGTATAGCACGTGGAAAGGAGCACGTTATTCCAACCAGTTCCTTTCCCCTCCATCAGGCGCCCCGGCTGGCCAGGGGGAGGTATAGTTTAGACTAGAGACCAGGATTACTGCATGTTTTTTGTGAGGGTACCTACCCTATGGGACACGGGGAGAACTCCACACAGAAAGGCCCTTTCGCCAACCCCGCCGCCAGCACCCCACAGCGCCCCGAGCGGGAATGGAATGTTTTGTGTGCACGACAGTTCCATTATTTTGGCCTCAGCTGAGGAACTGCGGCTACACTTACTTTATAGAGACCGAGTGAAATGAAAAACATGCATTGTGTGTTTCTTGTGTTTCTCATTTGCCCCCCCTGTGTGTTCTCTCTCTCTCTTCTCCAGAAAGGAAACACAGCTCTCCACATCTCCTCTCTGGCCGGTCAGGTTGACGTCGTGAAGGTCCTGGTCAAACGAGGCGCCGACATCAACTCACAGTCTCAGGTAAAAACCTCGCTGTGGCATTCAGTACATATTTAATGAGCAGACATCTCTACTCTCTGAATGAGAGCAACACATCTTTTATTACCTCAAACACCCAATGGATCAGACAAAAGGGAAATATGTATGAGGCGAGTATACTTCAGTTCAGGATGCCGGTCTCAACGTTTACTTTGTGACGACACGGACACACTGACTTGCATTGTGTTAATGAAGTGCTTGACCCCGCTATGTCATGTCTGTGTGTATTCCAGAATGGCTTCACTCCCCTGTACATGGCTGCCCAGGAAAACCATATGGACGTGGTGCGATACCTCCTGGAGAATGGAGGCAACCAGAGCACCGCTACAGAGGTGAGGAAGTGTGTGTGTGTGTGTGTGTGTGTGTGTGTGTGTGTGTGTGTGTGTGTGTGTTTGGGTGTGGGTGTGCACGTGCGCGCGTGTGTCTGGATTTATAATCATGCGGGAAATACCCAGAATTTTAAATGAGTGAGTCAAATACATTTCAATTATCATAAATATGATGGACTACTAGAACCTGTCAATTTGTCTTTGAAATAGAAATACTGCAAGCATGCCCTATACACTACAGCAATAATAATTGATTGGACGAGTGGTCGTAAACGTGACCAACACTGCGCAAAAAGCATGGGTCGCTGTGTTGCACGCAGTGCAAGGCCTCGATGTCTCTTAAGGCAGCGGTTCTCAAAGTGGGGTTCGGGGACCCCCAGAGGTCCTTGAGGGAGTTCCAGGGGGTCCCACTCCCCATAGCTAAATGATAGTTTGGAACCAAATGGACCCTTATGGTTCTGAGAGCGGGCGGAAAACATGCACGAGCAAAAGAGCGCACAGCTGGGGTTTAACACAGAGAGCTCATTTATGAATCAATTCAGGCGCGTTCAGGCGAGTTAGCACTTCTGCATCTGGGCACCAAATATTAGCCCAAATCAAGAAAAAGTAAGTAGAGCGTTCTTCCGGGTGCTTCAAACGCCAGTGAGCAAACTTTCACTGAAATGAATAGTTACGATAACCTTAATAATAGAGAAAATACATCATAAATAAATAATAAATACATTTCAAATAAATACTGAAACCATATACTATCATTAAGGAAAGTCTATGCATTTACCGTGTACTTTGTAAACTCTTAACTTCCATTTTGGAGCCATTCAGTTGCAAAAAAACAAAAAACAAAAAAACAAACTGTCTTTTTTTTTCTTTTTTTTTTGCAAAACATCTGGGGACCCCCCCAACATAATTTGGTGGCGACCCCCAGGCTGAGAACCCCTGCAGTCTAATAGTCCATGACACATAACTCTGTGCTCCATGTGTCCCCCCTCTGCACGCAGGACGGCTTCACGCCGCTGGCCATCGCCCTCCAGCAGGGACACAATCAGGTGGTGTCCGTCCTGCTGGAGAACGACACCAAGGGCAAGGTGCGTCTGCCCGCGCTGCACATCGCCGCCCGCAAGGACGACACCAAGTCCGCCGCGCTGCTGCTGCAGAACGACCACAACGCTGACGTCCAGTCCAAGGTGCGTTGTTGTTGTTGTCCCCGGCCGGACCCCACTTTGAGAACCAACTGCTGTAAAGGCCTGTTCATACTCCTGGTTTTAGGTGATGAGGTGACCATCGAAAAGGTGGTCACCTCATCACCTATACCTGTGAAACGGGAGCATGAATAGGGCCTTTGGTCAGTGCTGTTTCTGGGTCATTGTGTTGGCATGATGTGGGGTTGCTAATGTGTTGACGTGCCAATAATGTGCAATGTGATTTTTTTGTTTTTTTTTGAGGGCGTGAACTCGAGAGGGAATCGAACTTGCGAATCGGTATACTCTAGCCGTCTTGCGAAAGACGAAGGCAGACTTTTGATTTTATGTTAAACTAAAAAAGTTTGTCTGTATAGAGTATCTGTCTGACTAGAGTGCATCAGTAGTTGTGTTTCCATCTGTCTGTGCGACTGTCTGTCTCTCTGTCTGTCTGTCTGTCTGTCTCTCTCTCTCTCCCTCCCTCCCTCCCTCCCTCTCTCCTTCAGTATCTGTGTACCTGCCACGTGCCCTTTGGTCCTGCCACTAACTGGGTCTATCCCTCTCTTTGAGTCAACCGCCTCTTCCTCCTCTCCCCCACACTGTACTCTCACCCCCCCCCCCCCCCCCCCCCCCCTCACCCTCCCTTCACCCGCTGGGTGACTTAAGTGTAGCACTGTGTCTGCTGCATGGAGTATGCCACTGTGCTGCAGGTGGTATGATGGTGACGTAACGTTGTGGGCTGCATGCACCAATGGGGGGCGTTGTCTTCACTGGGTTGGAGACAAAATGTCTATCCGGTATTGGGGACACACACCACTGTGAGGCAACATGGTTAATGAGTAGAGATCCTAAGTCAAATGTAATGTACCTGTTGTTTAACAAGCGAGACCTGAGGAACGATGGGTGCTACTACATCACATCTGGGGGTTTGGCTTAACAGCAGTTGAACATTGCAGGTTCTTTCAACCTGTAGAGGCCCGGTGCAACTATTTTGCTGCACTATTTGACTTAGGGTGGAGTTACTCTTTAAAGCTATACACTTTGGTAGAGGTTTGTGTTGTGTAGTCACCTTGCCCTGGTTTAAGTATTGGCAAGATATCTTCAGTAGTTGCTCCACTGATTAGAACATGATAATCCAAAATGATCTTCTCGTTGACTTGCACAGTGAAACTGCTCTCAAAGTCACTCTTTGAGAGCAGATACTTCCCAATAACATTGCAAAACCCAACACAGCATACACAAGTCAACTAGTAAAATCAATAGGATTTGGGCATTTTCATTCTAAAGAAATTATGCTATATCGCCGGTTTCGTATTGTTGGCAGAATCCGCTTTGTTTGCATTATATATAGGAGCTCCTGTTTGGATTATCAATTTCTAACCCATTCTGACCTGAGATCAGATTCATACGAGGTTTCCACTGGGGACACACTGGTCTGATTAACCCATTCTGACCTGAGATCAGATTCTAAAAATGTCAGTCGTTCTTCGATTTTTCAAAAATAGCAGACCTACAAGCTCGTAGCGCGCCACTCGGTGGCGCGCTATGAGCTTGTAGATCTGCTATTTTTCAATAGCTAAAGCATAATATGATGCTAGCACCAAAATGGGTTCCCGGTCAGAATGGGCTAATCAACGGCGCATCTACTGACGATTCTCCAATATTTGTGTTGATTTTGACAGCAAATTTTGATTTTAGTTTTAGTCATAGTCTCTTGAATAGTTTTCATTTAGTTTTAGTCACATTTTTAGTCACCTGGAATGTTTTAGTGTTAGTCTAGTTTTAGTCGACTAAATCTACTGTTGGTTTAGTCGACTAAAATGTATTTTGGGGGGCCTTGATGCCGTCACACGCTTGCTGAAAATAGCCGATCTACAAGCTTGTAGATCTGCTATTTTCAGCATGTAAAATGACTTATGCCGGACCTCTTGTCCACTAGTCCCTTCCTAACATTTTAGTCTAGTTACTTTTTATTTGTTGACGGAATTCTCAATATATTTAGTCTTAGTTTTAGACATAATTGCTTAGTTCTAGTCGGCGAACATTTTTGTCATAGTATTAGTTGACGAAATCAACACTGTTTTGGAGTTACCTCATGGTAAGGTAACCACACACAACCCATCGAGTCCCATGTCTGTGCTATTGAAGCATCCTTGAGTAAGGCAGGCAATGGATTCCTGATGAGGACCAAGAGCTATTGCTCTTTGGCTGACCACACGCTCAAACATCTGCATGCTGAGTTGCCAGATAAAAGAGAATGTATACCAATACGCAAATATAATAATGATTTCAAAATGTACATTATAAGAAAGACTTGTGTGTTAATGTTGGAACACCAGAGCTGTGGCAAAAACCCCAACACAGCTATGAGTGTTCCTCCAATACCGGATGGTGGCTTTAAGTGGCGTGGCTAGAGTGAAGTTGAAAATGCGCAACAACTATTTCCTGTATTAAATGTTCGATGCACCAGTGCTCCTCAATGTTAAATATTACATACTCTTAGTTTATTGTACTGTGAATATGTCGTTGACACAGGGTGGCCATAATGTGTGTTGTTATATAACAGAATACATACATACGGTACAGTGACGTTTATCTTTCTCGGGTTATGCAGACATGAAAGGGAATGGTTCAGCTGTAGCGATGCGGTCCTCAACATGAGTCACAGGAAACACCTAGGAGAACGTCTATAAATGGCAGCATCTCACGCGCGCACACACACACACACACACACACACACACACACACACACACACACACACACACACACACACACACACACGTGAACGAGTGTGACGTAATTCAGTGTAATCAGTTATGCTTTGAGGACAAGACTGACCTCTGTGCAGACACAGCAGGTATATTATATACTGTAGACTTGCCACAGTAGGAAGCACCTAGGATTGCATAATACGCTTCCTAGTCTACTATATAATTTATTATGTATTATTGAAGGCTACAGTCAATCTACAGATATGAACAAAGATAACAAATGGTGCCGCAAACCCTTGCCTGCACCGATATATCTTCTTCTGCATTTCGTCATTCCATGAGATAATGGCTCATTACATCATTTTAACGCTGACCTTTATTGTGACTTTGACCCTACTGAAGGTCCACCAATTCTTCTAATGCTAAATTTTGACCCTGATTATGAACTTAATTAGCCACAATTAACTGCAGCCAGCCACTGCTCCCCAGCATGGAAGAATTTCACGTGTGTGCAAATGTGTCGTACCCCAATAACAACAACGTACACGATTATGTTAAAAACAAAACAGTTTTAAGAGCAAACTTAAAAGTAAACCGTATACCACTCCAGCCACGTCACTTGCCAACAATATGACACCTCACTGTACAGCCTATAGCCCCTCCTGAGCTGCTTTACGGCGTGCGTTGCGTTGCGTTCGTGAAGTTGTCTAACTGAATGATGTTTCCCTCCCTTGCTCCTCCTTGTGCTTCAGATGATGGTCAATAGGACTACTGAGGTATACACACGCTCACCCTCCTATACTAAACATCTCCACACCTCCACCACCGCCACTACAGTCACAAGCCTTCCCTTATATATATATATATTCCTCCCTTCATTCTCTCACCGTTTTGAGCCTTCCTCATTGTTCCACAGCACTGCATGGTGCCAACGATGAGGACCACTTATGAGTTGTCTCTATATTTTAACTTTTTTTATTTTTACTCCCTTGAGTTTGGTCTGAGTTTGCTTTGAGTATAACTAAGCCCACGCACGGCTACCATGGCGTCTACTACTACCCACACACATCCCCGAGCGCACTCTTTTGGTTATACGTTTGCTTGGTTTTGTTTTTTTTTTACATACGTGTATCTCTATTCATTGTCAACCTTCTTTTGTTTTGTTTGTATCGTCACAAAGTGGCCTTTTTGTTTTGTTTTCTCATTTTCATGATCTTGTTTCTTTAACATCATTGGAACTATTCCATACATACTCGTGACTTAAATCTGTGCTTATTATAGTGCTGAAGCGATGTACCATGCTACTGTATATGATATTGTCTTAGAGTCTACATTATGTTCTATGTTTACGTTGTGTTGCATGATTTATAAGAGATGCATTTTGAGATAAGGCGACCATTCAGAAAAAAAGTCTTATTGTAAAACATGATGAATATAAGGAGTACATTATCTGGGGTCTCGTGACTCCTGACCCATTCATTTAAAAGCATGCTAGTATGGAGATTAGAGATGGCTTCTATTTCCAAATCTTGGCATGCAAAGCCTTAATCAAAATCTGCGACTCGCTTGGCAAGAGGATTGAAGAATAACCTGAAAAGCATGTTTGCATCTATGCTATATCTTGATTTGCACCATTTTAAGCTTTTTTAAATGTCTAACTCTTTTGAAAACCATCACGTTAGTCTCTGTTCTTCACACTTTTTGTAAACAATGTTTTCACATTAAATCGGACCGTGACTTACAGAACGGCAAGGTAAGGACAAGCATTTCAACAATTTAATATACTGTACAACCTGCTCTGCAAATCTCTCTTCATTTTCCATATCTATTTTGGTCTATATTTGATGATATAACTGATATGACGTACAGTCAACATAGTGCACTTTGGTGTCATAACCCAAACCCTACAGTCCCCAGTTCTGCGTAATATTACCGGTATATGATTTCAATATGATTTGATGGTATGGTCTTTCTGGTCTCGTCCTGTAAAATGCTGTGCTGTATGGGGTGACTAATAATGTCTTTGTATAGTTTTTATGTCCATAACAGTCTGTGTGTACTGTACGTCTGTTCAATCAGCTTGTCTTCGTTTCTTATACCAAAGAATGACTTTTTTGATTTATTTGAACATTTATTTATTGTTGGATGCCCCGCATGATAGGGGTGGGTGGGTGTGTGTGTGTGTGTGTGTGTGTGTGTGTGTGTGTGTGTGTGCGTGTGTGTGTGTGTGTGTGTGTGTGTGTGTGTGTGTGTGTGTGTGCGCGCGTGTGTGACGTGTGACATGTGTGTGTTTTGTGGGGAGGGAGGTGGTGGTGTGTTTGTGTGTGTTGTTATGGGGGTGTTCTCTATGTTTTAAAAATTTCTTTATTTATCCACTTTTTTCTTTCCTCATTTTAGAGTGATGTTTTGACCCCCTCCTCAGTTTACTTTCTGTTGGCCTGTGATGCTTTGATGCGACCGACCGACTGCTGCATGCTGAGAATAGAGGACGCAAGGTCACGGGGGACAAAATTCAGCGTCATTATAGCACTGACCTCTCTCTCTCTCTCTCTCTCTCTCTCTCTCTCTCTCTCTCTATACCACTCTACCACTCTCTCTGTCTATTCCCTGGCTCTCTCTCTCTCTCTCTCTCTCTCCAGAGTGGCTTCACTCCCCTGCATATCGCCGCTCACTACGGCAACGTCAACGTGGCCACGCTGCTGCTGAACCGCGGCGCGGCGGTGGACTTCACGGCGAGGGTGAGGCCGCGCGCACCGCCCGCACACACAAACACAAAAGTGTACTTTCTTCCTTAAGTAGTAAAAAAAGTGTGTGAAATTCCTTTTTGTGCGTAGTTCCCATCGTGTTATTTTTTCGAGAAAACATAGAAGAGGGGGGGGGGGGGGGGGGGGGTGTTGAACGGCACACTCGTTGGGTTTCTCTACGGCACAGCCGTAGGGTCTCAGCATGTGTGAATTGACCACACACACACACACACACACACACACACAGCATGACCTTTCCTCCGACACAGCACAGCAAATCAGTCATTTGCATCACAAACCCTCTCTTCGGGGGCCCCCCCCCCTCCACTATCTATGTGTGTGGCCCTCACAATCCCACCACTCCAACGAACTGACATCAACTCATGCACAACAAAAGGTCCGCCTCTCTCTCTTGAAGCGGGCCCGTGTCTTTTCATTCACCGAGACACGGCCCATGGCGAGGTACAATGGGGTTTAACCCATTCTGACCTGAGATCAGATTCTAAAAATGTCTTCTACATCCTGACAGTTTTCATTCTGACCTGAGATCAGATTCTAAAAATGTCTTCTATGTCAGTCGCTCTTCGATTTTTCAAAAATAGCAGACCTACAAGCTCGTAGCGCGCCACTCGGTGGCGCGCTATGAGCTTGTAGATCTGCTATTTTTCAATAGCTAAAGCATAATATGATGCTAACATGTACCAAAATGGGTTACCGCCCAGAATGGGTTAACAGAGGGAAGAAGAAGCTCCGAGGAGGCCAACTAGTCTCCTCTATAGCTTGTCTATATACTGTAGACGTTCAGATGAAGCCCAAAAAGAAAACGGCTCGGTCAGCAGAGCCTGCTTTGGTCAGAAACCTTACACGTAGCTTTTAATTTCATGCAGGGAAAGGAACGGATCAAAAGAGTGATTGTAATTTCTGCTCCGTCCGACTTTTCCCCAAATGTGAATTTCTGTCTCGGTCATCAGTTTCACACCGTCGAGGCGTTCGTAGAAGTGGGAATGCTGTCAAAGAAAGGCGAGATATACTGTATCATTATAGTTACGGCATAGGTTCCATTTTGCAGTATAAACTTTTGAATGAATGAATACCGTCCGAAATGTTCCACTTGACTTTGTGTATTAACCCGCCAGCTAAAATAACCATCAAGCTTCTTTTTTTTCACCAAATATATACAGTATAGGGTTTTGGTCTATTATGACATATTATAGTACATGTCACACATTGGATACCTACAGTGTATAGTTAACATGCTGCTGTTGCTCCACGCAGAACGGGATCACACCCCTACATGTGGCCTCCAAGCGCGGGAACACTAACATGGTGCGCTTGCTAAGCGACCGGGGCTCTCAGATTGACGCTAAAACCAGGGTGAGTACTGTGTGTGTGTGTGTGTGTGTGTGTGTGTGTGTGCGCGTGTGTGTGCGTGTGTGTGCGTGTGTGTGCGCGCGTGTGAACTTTTACTTCTACTCCACTACATCTCACAGGGAAATATTGTACTTTTACTCCAATACATTCATTTGAAAACATTGAAAGACAATGTAAAGACAAAGGCATGCACACATTTAAAGTCTCTTTGTGTGTGTGTTGTGTGTGTGTGTGTGTGTGTGTGTGTGTGTGTGCTCTTTAGGATGGTTTAACCCCTCTGCACTGCGCGGCCCGGAGTGGCCATGACCCTGCTGTAGAGTTACTGCTGGAGAAAGGAGCTCCCATGTTGGCTAGGACCAAGGTACCGAACTCTCTCTCTCTCTCTCTCTCTCTCTCTCTCTCTCTCTCTCTCTCTCTCTCTCTGTCTCTCTTATGCAGCTTCCCTCTGACTGCGTAGTGCGTAACTACCGTGTTTGACAAAGAAAATAAAGTAGTTTTAGTTATTCAACCACTCTAGGATGTTGATTGTTTGCAGACACACTTAGACGACACTGTACGGTGCGTGTTTCGCAGTACAGTCTGTAATGATTTAACACAGTGGTTCTCAAAGTGGGGTGCAGCACAGACCCTCTGGGTTCGTTGAGGGGGTTCCAAGTATAGGACCCCCGATTACAGATCGTTATCTCTGAGAACGTACAAAATTACAGCGTTTTAGTCTAGTTTGTATTTGTCGACGAAACTGTCAATATATTTAGCCTTTAGTTTTAGCCGTCATAGCTTAGTTTTAATTCACTTTCTATTTTGTTTTCGTCTGTGAAAAAAAGGTAGTCGACGGACATTTCTCGTCTTAGTATAATTAGACAAAATCAACAACACCTGGTTCAAACGGCCCTGAACTGTCCCCGTCGACCATCATCATTCCCTTTGTATACTTTCTGAC